>NW_008824934.1:71300-120572 GCF_000699105.1 Pygoscelis adeliae | reverse complement strand
CCTGCCCCTTTCAGAAACAAACGGGCGCGGAAGGAATCGCTCAGCCTCGCAGAGCGCGGGTCTGCCTTTCCGCCGGCACCCCGGGGAAAGCTCTCGAGCCACGGCTCTCGTCTTTCGAGCACAGATGCGGGGAGGGGGGACCACGGCTCTTCCCAAACGGCTTTCTGACGAACTAGAACAGACTTCCCCACAACCTCTTCGCAGTTAACAGCAAGTGAAAAACCGGGAAAGCCTTTCCAATTCACCGTCCCAGACCCGCCACGGGGGGAGTTTTGCCTTCCTGTGGCCCCGGCTGAGCTGTTCAGCACGCGGGCTCTTGCGGCCGCCGATGGAGCCTCCGAGCCGTGCCGCGCCGGCAGTGCCCCGGAGCAGCGGTCGCTCCCAGCGGGGCTCCGAGCCGACATATGTCAGTGACTCAGTCAGGCGCTTGCCGGATCATTAGACCATGAATACCTCTTAAAAAAAAAAAAAGCAGCTTCTAAAGAATAAAGAAGGGACACCGAAAAACAAACTGCATCAATACTCCCAGCCAGCCCCCCCCCTCCTCACAGGCCAAACTGTTTGTCCGAACGGGGAGGCAGCATTTTATCACTTAGAGACTGCAAGTTCGATTGCAAAGTCTAGTCTGGTGGCTGGCTGGGTAATTTGTCTCTCAGCTCGGAGAGAAATGATGGAAGTCAATCTGACAGCTGCGAGGCTCCCCAAGGATTCCAGACCCGAAGTGCATAGAGCAGTGACAGACACGGCGATGCTCTGAATATCAATGAAGCTCTGCCTGGGAATAATGCTGAGGCAGTACAAATTGCACATGTTCAGCTGGAAGGTTATCACTATCATTATAGTTATTAATTATTGTTATTATTACTTCTATTATTAAGACATAAAAGAAGCCAAAAGCTCCTCTTGGTCTCATAGAAAACAGATGAGTTCCCAGTTCTGACCCACGCGCTGCCCTCCATTTCATGCAGCCATACCGCTGTTAAGTGGAGCTACAGAGGGTTAAGAAGATCCTGCACCATAAAAAGCTACAAAGCTTTCTGCTAGTTAGAAAAGGAGTAGTACTTGGTCTGAGGTCAGGGAAGAAGTTGACTCATTTGGACCTAACTTTCCTGTGTCTCGTACAGAGCGCCGCGAGTGGAAACTCTATTGCTTTCTCTTCTCACAGTGCTGGTAGTTGCCCTGTAGATCTGTAAATGATTAGACAGGATGCCAGGCAAGGTGCGAGAACGAAAGCATACGCGGTTCTCCTGCTACGCATTCAGGCCCACAACACAAATCCGTTGAGCTGGTAACTGCAGATCTTACAGCAGAGTTTGGCCTTCGGCATCTATCAGACTGCAGTTTATTAGCTTAAAATAACAATATACAAGTCCCTATCACTTGGTTTCTTGGATGGATGGCAATAAAAGTGAGCATCCTTTACTGCCACTTGCAAATACAGGTGATCTCATGTGAAAGCCAATTTTGATTCTTTGCTTATTCTGACTTCTTAGGCTTTCTTGGGCAGTTGGCTCAAATATCTTTAAAGTTGAAGTCAAATGCAACATTTGTAAAAAAAAGAAAAAAGAGAGAGGGAAAGAAAAAACCCTCTAAGCAAAATGGCTTTTGTGCTCGTATTCAAAACTATTCTTTTTTGCCATTGGAGAGAAGAGAGCTCAATTAAAGCAATATACTAGAACCTGCTTATATAGCAAATTTATTCCTGAAAAATAGATTTACAAGAGAAACTAAGCTCAGTGGCAACACCATCAATTCAGTCAGAAGCAGCACAATTGTTTGGCTATAACTATGGCAACCGTACAGATACTAACATGCAATCCTGCTTTATTAAATCAAACCTCTAGTGAATCTGTTATCACCATAGTAACACTGTAGTTATTACATGGAAACATGTTGAACTACAGTTTGATATTAGCATCTGGTTAGCATCTGCACAGTTTCTTATTCACATTACTAAAATTATAATCCAGGCAGAGAAAAACTTAAGTAAAACTATAGCTTTAAGGCCAAATCCTAGTCTCAGGTGCATTATATTTAACATACAGGTCCATGATATGTACCCTATATCTGGATTTATAACTAGGGTCTTGGTGCGGTATTTAGAGGTTAGTTTATGTATCTCCTAGGATGCAAATGCACACACTGTGTTGTTCGTAATAATATCCATGCAAAAAAATTGCAAAACCATATGATAATTGCAGCTGACCTTCTCACAAGTGCTCTCCAAAGCAACCCAGGTTTGCAGAGACTGCTTCAAACATTTCAAACCTCCAAGCAGTTTCAAATAGAGCTTGGTTTATTCTTATTTATTTTAAGCCACTTGCCACAACATTCCCCCCTCCCCCCCCCATCTTCTTCCTCCCACATGAAGTGTGGCACTTTGTATTCAGGCCGGTGTCATTTTGTGACTAAAGTTAGGAATTTTGCAATCTGAGAAGAGTGATAGGTTTAAGGCCCAAAAATCTACACACAGTCAGGATGAGAAGTGGCTGAGTTATATCACTAGAAAGATATTCCTGGGTTAAAAAAAAAAAGGAAAAATAATGGTTTTCTTTTGGGCTAAGAATAGATTGTGATATACTTTTTCCCCCTCCCCAGAAGTTTAAAAAAAAAGTTACATTTCCTTTGCCACTGCAGCCCACACACTTAGACTCCCAGTAATCAAGTTTCTAGATTTATAGATAGAAGATGGAAACTAGTAAATATTCTTCCAGTTATTAAAAGATAATTTCTTTTTTGCAGGATGTAGCATATAGAAAATATAAGACGGAACAAAGTGTTGCACAGTATTCAAAATACGCCTGTCCGTGCCTGGGCAAAGTTTACTATTCTTTGTCATGCCGAACACAAAGATGGAGGAACAATTTCAAGTACACTACAATTTTAAGAAACTCAGTAAATCAAAACACTTATTTTCTCAATGTGTCTTTAACCAAGTGAACAAAGTATCAGAAGTCAGTAGAAATAATCATACAAGTAAAGCCTGCAATATGAAATTAATTATACAAATAACAGGAAAAAGTGTTGTATAATTTTCACCTGAGAGTGAGATTGCCTATCTGCATTCTCCATGTGTTTTCCTTCTCATTCTCACAACTGGATATTATACCATAAGAGAAGGCAGCACAACACAGAAACAAGAGCGGCAGAATAGGATACAATTTCTAGCAACAGTTTGCTGCCTCAAAAAACACCATATAAAAGTAGGTCTCTTTTTCATTTGCATGATACAACACTTACCCTCTACTCAGCTGATTCACATTTAGCTTCAGTCATTACAAACAACCTATCTGCTATTCCTGCTTGATCTCAGCCATGCAATGTAGACTGTCTTTTAAGGAATACAGCCAGTTTGAGGCAGAGTAAAAGAACAAACTAGCAATCACAAGACAGGTTGTGTAATTTTCTTTTCTCCTCAATAAACTAAAGATCTCATAAGCAAGAAGACATAATTGCATAACAGCTGGGTATTACATCTAGGTAAGAGATCCGTCCAATGCTTTTTCTCAGAAAAAATAAACACTTTTCAGAGACCATATGTCACAAACAACTGGAATAGGTGGCATTTCATTCCTCTCCCACCACAGAAATCTGTTACGTTACAGATTTCACTGCATGTTGTGTTGCAAAGGCAACATACATGATCCCTGTACCATGAAGATATTTCCATATGGATCACAAACCCATTTCTTTGAATGTATGTAGGAAAGATGCATAAATTGAGCTAAACTGACTACATGGGCTAACTTGCTACTACCTTTGAAGGCATGTAATATAGATGCAGAATAAATTACAGATAAATAGTTGGATTAAAATAAGCACTATCTTAGTATTCTAATCTTCAAGCAAACCAGAATATTTTGATCGGGTTGTAACAATCCTCCACTTTTGTAATGAGGTAGAGTACAAGGCAAGCGGCGCAGGATTAAGTGCATAGCTTTTAAAAGTGTTTAAGTATCTAAACCTGTAGATAATATTTAGATTTTTCAAGAGCACACAGGGACCTACCTGCTACCAAAAATCAGTGGACAGTAAGATATCCCAGGTGGTCTCAAAAATCCTGCCAGATATAGCAACTTTTCTAAAAGAGACTAACATCTTTTAGTTAATCTACTCCTACGCATTTTCCAATTAGAAATACATTTAAAAAAACCAAACTTGTTTTAGTGCTTTGACGATTATAGCTGTCTGAGGTTTCATCAGTTACTTGTTGAATATTGGTAGGGTTCATGGTTTCAATTGCAATGGGAGACAAACTGCTGTCAGAGCTTGCCCTGCCTTCAAAGTTCAGAAGACATATTCAGTTTTTCTTTTTGTGTCAAACCACGGAAGGTTTGATGGAGCTTATGGATGACAAAGACAGAAGAAAACTTGAATCCATGAAGTATACAGCCATGAAGCTTTCTGATCTTTCCGGAGGGTGTCCACTTACATAACACAGCATACAATATACTTGCTAAGCCCAAACAAAGTGCTGTGGCTATAGCAGCTACAGAGAGCTCAAAGGGGCCTTCTAGGTTCATAGATAACAAGTCTAGAGAGCATCTTCAAGGGCATTTAGTCCTCTTTCCTACATAACCCAGCTTAAGCAGTTCCACTCAGTAAGTACTGCCACTGAAGCAGTTATTGTTTGCAGCTGCGTAAGTGAAAATGAGCAAGCCTTCCTGAAAACAGTATGGGGGGAGGAGTCCATATTGCTTAACTACGATAGCAGGTGAAGCAATGCTGGCACTATTTTGGGATGAGATTAACATTACTAGTGTTTTACATACACTTACTTTCTGCAGCCTACAATAAAAAGCACTATTTTGGCTCAAACTACTG
Organism: Pygoscelis adeliae; assembly: GCF_000699105.1. Lineage (NCBI taxonomy): Eukaryota > Metazoa > Chordata > Aves > Sphenisciformes > Spheniscidae > Pygoscelis > Pygoscelis adeliae. Next base: position 115,748 of record NW_008824934.1, on the reverse strand, counting down.
CCACAAACTGAAATTAAGTGCAACAGGCCCTACAATAACTACATGCAAGCACAGAACAGCATGCATTGCAACCTGCAAATCTGAAACAGTGCATTTTTGTTAAAAAAAAAAAGTGCCAGTACATAATTAGAAAGATAGCATAACAACCACCACCACTAAGGGCAGACAAACAGAAATAATGACAACTGGGAGAGGGATTAAAACCTGCAGCTTTTTTTGTGCTTTTAGTCATGTCAGGTTTATAGATACTTTTTCTCCTTAAATATAGATTCTGTAACTCCCTCCTGCCTCCCACGTAAAGCAACAGGCTAAAGCTAGTTAGAGACATGATCCTGCTCTTCATCAGATAAGGATAAGAAGCAGCTTTGACGAACACAGAGTTACACCAGTAAAAAGCCGACATAAGAAAAGGTCGGACCCCATGCTTTACTTAGGAGCTCTTAGGCAACTCGAGCTCAACTTACCTAACACACACAAACTCTCTGCAAGAAAAACACATCACTTCAGACTTACTATGAGGTGATCCAGGTGAGGTCAGTAACCTACTAGGACTGATCCTGCCTGGCTTACTTCATGATAAAACTGAAGTGCTATGTATTCACTGGACTTTTCTTCAGCACAGCTCACACACAGCAGTTACTCTAAGGTTACTTCTTCATTGCCTTTTTTTTTTTTTTTTTTAAACAGGAAGAGAAGCCCCAACAAGGACCCACACTGAGCAGTCACATCTCTAAAAGTAAAAAAGATACCTCATACATACCCCTGCTTAAAAAAAAAGCAACACCATAGCAGGACTGATCTTTTGCTGTTTCTCATCTCGCTCTGATCTTTGGTGTTCCCTTCCAACTGTTCAGCTCACCTTTCAGGAGAAACTGCTGCTTTCAAATGGCAATTTCATAAGCACCTGTGAGAGAACTTAATTGGAACTAATTATCTGTTGGTTGTCTGGGACCTGAGGAGTCACAGCAATTACTTCAGTCAAGAAACAACCTGGGGGAGGGCGTTGCTTCTTTTCAGAAAAACGAACTAAACTACTCCCTAAAGGAAAGTTCTTAAAGAGATGGAACCTGTCAAATATAAGTTAAATACAAGTCAGTGAAATCACTGCAACCAAGGATTTATTATTACCATTAATAATCACATCTCTAACAGTAATATGTATATGCTTACCAAAAATAGGTCTTCTTGTGCTAGTCTTGATATGATTACAGAATTGTTTGTTATCAACACAGACAAGGTAGACACTGCCATTGAGATACATAAGCAAAGGGAATAAGAAGATAACAAGCAACCTTGGATAATTTTGGGCGTGGGTCTAATTGGGAGTTATTTATCTACATGGAGAAAAAAAAAAAGGAAAGGCAGGGGTGAGAGGTTAAAGAAAGAAAGAAGGAAGCTTAGTAGAAAAGGCTGTGAGTTGGAAGCCATAGTTGTGAGCACAAAGCAGAAAGAATTCAATGAAAACCACAGAAAATTCTCTGGTGATTTATAACTGTACAGTTCTCATTCTATGAAATAATGATAACTGAAATTAAGTCCTCTTTCAATACTACAGGACATTTCCTTTGTGATGGAGATGAATCCCTTAAGAACTGTGAGGAGGAGCATGAGCCATAGTGAAATATTACTGTTTTAGCCAAGAGAGAGCAACATCAACTTTGTAATGTATGTTTGTCTGTGTAGCACAGATGCATTTTAACCAAGTCTCCCAGGAGATTTGCCTAAGGCCAGACTGTTGCTGTATAAAAAGAATAGAAAAGAACTATGTTTAAGTAAAAGCAAAGGTAAATTTGGCTGGACTGCTGCCTAATGGGAGAAAGAAAGAATAATACAATTTTTTAAAAGCAACTCTCCAGAGGCTGACTCCCCTTAGTTAGACTTCCCTGCAGCACACATGCTTGGGAAGATGCAAGCCAGGTATTCATTTCAGTTCTGTTGAAATAAAAAAAAAAAAAAAAAAAAAAGAGCCCTCCTGGAAGCATAAGTAACTAGTTTAGGACAAAGCAAAAAAGTTTACAGAGAACACAGTTTGAGTAGCAGCCAAGGTAGAGGCTGTACGTGGATATCAAGAAGCATTAATGCAATCTTTACACTTAGCAACTACATTCTTAAACCAATTTAGCTCTGACTTCAGTATCTGCAGAATCAAGCAGAAGATGACCAAAGGAGGAGACGATGATGGTATTCAGCGATGGAAAAAAATGCCAGTGAAAGGAATAAAACTGTCAATATGTTTTTAGGGTAGGAGTTGTTTTGCTGGAGGATGCCTGTGTCAGCGTTGATTATGGCTGGATGACAACAGGCAAGATTCTCCTCAGATCCAAAATATTAACCAGATGAAATTTTCTCAGCAATCAGCAGTATCTCCTTGACAGCAAACTAGATAGCAACTATGGGCAGTTCATGAGGTCTTACTCCCAGCACACTGCCTAAAGAAATCAGAGGGTCTAGCTTTCCTTTTTCCTTCAAGACTGGACAAAGTCATTCTCTCCCAGCTGACAGTTAATAAGGTCCAAGAGCGCACAGGGATTCACTTAGCTAATGAGAGTTGAAGACTTGGTAGCTCTGAGAAGCTTGCTGGATAAGATCCTATATGCTTGAAATCAAAAAGCACAGCCATGTTTCATGGTAGACTACATCAGTAAAATTTTTTATCGTGCCTTCTGTCTGTTGGGTAATCTCCATTAAACTCGACAAAAACTTCTGATAAAATCCACACTGAGAGCAAAGAACGATAAGAAGAAGGAGAAAGGGCCAATTTTAACAGCTTATATATGACTTTCCATAAAATCCATGGTTTTCCTTCCTGCATAATTTACACAAAGACCTTGAAGATGATAAATTAGGGGAAAGGGAATCAAAGATTATTTGCATTAAATGGAAACAGAAAAAATAGAACTATACAGAATACATTATATTCTACTCCAAGGAAATTCACAGACCTGGTTCTATAATCTTGGGAAGGAAGCCAAAGAAGACTGGAAATACACAGAAAGCTTTAAACAATTGTTCTTACTGGGAGGTTACACTGGTACCTTTTATCCTCCTGGTATCCAGATGTTTCAGAAAATACCCAGAAGTGAAACACTTGTAGGTTTCTAGGAAATAAAGTGGGGAATCATTCTCTTCTTTCCTTTCCAGCCTGCTGTCAAGCCATCTATCTAGCCTGTAGTACATGCATATAAGTTCTCTGTAATACTGCAGACAGCCTGCCTCAGGCTTTTGATCTTAGATCTTACAAAAGCCATGCAAAGGTGGATGGAGCTAGCAGTTGAAAAGGAGCATCCTGAGGAAGAAAATGTGTGTTGCAGCAATTGCTGCAATGATGTCTGGGGTGGCACTCCTGAAAGAGAACAGTTTTTGTCAAGGAATGCTGTGCTGCTGGACAATGCCGTGTTTTTCAGAGAAGAGGTAAGGAGAGCATTTTGACAATCTGCACTTTTAATACCTTGAGTACAGAGATGTTGGAAATGGCTGTACTTTAGTGATGGTTGATGTCATGCCTTTACAGATTTAGACCTAGTGCTTCAATTACAACACAACATTATTGCTCCAGCTTTGCCCTCAGAAATCTAACTGCAGTGGCCCAAATACTAGATGCAGACCCCAGTCTGTAAGGTATTATAAAACACTCCAAGATACTATTTTAACTACAACTGCTAAGAGATTAGCATTACTCTACCCTATTAACTACAATCTGATATGCCTTCTTGAGACAGATTTCAATGAAGAAAAATCCTCTGACAACCCCCGCCCCCTTCCAACATAAAAACCGGAGCATGCCTCTTTAAAACTAGCCTATTTAGGCCACAGATGCTAAATGAATTCAGCAGACAGACGGAGTAATGGAATGTCAGTGTTCCAGTCTGCTGCCTTGAAGCAATAGGGGTTTTTTTATTATTAATTTCTCCTCTCATTTTCCAGTGCTGCCTCTGGGCTCCATGCTTCTGATGCAGTATTCTTGTCAGTCTCGCTAACCCAATTTGGAAATAATTAAATTTTAAAATATTAAAGGGATTATAAATACTTCCCACCCCACTTCCCCCACCCCATTCCCTTTTATGCTGTCCCTCTAAAACTGCTGAATTTTGCTTCAGGACTTAAAATGTGTTACTGCAGAATCTGATTTGTTACTGCAGTTTCCTTTGCAAAGGCTGGAGAATATCTGAAGGGAAAAAAGCCCAGAGTTAGTTCCAGTAAAAGGGGGCCAGGAGCTTTATGAGATAAAGAGCTTTCTGCCATTCTGACATCTTAGAACCTGATCTCACTCCCATTTAAATTAATGTTAAGACTCAAATTCTTAGAACGGAAAGATTTTTGAGTCACATACGAGTCCTCATAATGATGCAAACAAGGATCAAGCGGAGTCAGCTACAGGAGTTTGCTCAGCACCATGTCCAGTTGGGTTTTGAATATATCCAAGGATAGAGACTCCACAACCTGCCTGAGCAACCTGTTCCAGCATTTGACCACCCTCACAGTAAAAAGCTTTTTCTTGTGTCTAGACTGAACAAAAGAAGTATATTTCTTTCTTGTACTGGGGAGCCCAGACCTTGACACAGTACTCCAGATGTGGTCTCACCAGTGCTGAGTAGAGTAGAGGGAAAGGATCACCTTCCTTGAACTGCTGGCAACGCTTCTCCTAATGTAGCCCAGGATGATGTTGGCCTTCCTTCCTGGGAGGATGCATTGCTGGCTCATGGTCAGCTTGTTTTCCACTGAGACCCCAAGATTCTTCTCTGCAAAGCTGCTTTCCAGCCAGTCAGCCCACAGCATGTACTGGTGCCTGAGGTTACTCCTCCCTGGGTGCAAGACTTTGCATTTCCTTCTGTTGAGCTTCATGAGGTTCTTCTTTGCCCAATTCTCCAGCCTGTCAAGGTCCCTCTGAATGGCAACACAACCGTTGGGTGTGCCAGTCACTCCTAGTTATCATCTGCAAAGTTACTGAGGGTGCAGTCTGCCCCATCATCCAGGTTACTAATGAAGATGCTAAACGCTGTTGGCCCCAGTATCAACCCCTGGGGTACACCACTACTGATTTGGCTCCAACTGGACTTTGTGCCACTGACCAGAATCCTCCAGGCCCAGCCATGCAGCCAGTTTTCAATCCATCTCAATTTATCATAACTAGATTATTTTTACCATTATGCTATTACTTAAAGAAAATAACTGAAACTTGGCACTGTCCCTGTATATAGTATCCTACTCTGGAATACTATCATAATCATCAGAGCCCTTTGCTGATTTAATTTTAGGCCTCACAGATACAAATGTACACTTTGCATATCACTGCTGTGAAGATGGAGGCAGAAAAGCAATGTAACTTGTCAAAGATCAAACAGCAAAATGAAAGGCAGAACTGTGGGCAGATCCTAGGAGCCCTGTCACACAAACCCTAGAAAAGACATCATCACTGTGATGTATTGCTGCTTCAAACCTCCTGCAAACTACAAATACCTGCTTGATAACTTTTTCTGTATGGTTTGGCCAGCATGAAACAATGAAGGATGTTCTAGCTGTTGCCTTTATTGTTTAAATAATAAACTTTTAATTTAACTAGGTGTAGTGAACTTTGGCATTTAGTGGCATTTAGCCTCAAAAAAAAGAGGAGGAATCTCATTAGCCCTTGTTTAAAACCTGAGATAACTGATGCCAAAATTTTCAAGCTGGCTTAGCATCTACACCATAAGTCAGAATCCAAACCCTATGTTTTTTTTAACATCTGTGAGAAGCATCCAGATTTTCCAAAGTTCAAAACCAAGTATCTCCCATTGAGAACAACACATAATATCCCCTCATTATACCCTGTTTGTTGAGAATAATACAATTTCCCTGTTCACCTTGTGCTAATGGATAAAGCCTGAAGCTTCTGGTTGCTGAATAGCTGGACACTTACACAGGCTTATAGATTTTTAAGGCTGGGAAGAAGAGCCTCTCCTGTGTAGCACATCTCAGACATTAGCATGAGGTATTTTCTTCTTTTTCTATGTCCCACAAATAGATTGTAAAGGTATGTATTTACAAGTCCTGAAATCGAAGCTGAATTATTCTGATAATGTGCCTCCAGCTCTGACTATTGGGATCTTTTAAAAGATAGTTCTCCAGGTTTAGAAAGGCAAAGTCACAATGTGAGTCTCATAATAGATGAAGGTTTCCTAACTATCAGGCTTGCCCTTTTGTGGGTCCAACATGCTGCTATTATTTTAAAGCTACATCTGGAATAGAGCCTACAAAAGAAAAGATGAGACCATTACCAACTCATCTATGCCATCTTTGTCCCACATTTCCATCTTGAAAGCATTCTGTTTAGCTTCAGATCTTTCTGGGTCACCAGTGGTTTGTTTCAACAACTGTACTCCAGACCTCAGTGAGACTCAACCAGTCATTTTTGTTTATGGCTTCTATTTCCTGTATATTCTTCTCATTGATTGCATTTCCCAGTTCATGCCACATCTCGGATGGAAAATAAAAAGTGGGAGAAACAAAGGGAATCCAGTGCGTCACACATATCATGTGTAACACATAAGCTGAGGTTAACCGGAGCATGAGAATGGCTGTCTAGGAACTTAGACTTACTTTTGCCTGGAAAGGAGTCAGTAGAATCCAGTCTAATCCAGGTTCATCTAATGATTTAGATGCAAAATCCTGACACCATTGAGAAACAACAAACAAACAAGGTCACTGGACTACTCCAAAGACTCTGCGGACATATTAAAGAAGGCAGATTTGTGGGTTTTCATATGCAGAAAATGAAGTTATAGAATTTGGAAATAGTTTTATATTGAACATGGGCAGAGCTTAGTGACCTGGGTGCTTCAGACAAGATACCAGTCAAGGTGTCACTGAGAATTGATACATATAAAGGTCTGTACATGATAATTTTATGTACTACAGCTTGTAGTTTATAGTGGAGCAAAACCTATTTGACTTTTTTCTCTGTTGTACAATATTGAGGGAAGTAGTTTGGTTTGGGCACCAGAACCTAGAAGAATATAGTTCTGTTCCTCATTCAGGCAAAATCACTAGGTACTATTGGGCAAGTAACTTTATACTGCACTTCTAGAAAAGCCAGACACTGGTATGCACCCTGTAATGACTGCAAATGTTGTCTATCCAGCATTTCTGAAGATGACGCCTCTATAAGTCTGTTTGCCTTCCATAAAATAACTGTTGCTTTGTGAGAGGATACAAAGATACATTCTTTAGATTACTTGAATTTCTCAGTTCTCATAGAGTCAGTGACTGTATATGAATCACCCGTTATACTGAATATTTATGTCAGAAAAGCATGCAAACTGACAACATAGTATGTAAAATTAAGGGCATTCTATCAATTTCTCTGTGACATGTTTTTCTTGAGGGTGCTTCCAATTGGTAATTCTTCCTACATTGTTTATTGTTTTTTGAGAATCAGTATAGCTGGATGTTAAGAAAACAGGGTTTTTAATCAGTGTAAATCCTGTGCATTTTTCAGAATAACTTTATGACATGACTTAGGAGAGAAACAAGCCTCAGTTAAAGTGGAAGTGAAGAGAGCAGCAGTGGCAGCATCAAAAGGACAGGAAGATTACACTTACATTATTGTAGGATTATGCAGTTGTAAAAGCATGAGCTAGTCTGTCTTGAAATAAAGGAACTCCTAGCTCAGATACCCTGGTTAGGCGTATGACAGATACCCGTTTTTTCTGCATCAGGCAAAGAAGGGATCCATAATACAGTGAGCTATACTTGGGTTGAAGAAAAAAGCTTATAAAAGATAGCAAGTGATGCCATACGTTTTCATTATGGAGCATGCTATGCAAAGATCTGGGTAGTCAGCTCCCACCAACCATCTGGAGAGAGAAGTCACTCAAATTTAAGTGCTGAACCTGCTGTGGTAGACAATCGGTGCCAGTGAACCACTCACTACTCTCCCCCTGTCTGTTTTCCTGCCTTTTGCTGCAATAGAACCTTAAAATAAAATAATCTGGCTACCACTTTCCAAACACCCGCTTCCAAACACCCCAGCTTCCATCTGCAGAGTGCACTTCATTCATTGGACAAAGTGGGCCACTTTCACAGAAAAAGCTATACTGAAGGTCTGACCAAAAGGGAAATGCCATAGAGAGGAAATAACACATGAAAAAATTGCCTCTTCACTACTGAGCTCCTCATGGCCCTGTGTTAAACCCTAATTTCTGTTTTATGTCTCCCTGATTCCTCCCCAGTACGTAATGTCTCTTTTGACTCCTGTTAAAAGCTTCCTGGGGCTGAGATCTTGGGAACCCAGCAAGCTCACTGGGTTTGCGTTATGAAAAGTGACTTTAAGTGCCAGGGAGGGTTTAGCAGCTTTGAAATAAAAGGAACTTTCAACCATGTTGCCATAAATTGCTTTGTTGCCTGTAGTCAGCAAGAATCAGTTTGAAGACTTCTGGAGCCTGAGGGTATCAATTGCTTTGGTTTTTCCCTCTATCAAATCTATCCTCCAGTGACTTGTGTTACACTGCAGGCTGCTCTGGGATGCTCAGCAGATGCTAAATGGGGCACAAGAGACATATCAAGCCCCTTGGCATGTATATATTTTTAAATCAAATAAGCAGACATGGGCAAAAGAATCTGTGATGGTGAACCAAATGTTCCTAGCTTGCTCTGTTGTATACAGCCATTCTGCCTCCCTGTAGGACTAGACAGTAACTGAGTGACTAAAGTCTAAGTAGCTTGGGATCAAGTGCTATAAGCCTTACTCATGGAAGTACCAGTTCCAGCGGGCTCACTGGGACAGCTTGTATTATCGCAGGTCATTTCATGGTTGAAGACCTATGAAGAATATTTGTAGGTGGGAATAACCTAATGAGAATAGAATACAGATTATGTCAATTACAGAAACAATTTGGTGCATATCAGCTGTGAAGAAAAAACAAGTAGGATATGGAGTGCTGTTTCCACAATAACAGCTCCTAAACAGAAGGAATACTGAGCAATTTAATAACAGTTGGATGCCCCTGCTTTTTCTACTAATCAATAAGATAAATTCCTTACCAAATAAAGGGGGCTACTGATGGCTTTTTCTCCTTTGAACTTGTCTGAATGCATAAATTGCACAGAATTAACATAAATTACATAGGGATACTGGTAGCAGTCTTACCTATCATAACTTTTTCTAAAAAGCAAATAGGAAAAAAGATGACTGAAGGAAGATGAGCTTGCTTCATTTTAACAATTGACTGGCTATCTGAATACCTACCTAAAGGTAGAAGAATAAAACCTATTGGGAAAAAACCTCTGGTGTAAATGAAACTTACTTGTGAAAAAGAAGCTGACATAACTGAAACATACATAACTAACAATATGTATAGATGCCATATTTGCTGTAAATTTTCACCTATGGAGAATGTTGTATGGACAAACTGAAGCATTCAAAAAGCATAACATTTTTAAAATTTGGATCTCTGCTGCTGAAATGTGAGAGCTGCTTAGCAAAGGACAGTGAAGGCCGGTGCGATGATTACAACACTAATGCAGCAGCTGGGAAAGCTGTATTCGCTCTCCTTTGTCAACACAGATCTTCCATATAAGCTCTGCCAACTGATTTAGCTTTCCAGGGTGTCAGATTCCTATCTAAAATGCTGAAAGAACAATTCTCTCCTATTTAACAAGGATAAGGAGTAGGTAAATACATTATAGATTGCGAGACAGTCAAGCACTATACTGGTGAGGATCATGAAAGCCCCTGACATGGGCTGGGAGTGTTACTTGCTTAAGAGCATGTACTGAAGAAATGGTAGAATAAGGTTATCAGAGTCCAGCATTCTGTGCTCTAATGCCACCAAACAGAATGTGCTTGCTGTATAAAGTCTGAGAAGTCCACTTTCACGTATCAGAAGTTTTTCACAATTGGTTAGTATTTTTGGTTCTGGAGCTTCAAAGTCAATAGAGATCATATGTATTTCACTGGTAGAAATAATAGCCCATTCAGCTACAACTACAGGGACAAATCATCTGCCCAGAACTCCACTGAAGTCAGTACAGCTTTAGGAAATAGCTACCCTAAAAGACCAGTTCTTAGTAAATAAAATCCTGCTTGGAACAACTTCATGACTGTTGTTCCTTTTTCATTTCCATTACGTCCTCATAGAAGGGCATCAACTTGCTTTGTGCACTGGTGGTAAGTTACTGCACGATAGCAGTAAGTAGACAGTCCTGGCTTGCTGCTGCTGCTGCAGTGTCTGGCTGGCTCCATGGCTCAGAAACATGTGCAACTCCTATTAATAAAACAGTGTGTACTGGTGGAACAATGCCAAATTGCTCTCATCTCTGTGTTTCCTAATTTCTCCTGTAGCCCTCCTCCTCCAAACAGGAACAAAGATCTCCCCTGTCTGGTGTGGCTAGCTGTGGAAAGGGGCTGTTAATTACTCAGCATGTCACTTTGATGAAGGCAGCAAGTTGGGAAGCAAACCAGCCTCTTGCATGACCACTAACCCAGCCCTTCCTCTTCCTCCCTCTTCCTCTTCCCCCACAGCAGACAGATGCTGAGTTCATGGGCCCAGGTGCATACACAGAGGAAATAACTGCAGTCAGTGTCTCAGACAGCAGCCGTCGCGAGGTCTCTGTAGGATTAGGCTTGGTTTCTGTGTGAAACAAGACTGAGACAAGATGACAGACGTAGGTGCTCATTTCCTGGAGAAACGTTGTACAGCAGCAGTTGTCTTTAGCCCTGTGAGTGCAGGGCCAGGTGTCTGCCCAGGAAAAGGAGTTGCAATTAAATAGTGGGATCCATGCTGCTGTCATGTACCCAGTTCTGAATATTGGACCTTTACTCTTTAGAACATGGAAAGTTTAAGTGGAAAGAGAAACTCGGAAAAGTTTACAGGAAATGGGAGCATGGGGATGTTTAGTGTTTAGGGAGGAATGAGCTGGGAAAATCCAGAAACTGCAAGTCATGGACAATTAAAACCTGATTTAGGCTTTCCTCACTGTTTGCTCAGGCAAACTTCCCAGAGAAGTCAAGGCAAATCTGCCTTAGTAAAGGAGAAAGAACTGTATCTTTGACAAATGGTGACACTACCTTTTTGCAGGGAATTTTCCTAGAGGAGAAAAGCGCACTGTAAATAATAATAATGTTTCCTGGGAGGTTTTTATGCATTCTGTAGAGAAAGAAACTGAAGGTGCTATGACTTCCCCAAGTCTCCACAAAAAGCTAGATGTCCTAACGTGCACCTCTGCATATTAGCTAGTAGCAAAATCTTTTTTTCATCACTGTAAACAAAGGAAGCTTCATTGCTTTGGTGTTTGCATCTGATGGTAGAAACACAAATCTCATTTTCCAGGAACTGTGTGTTAATTCCTTAAGGAGGAAATGTTATAGAAACCAAGCAGTTAGAACAACCAAACAGGGTCCCTGCCATTTGTATATAACCAACTAGACAATATTCAACTTTTAATATGTAATCCTGGATTAGCACTGGCAAGTTTTGATAATCCTAACAAGGGAACAGGAGGATGGTGCAGATATCTGAGTGATCCCAGCACGCTAAATCTTCATCAGACAAGCTAGCTCTCCATAGAGGAACTATAGCATGGCAGCAGATTAAGTAAAACTGGGCTGCTGATTTCATGCAAAACTTCATCAGCTGTAAACTCACTTTGCAGAATAAAAGAAAAGCCAGTTCAGATAAAGTTCCTATTTACTAGATCATGGGAATATTAAGTGACATTAACTGCGTGGTTCTGGTTTAGATCCAACATACGAAACACTGTACAAGCATAAGAAAATTAAGTCCAGATATAAGCAAGTGGGCCAAAAAATGCAGGGTCCTAGGAAGTGTAAGTAGCTCTCTGCAATAAAAACAATTACAGAGAGGCATTCAGAGAGTGATTATGAGATTCTGAGCATCTATCAGAATTGGATTTTGCGTTGATAACACACAGTCTGTTAAAGGCACAAGGAAACAAGGACTTCTTGGTAGACTTCTCTAAACCTTAAAGGTTTTCCAGTGCTAATTACCTCACATAAAGCACATCTGGGGTAGGCTGAAGCCCCTAAATGACTTACTAAAGGCTATGAAAAGAACCAGTGGCAGTTTTGAACAGACCCAAGACTGCTAGTTGCCTTGTCTTAGCAGAAGATCACACTGTTTCACCCATGCTTGTCATCTTCAAAGGGTTGTGCACACTGTAGGGAGAGAGGAGGAAGGGTAGTAGTTTGTGGTAAGCTTAATAATCTTTTCTCAGTTATAGAATTAGGGCTCAATGAGCTAAGTGGTCCTCAAGAGTTATGGACCTGAGAACTAGCACAATAATCAAATCAGTGATCACAGTTAATCTCGTTCTAAAGTGTCAGCCTTGCATGGTTGCCTCCCACAAGCAGTAGTCAGACATGATGATTCAATCATAGTAGCCTTCAGAGCGTTGGGTCCATCCATGGCAGTTAATGGGGGCTCTGTGAGCAAAAAATGCACAGTACAGCCTGTGTTACAGTCTCATTTCCCCTCCTTAGTTGACAGAAGAATCAAGTGCACTTGTGCTCTGAGGTCTGTCCTATATAAATATCCCCAGGAAATAAATAAATGCCAGTGCACTTGTGCATTTCCCTCAGATATTCTTCTCCCCAGCTGCTATGCTGACAGTACTTACTAGGAATCAGGCATTTCATTCTGGCTTACTATTCTGCTGGAGGGAGATGGGAACAAGATGCTCCTGAGGCAGGGAAGGGGAGGGTAGCAATTCAGTTACCAGAATATTGGTCTGTTTATTTATAGATGCACGCACACACACACACACACACACAAACCTATGCAGAAAACTGTAAGCTCATTTGTTCTTACCCTGCAAGTGAAGGGGATAGCTGAAGACTGAAATCTTATTCAGGGGAAGAGCTGTGAGAGGGTAGAGGGAAGAGTTTAGGACTAGGGTTTTAATTATCATCCGGATGGGTGCTGAGACTAGATACCTGTTGTGAGGAGTAAAATAGAAGGGGATTGTTTTAGTGATTCAGTTTTCCAACAATTCTGGCCACAGGCCATCTGGCTATGATTGGCTTGAGTCCCCACAGGACATTGCAGATGACAACTAAAGTGTCCCCAGGACAGGTGTCAGCCCACCGTGGCATAAATGGGAACCGAGGTATTCAGAAATTGAAAAACTGTGACTAAGTACTAAGCTTGTAGGCTACTCTTCTCTCAAAAGCAAGCCAGGCTTATAGCCATGTCCATTCCCCAACCACCCTGATCCAACAAAACCATGCTAGAGAAAAGAGACAACAAAAAGGAGAATTTTAAAGGGAAGCTGAGAAGCCATGTGGTCCTGGCTAGAGACCCAGGGAAGCCTGGTTCCATTTCCTTGGGGGCAGAGCTCTGAACATCTGCGTCTTTTCCTGCCCTCTATCTTATACTGTACATTTAGTTAGACTGCAAATTCGTTGAGGCTGGGACTGCCTTTCACTGTGTGTTTAGCACTTAGCAGCACAGCAGTTTTGACTTTTTTGGATCCTTAGTTTATATTCTAATATTGTTAACAATTAAACAAACCTATAAAATGGGGCTGACTCAATTATTCTACATCAGTCTATGTATTCATGTCTGTCACGTGTGATCCCCTGCCCCACCTTGCAGTGAAACAGAATTTAATGCCCAGAACTGTCCAGAACTAAATACACAACATCTGCTTGGCTGTGTTTACCTGCAGAGTCACCAAGCTCTTGGGGCCTGACCCAGAGCTCTACAAATGCCATTAAAATCACAATGAATTGAATAGGTATTTCTGAACATCACCAGAAGACACGAAGTCAGGCTTCTAGTCCATACTCTGTGTCTTTTATGTCCTGGGTAAACCGTGTCACCTTTGAATGCCTTGGCGACCTATCTAGAGAATAAGAATGCTCACCTATCTTTCTAGAGGTTATGAATTAAATTACTGAAATGCAGTGGAATCTTCTGAGTCCTTTGGAGCGGAGGCACTGAGAACACAGACATCAGGATTATGCATGCAAGAGGAACTGTGTTCCTGTGCCAGAGCAGCCACTGTTGATCAGTTCAGCACAAAGTCTTTTAACCTGGAAACTCAACAGTGACTATGGACAGATGAGCCTGTTGCAAGCTGACAGCCCTGGCTTTTGCTTGGCTTTGTGTCTGCAGGTGGGTCTGAGCCAAGGAGAAGCTCAGCCAATGAGACTGTTCTGGCATGACCTCTTTACAGTTGGTCACAAATGACCTTGCAATGCATATCGTTTCCTGGAACATACGCATTCCTACTCCTTCCCTGGAGACAGTCTCTGGGCAGACATGAAGTCACATCCCACCAAGTTCTCACATCAGTTTGGGTATTAAATGCAAGGAGTGCAAACGCGCTCTCCTGTGTAGAGTATGCAGCGTATGTATACTTGATGAGAATAGCTGGGTTGCAGGGATGGTTCTCTAAAGGGAGACAGACCTTCTCAATTTAGCTCCCCATTAATTATTGTCAGGTCATCTGGTTAAATCTCTAATAACAACAGACACACACTGTTAATTTCTATGGCAATCTGGATTCTGCTGTCGACATCAAGTTCACTTGCCAGTGTTTATCACCCCCCATGGCCCTCAGACTAGGCCGAATTACCATTTTAGCTGGAATGTGTTCAATCAGTCAGAATCGATGGAGACTGCCCCATAAAATAGGCACCCATTCTCATCCATTGCTGGGGTCTGCAGTGCTTTCTGTTTTCTGTACCACACATCCTGCCTTGTTGCAAAACTTAACTGAACAACAAGCCAGTATCAGTTTCACTACAGGGTTATGCATGGCAAATTATTGTTGTGTTCGTTAAGTTTTTTCTGTTCTGTCCATGAGATACATCCAGTATTGTAATGAAATGGTGCACAGATATTGGTTTATCCAGTGGACTAAAGTAATTTCGTTTTGGAGGCACCCATGAATTCTGTGGTTTGATCCTGGTAGTTAACTGTTGTATAATAATACTGTCTAGAACAGAGATCACCACACCTCAGTGTAACTAACAGGTTTCGATCAAAACAGGTCTAAGGTCTAGAACAGCAGGAAATACTCCAACCTGGGATGAAGGCTGGAAATAGGTGAACAACAAGACTTAGGTCAATGGGAAGGCCAGGAAGGGGCACAAATACTGGAAAAGCAGATGGTTAGAACTGTGATGCAAACATAGCAGCATCTGTGTACAAGTGTGGGAGTGCAGGACTGTTGCAGGTTGAAATCTGTGTGCATTAATAAAGTTCCATATGTGTGAGTTTAAGGCAGGTTTCAAATGGAGTAATAAGGATATAACAGACCAGAGCTGAAGTGTTTCAGAAGAGTTGTGTGGTAGTTCAAAATGGAGATAGGAGATTCTATACACTTGATCAGGACTTGATGGAACCAGCCTACATATCCTGCATCTGCATCTTGCTGTCCTTTCTACTCATAATCATTCCCAAAGCAAGCAAATATAAAACTAGGGCCTCTTTTGATTTCTTTTTGTATGTTGTCTTATATGAAAGAAAAATGTGGGTATGAAATGCCAGGGAACATCCTCTATGATATGACATACGTCAATATGATTTCATTGACCTGACGTTGTGATTTTTGCCAGAAGATCCCACTGCAATGCCTGAACTGCAGTACAAGATTCTCTTTCCTTTTTCTCATTATCCTTTCACTCTGAACCTAGCCATGTCCTTCTCATTTAAGAATTGACCCCGGCTCAAAGACTGACTGCTGGAATGAGAAAAGCATTTGGTTGCTGACCTCTCCCTCTTCCTGAGTCTGTCTTTACACAGGGATCTATGTGTTTTGTCTAGTGCTAATGAGCCGGCCTGCGTTATCTCTAATGTCATTTTAAAATTAAATTAACCCCAGACTGTGGGTGTGTGTTTGCATGGTGATAGTAATACGTTGGGAAGGAGGATGCCTTGGGCGCACACATGAAACCTGCAAAGCTTCTCTGTCGGCTTTGGCT
Source organism: Pygoscelis adeliae (assembly GCF_000699105.1). Classification (NCBI taxonomy): domain Eukaryota; kingdom Metazoa; phylum Chordata; class Aves; order Sphenisciformes; family Spheniscidae; genus Pygoscelis; species Pygoscelis adeliae. The sequence goes on along the minus strand of NW_008824934.1, from coordinate 99,823 downwards.
GCTGTGCTGACTGGCACCACCCCAGGGGAGAGTATGCCCATGCATCACAAATTTGCTTTTTGGTTCCCCTTCCACCCACCCCTGAGCTGAGTTCTCTGCCAACTCAGCTTCTGTATAAATCAAAGGGAAATATTCTCCCCCTCCTGTTTTTTTCTTTTCCTGAACAGATTGGATGTCATTATGTGCAGCTGAGCTTGCTGAGGCTTGGGCGGGGGAGGAGGGGACGGGAGGAGTGATGGGAAGAAGAGACAGTTTTAGAAAAAATGCTTGCAGTCCATCAGAGGGGGAAAACAGCCTCCAGCTACAAGTAACCAGCACTTCACACACACACTGATTTACTAGGGAAACCCAGAGCGCTTTAATATTTAAAAATAAAATAGAGAGTCAGGAAAAAAGAACTAGAAGGGAAAGGATGTTATCCCTATTGATGGAGCAGTGAGATAGACATCACTGGGGTGTGATGGAGGAGCTGAACATCAGAACACCTTCTCAAGCCACCTGATGTATTGGGGGTGCTCAGGTGGGAATTTGTAGAGCACATGCAATCTTACAGACATTAGTCCACACACAGACTGCAATGAACAGTCTCAATCATTGTGTAGAAAGGCTTCTAGCTCATCTTCTATGAAGAGAAAAGCACCCTTTTACTCCTCCCAGCCAAGTTGTTCACCATGTGGTGCACAGTTTCCCATCATTACTGAGGGGATCACTAGGTGAGAAAGAGGGAAAAAGCAAGGGAAAGGGAGAATGGAAAGGGGAGGAAGAGAGAAGGGGGGCAGGAGGAAAAAGGGGGAAGGGGTGGGAGAGAGAGGGAGATGGGGAAAAAAGAGGAGTAAGAGGGGGAGAGAGGGAGAGAAAGAGGAGGGAAGGGAGGGAAGAGAGGGGAAAGGGAGGAAGAGAGCGAGAGAGAGACAGACAGAGAGGAAAGGAGGGGTGCAAGCCAAATGCATGGCATTCAAAAGAAGCAGCTTTCAAAAGCTTTGGCTGGGATGCAGATTTGCAGAATCTCTGGACCCATAATTTGCTGGCATACAAAGCTTGCTGGAGGCATCAATGTGCCCAAAAGGGGCTTGCAGAATAAACAGCAGATAAAAAAAACCAACACCCACAACAAGCCTATGAATTAAAAATGAAGGCAAGGGAAACAGCTGTACTTCCAAGCTGCAGGTGACCTCATTGTGGAAGCTGCGCCACAGTGAGGCATGATCATGTCCAGTAGTTCTGAAATAATAGGTATGGACAATAATAGCTGGAAGGAAGAATACATTCCCTATCTATATTAAAGAGTAGTAATTGCCCATCTCTCCTGCCAGCTATATTTTAATCCAGAACTAAATTACTCTGAACATTCTTACAAACTTTTATGTTACAGCATCTCCTAAAACCTCAGTTGACACTACTAAAAAATACTGTTCTCACTTAAAACAGCCAGAAGGATGATTATCCACCAAGATTTGCCCAAGATCACAGAGTCTGTGACAGTACCAGGAAGAGTCCAGATTTCTTCAATCGCAGCCTTGTGCCTTAAGCAAACAGCTACTTTCTCCCAGTTTTTAGATGCTTATTTAAATGAGCAAAAATTGCATGTGAGAAACAAAAAATACCCCAACCCTGTAATTCAGTTCATAGATGTGGTTCTCCAGTTAATAATTATCCTCAACTTGGATTACTTTGTACTGCAGCAGAGTAGTATCCTATCACATCAGACTATTAAAAATAAGGTAACAGTATTGAATAAATGCTATTGACTCCACTATACAGATGGGGAAACCAAGTCAGAGGGTGGAATAATCTTCTTCAGTGTTCCATAAAAAGTCAAAGGCAGAAGATGGAAACAGCTGTTATAAATCTGTTATGTGCCACCAAATCAGAATTTTTCATTCACCGGTTTCACTGGTATTATTATGAAAAAGGATGGACAATTAAGTGAAAAGCCATGCTAAATTGAGACGTCTTTGTACTCTGGAGAAAGAGTGCAAAGGAATGCACTGTCTAAAAAGACCATACCACTTTCCAAAAGTTAGCTATTAAACTCCAGTATTCAGGTTTGATATAAAGATTAACAGGTAGAAAAGTCCTGAAATGTTTCAAAAAGAGGGATTGCTAAAACTGGAAATAATTTTCTTGTTTTTAAACAAGAATTTTCCTGAGTTGCTGGATACAGAAGATTGTCATTCAGAGTGGCAAATCTGGAAGACACGGGGGAAAAGGGTATCTGCAAGCAAAATGCCATTTCTTTCCAGAAGCAACTAATGCTAGAGCATAATGTCTGTTCTACTCCACCGGTTACTGGAGTTGGTAGGCAAGTTTAGGGGATGTGCTGATAATGCGTTTGTTTTTCCTCGTGCTAGAACTCAGGGTAAATTGAAAAGGTCTCATAGCACTACGCCTTCTAGAAGAGTACTAATTTCCACGGAATCTTTTGCTGGAAAAAGTGTTTTTTCTTTTCGAATATTGTTTATTAAACTTTGGTGTATTTAACAGGCAGGTCTTCCTTCCAGCGTGATTTAGTTACACAGGATTCCTACTACCTGAAGAGGGGTGTAAGGGTGCCGTACCAGGCTCTATACTGCTCATACTTTGCCTTTTACAAGGTGGGAGAGTAAAGCAGGAGCATGGATGGGAATGGTTTTCCAACAAGAAGAGTACAACAGGAATGTGATATGCTACAAAGATGACGAAGAAGTCTCAGGATACCAGAAAAGTTTGGCAACTAGTGTGCTTTAGGTGGACTTTTTTCCTACAAGGCTTAAAGGCCTAGACTTTTCCTTCTCCCTGATGCCCACGACAAATGTCATGCAGTTGGACTGGAGGATCCAAACCAAAACATTTGAACTTTTCACTCAAAGGACTCTGAAACATTTTACAAACTGCTGACCCCACCCTGGGAGACAGAATGGGAAATGATATGAGAACTACCACATCTCCATATTTGTAGATAGCAGGTAGTAGTGGTAAGTTCTAGTAGTTCAAAACTTCAATCTTCTGTCATTTACTATGAAAGGAAACAATTCCACAATGAACTAACACGGATCAAGTATAGCAGCCTACACCCTTGTTAGTTGGCTGCACTGCATTGAACTATCTGTGGAGATACTCATGGCAACTGATGGTGTAAAGGAAGCAGACCTATGGCAGTATATTTCCAACTGTTTTTGCCTGCTGGATATAGGAATGCCTCAAAATACACAAACATTCAATAATCACCATCTTCCCAAACACATACTATGTCATGACCAACTCTGGAATGAAATAAAGCAGGTTTTTAGAAAGCACATTGCTTTACTAAAGATGCAGAGCAATGGAGGATCAAAGTCTGTTCAATTTTTAGAGAAGAAAATGACAAAGAATAATAAACCCACATGGGAATATGAAACAAAAGCAGTCATTAAAAATTGCTTCTGAATTGGTAGTTTTTTGTTAGAGAGAGATAATTCCAGAGCTATTTGAAAAAATCAATTCCAACTGCAGTTCTTGTTTGTTGTGCAGAGAATGGAAATGGTCTAGCTATAAAAGGGGCCTTGATTCCTTCAGAAAATGACCGTACGTGTACACTGGAAAGCATGTTGCAGTTCTGTCACAGGGGCATTAAAAATAGTCAGAGATCACGTACCACCAAGTAACAGTAATTTGCTGCTACCAAAATAGTTTACAGTATTTAAAAAAAGCTTAATCTAGAGATAGTTCTCTTGGCAGCAAAAATCTTTCTTGTGCCAAGAGAAAAAAAATTTGCATCCCTGGTGTCAATGGTAATACTACCATGTTGCCTTAACGCTCTGGGAGATGCAGCCAGCTCAGCGCTGCTTTCAGAAAGAAAATCTCTGAAAATAACATGGAGAAGAAAAGAAATTCACATTGCAATTGCATCAGTAATGAATCTGACATCAGCAGGTGATGAATCATTCTTTAGTTGAAGCATTTATCTAATGAAACATAACCCTGGTGTTTGGGATTGGGTTTTTTCCCTTCTTTTCAATCTGTTGTTAACAGCCCTCAAAAAGTTAAGTTTTCAAGAATATGGTTGCCTTGGTGTTATGCTCTCAGCTGTGATCAGCAATATGTAACAAAAAAACAGTACTTAAGTGGTTTTTTTTTAAAGTATTCCCCACTGTAAATGTGTAATTAATTAGCCTTCCCCTTCCCCCTCTGCTCACACATTCAGACCCTTAGGGACCCTCCGCTTTTCTTCCTATCAAATTCAGACAGTGACTAGGAACTGAATTATTCATTCAGCTGTAGGTGTAACACATCCATTTAAGTGATTTAAAGTTTAAGCAGTCTTGCTGCTGTTCAGCAACAAAAAAAGTTTAAAGAGAAAAGCAGAGCCCAACAGGAATCTGGAAAGTTCTTTTTTCTTAAACCACTTGTTTGATTACACAAACAGTGCACGTTTTTGTGAATCAACCTACTTGAATGAAAAAGGAGCATTTGTGAGAATGGCACATAAACAAGAGCACCTGTCACTCATTAAGAAAACACCACAATTACAAGCATTAGTTAAAGCTTTTGTTCCAATATGTCTCGTTGAATATTCTTTGCTGTGATAGATAATTTTATGCACACTTTGCTGGAAATACATGGCCAGTGAATTTCATATTGACAATCACAGAAAATCATATGAAGATACCTGTTTAGTCCTCATTATCATTGTATCAGAGAACCTCATGCTACAAATTATGTACAGCCAGTCAAAGAACAAATTAACCATAATTAACAACACTTTGTAGCACTTCTGATTAGATCTCAAAGTGCTTCAAAGTCTTTAATTTTCTGAATGTTTGTGTGATATAAGGCAGTGCTGTTACTCCTATTTTAAAGCTCGGGCTGTGAAGTACAGTACCTGAATCTGTCTAATCTTGGGCACTTTGGGAGTTTCTCTATGCCCCTAGCAGGCAGCGTAGTGGGAGATATGGCACACTCTGTCCATAACACTGATCTAATTGAGGAGTTAAGATGTACCTCCCAGTTTACATGTGTTCTACAGTTGAGCTTGAATGTTGATTTTCCTCAAGGTAGCAACAAAAGTCCATGACAAAAAGAAGAGCCAGATCTAAATTGGAGCCTAGCTCATAATCACTAGGTGGCCACCAGGTCACAAACTAGGCTTTGTGTGTTAGATGTACTTGCATGCAATGTGATATGTTAGTTCAAAGTAATTCAAGTAGTGAATACAAATTCTGAAGACTGTGATTACATGAAGTACTGTGTTGCCAGTACTTACAATTTTATTAGCAATACCATAATATGTGCTATTTCTCTTGAAGATGCAGCTGCTTGAATGTCATCTGAATACCTCAGCCTTTATGAAAAAGTGTTCTATTTTTAAAGTCATAATTACGCCACTCATGATTTTGAAGTACAGGCTTATGCCTTTATTAGTATAAGATTGGCAATACTGAACTTAAAAAAAGCCCAAATCCTAAAATACCTGAAGGTATTTTAAGAAAAGGGAAAGCTTGAAAGAAATGGGTGACAGGATTCTTCCCGTAACTCTTGCACTGCAGAGTCCACTGTACACAGATTCAGGAACGAAGCCACAGACTCTCACAAGTGAGGGCATATAGAAGTGGCACCAAGGAGCAGCAGAAGCCTTCAGCAATTCTGTGTGATGCTTAGTACTTTGGGCTACTTTAGGTTAAGCAACGATTCAAGGCTACCCAAATAAGCCCTCTGGGTTCTAGAATGCAGGATGGATCATTCTGGTAGAAAACAAAGGTTGCCTAAAACCACTGTATTCCCACCATTGTTAAGAGAACTGGAGGTTGCATAGTGCTAAAACACATCAGCCAGGAGCCAATAAAAATGTATAACTGATTGCACACACAGCGCAGTTCAGTACTGTTTTGCATCATCACAGCTGCCTTTAGGATTCTACCCTGCAATTGGTTCTACCCACACAAACTTCATTGTGGAATCGAGTCTTTTATTTCTGTGACTCTTTTTTGATCTAGATTTGAGTGGCATCATCTTCTTGATTAGAAGCCCCACTTGCTTAGAGCGGAGTTTTCCTGATAGTTTTCTTTCTATGAATTGCTCCATCAAGGGACTGTCATAACAGACTGTTTGCCAATTTGAAATCCAACAGTTTGTCTGGTGTAAGTGTTAAAAATGTTGTCTTGGCACTTGGGTTTTTTTGATTTTTTTTTTTTTGCATTAAGTGACTTGATTTTTTTCTATTTGCTTCTACAGTATGTCAAGGAAACAGGATCATTTTAGTAATCAAACCTGCTTTTTTTCTTTCACTTCAAATAAAACCCAACACTTAACCTATGAATTCAGAGAGTAATTTTATGTTAACTATGTAAACTCTGCAAAACTCAGCATGTTTTTTGCTGAAACTTATGGTCATCATTGGTAAAATATAGTAAATTGCTTTAAAGTGGGATTAAATACAAAAGCAAGATAGACGCATGTTTTATTTAGAATGAAAGATTTGAGCCTAAGAGTTCCCCTAGACTTCAGTCTGTGAGATAAGTCCCCTTTGTGATGACTCAAGTCAGGTTCTTTTAAATGATCTTTCACCAATTTACCTTTTCACTCATTACAATCATTAAATGACTAAAGCTTTACAGTCTACTAATGATGCAAGAATACTCACTTTATGCTCGTGGTCTCTAAAACCCTCTAAAAAAACACAGAACTTGCTTCCTCTGATGGCCCAGACTGTTCCTAACTAAAACAGTGCTTGATTCATAATTTCAATTGCACATTCATCACTTCTGGTGAAAGAGTCCTATGTGGACCCAGGTGGTACTGAATGATTATTTCTACAGAGGTTAATATGGTGTGAATTTAATGAAATTCACAATTTGCTCAGTACCTGAGAAAATATCAGACAGGCTACAATAGAAAAGCAGCAACAATTCAAAAACACTAATTGGAATTAACCCCCTGCTAATAAAAAGGAAAAAATGCTTTACAATCACCTGCAAAGTTTGAGTAACTCAGCATTCAGGAGAAGGCATTTATGTGAGAAGAAAGCCAAAGGATACCTGTATAGGCTACCATACTATGAACAGGAACTCCAGGACATACTTCAGGACAAACAACAAAGTTCAGAAACGCAAACTATCAAGAACTTTGAATTCTTTCATTAAGGATAGATGAAAGAATTAGCTTTTAATAGCCTAGAATTTCAAAAGGAAAGAGTCACAGAACCGCTGATTTTAGTGACCCACTTTTATCAGGACTCACTATTTCATCCAGCCCAGAGCACGATGACTACATAATCATCAAAAGCCATTAGTGTATCTGTGAATTGCACCACTATGTTTCCAGGGGAAAAGCTTGTTTATTTGTTCAAAACCAAACTGTTACGGGACAACAGCAGTTCTTCTGAAGAGCAAGCAGAGTATAGACCTGAAAGACAAAAACGCTAACCCTGCGTTATCAGTAAATGAGTGCCAGAGAGCAATGAGAGCCCACTGCTCCCTATAGGTTTGTAAGCCAAGCACAATAACAAGCCTGCAAGGGCAAGGGGCCTCACCAGCCAGGGCCGGTCCCACAGTGCACGAGCAAGGAAGTATGGCAGGCCCAAGGGTGGCAGGTTCACGGTGATGAGGCAGGTCTGAGGTCAAGCCAGGAAGTCGATATGAAGTCATGATACACAAGAGTACGTGTGGGTCCATAGCCAGGCATAGCTGCGACACAGCTAAAACCAGGTACGCCTACGCTGTAGCTCAAGCACGGACTGGGTGCTTGGCCCTCTGCTTAAATGGGGCGTCTGGGCTCATGGGTAGAGGGGTGAGGGGTGCAGGTGGAGGCCCCAGAGACGGGCTGCTAGTGCGCTTGGGGCCCGACAAAGAATTTCAGAGCTATGCATGTAACTATGCTACCTGTCACCATGTGTTAAACAGTTTATCCCCCTTTTACAATGACAGTCGCAACCGTGTAAATCATCGAAGTCATACCGGTGTAAAACTCATGAAAGTGAAGTAAGAATCAGGCCTCCAGAGAATATGCAAAGTAGATACAAAACATTAACAAAAGAGGATTCTCTCCACCTCCTGGGAGCACTGTGTGGGTGGCTCCAGCACAGGGTACATAGCAGCAGAGCATTACAAGTCTGTGTGTGCATGTGCAAGTGTACCTGTACAAACTCAGCATCTGCGAAGGGTGTGGGTAGAAGTTAATTGAATATGTTACAGAAGTCCTAATTTCAAGTTATGAGGATGGTTAATGAAAGAAGGTGCCTGTCTCAACTTCAGAAAGCACATGCCTTCCCTCTCCCCCCACCCCGAGCTGTGGTGGCTGCACTCTCACCGGCTGGCAGCGCTCCGAATGGTGACGCTGTCATTCTTTTTACAGTGGGCTCTGTGTGTGCTATTTCTTTTTAAATGATTCATGACTCCCACTTCTCACTTCATCTGCCTTTGTTTTCCTCTGCAGTGCAATGTGTCTGATACATGGCAAAACGTGCTGTGCTAACGCCAGCACTGTGAATGGTTATACATTAATGTCAAGGTAACGACGTCTGCAGATACAGTACAGTGATGTAAATGGACTTGAGAGGGTTTGGATTCCACTTCTCTGGCCTTGTAAAATTATACAAAACAGGAATACAGTCTCCCCACTGAATCATTTTTCTTTGGTGCATACTTTTTTCTTTTCCTAGTGTCCTTCTGAACTCGTCTTTAGCAATAGCCCTTCCTAGTACGTCACCAAACTCCTACTTCTTGTGACAGTAAAGTCCAGATGTCAACCAGTATTTTTCTACACCAGCTTTCATACGTCTTTACAAAGAATCGGCAACTCTCTATGAGGATGGAAAAACTGAAGCACAGAATCAGAAAATACCTTGGCTAAAACCATTCAGCAGGCTAGTGGAAGAGCTAAGAATAAAATTATGATTTCCCGATGTTTAGTCTGACCCTCTGTGAATTGGACTGCCTCAGACTGAGAAGGTGCTCAACAATCAACTTTATTTATATATTTACCATTCAAATATGGCATGCTCTCACATCTTTTATTTTCATGTTAATTGTGTTGTGGATCTTCTCCACCCACCCCCCATTTCCTTTGGTACATTTGTTCTATAGCTATTTGTGTAGAAACCAAGCAATTTCTGCTCCACCTGCTCATAAACACAATGAGAGAGAGAACACTATGTTACAGCACAGCCACTGCCTTAGCAACAGATTACAGCATCACTGGGAAAGGAATAGAGACCTTCTGGAGAGGAGGAGTGCCCTTTATCTCCCTGAAAAGCTACAGCAGGCAAGTTCTGCCTTTAATTATATTTCCTGCCCCCCCCCGCTCTTTAGCTTTAAGCATTCAGTAGTTGTAAAGAAAGAATGTAAAAACCGAGCACAGAGTTTGCCCCTCGCACTCAGAAAAGACAAAGTGGGGTTAGTGAAAGATTGTGAGCAGATTGGCTTCCAAACAGAATATGCAGACCCATATTTGAGCACTCAGTTATGGTGGGGTGTAAATAATTCATTCTGTTTAGATACCAACCCACTTGTATCTAAATGTCTGGCAGGACAGCTCTCTTATGGAAGTACAAAAGGGAAGGAAACCACAGCCCACAGCCCACAGCCCTTTGCTGTCATTTTACTAGAAGCTCATATATCTGGAATCAAAGTCATAAACCCTCTACGCTACGAAAAGATGCATTTCAGTTAGCAGGCATAATGGGACATGCAAAGACTGATCTGGCAGAGCATATCTGACATGCAGGTCATAGAACTGGCACCCTTGATACATCCTGTCAGAAAATTAATCACGACTTGATGGGCTGGTGAGCTCAGTGGCACCTTAAAGTATTTTTAGAAAGGCAAATATTTGTGTAAAAGCAAAGCTACTTGATTTTAGCCTTCTCCCAATCAATTTCAGTAGGTCATACATTTTAGACTGTGAGCTCTCCAGAAACAAGGATGATGTTTCTGTGTTTGCAATAATACCGTCCTGATCCTGAAAGAGGTCTCTAGATGACAGAATATAGCCATATAGTAATAACTTGCAGGTATAGAATTGAAGTATGGTCAACTACATCTGCATTGCTTTGTTAAAAGGATGACATTTGGGCCACTTGACCCATAAGGGATACAAAAGACAGAGAACCATATCTTCCATGTTGGATTCCAGAACCCTGAACCAACATACGAGAATGGTGATAAAACAGTGAGTTATATAAAAGGTCAGCAGTGACATAAAACAAAAAAACAGACAAAACATTTTTTTCATTGTCTGGGGATTAGATATTTCATAAAGCTGTCTGCCCATATTAGAGAATTAAGCCTATTATCTGTAAAAGGATTTTGATGCCAAAAAAAAAGGTCTGGGCTCGTAGTTCATCTAGTCATTATATGACTGGAAATATGAAGCAAAATATGAAAGAGGTAAGAGGAAATACAGAAAACCTCTGGCATGAAGGCAAGAGTGAAAAAGATTGTGGGAGAACAGTAAACGTGTATGCACAAAGTCTTTAGAGTTCTTGGCTGATATCTCTGACACAATACAGTGTCCTTACAGCTGCATAATACAAAAAACAAAGGCTTTATGAAATCTGGCCACAACACTTTTTACAGATGGTAACCTGAAGATGCAGCCACTTTACCAAACGCATACAGCAGTGACAAAGACTAAACTGTTACCTAGCTCGCAGACTTTTACCCAGTCCACCGTGTCATACTGACTTCCATGTGATACACAGATGCAGCATGAAACATCACTTACAAATCTACCATGTAAAATCTGTTTTTTATAAAGTACCCACAATACGTTTCTATTCACGGGCTGCGAATGGCATTGTGCCGGCTCACAAGGACATTAGGACTGTCTCACAAGGAGATAGATGTCACATGGGTAGGGATTTGCATGGGCAGCCTACATAACTCAGCAAGTGCCATCTTTCTGGAGGAAGTCCCTCCTCTGACGCATTGACACCACCTGTCTCTTTACACTTGATGGCATCTGTTGGCATTTTTTATGTGCCAAAGCATTAATATCAGAACAGTGCAGGAAAGGAAGATACCAAGTTCTTGGGTACTTAGAGATGCCAAACACCTAAGCTGTACTGCATCAAGGAACTAGGCTATCCACTAGCATCACCTGTGGAAGCAAAACATAGGGGACAGCAAGTCATGCATTTGTCTCCACCGTCTAAGGTGCCACTTAAAAAAATATGCGTGGCAGGGGATTAAAATGCTTTGCCATGGGGAAGAGGGGGGAGGAAGACAAATTATCTTAAAAATAATAAAGAATATAATGCCAAGATCAGGTACCAGATGGGTAGTAGAGAAATCCTTGACTTGTCCCCAAAAAAGGTAAAGCAGACAAGCTTTCCTGACATTGCTCAGTCAACCATGAGGAACCACCAAGAAGAGGCAGATGGTCATTCCATCTCTGAAACTATCTGGGCCTTGGCCTCTGCTGGGAATATATGTTGAGGTGCCAATTACCAGCACTTTCAATGGTGACTTTTGTGATCCAGACAGCCATACATTTAATAATGTAACGAGATCCATAAAACTCGTTTCACAAAGAATGGCAAAAATGGCAAGATACCAACAGGTTTTGATAAACATTCAAAATAAATAACTATAAACCCAGGCAAATACCTTTAAAAATAAAACGAGAAAAAAGTGGAACAAAGTGATGCCATATAGTTGACAAGCAGTTCCAATGAAGATGATAGATATTATTATCTGAGTCTCCTTTTGTATTTTAATAAAAGGAAACAGTTCAGAAACCCCTAATGAACCCCTAACCAGAGAAAATAATTTGAAGAGAATATCAGAAATTTGAACAAGGGTTGGTCCTGTCAACTGGCCCTTTTGAAGCTGCCTCTGTATTTTCTGGTAATCCTTATTAAGGCTTGATTCTAAACCCCTGTAAGTCCACAGGAGTTTTTTAACTGATGCAGTTGACTTCTGTGAGCCCTGGACATGTAATGGCTGTAATAGCCTGAGAAGTCTTCTGTGATTTCTGCAGTCAGCAAAGAGTAACTTCCATTTCTGTTCTAACCCAGTTTTGTAGACTGTGGTATTATTTAACTGCGATGAGCATCTCAATGTCCTTAACCAAATCAGAAGTCTCTAATGTTTCTGAAGCATTTGGGAAGTTGTTTCAAGAGCAAGGTGATCATCAGGCCTCAGTTTGTTTCTTTGTCCCCTTTAAAGAGGGGGAGGGGGCAAGTGTTGCTGGTATTCAGTTACCAAAAATCATGACCAGTGCTCTCTGCTGGTTGTGAAATAACTTTTTTCAGTCTCAGCCCGCTTCTCTGTGCGGAAGGGTTCCTATATGAAAAAAATATATTGGCCCTGCCTGGCTCCCTAGCAGGGCAGTCAGTGATAGAGACACATAGCCCATTCTATCTCACTGAAACACTTACAGGCCAGAAAAGGTCATTTTATCCTACATGGCTCTGTACACATATCCTCATGAATGAGACAACTGCATTCTCACTCCTACAAAACGTCATAGAGAAGAGCTAATGTTTGTCAGTCACAAAAATTAGCAAACAGGTAAGCTTGCACTATCCCTTGCCATTTATATTTTACAGATAAACAGAAGAGTGCAGCCTCTAGTGTTATCAATATGGTTCCTTTCAAAAGCCACTAAAGTTTGCAAAAAATTAATGAAACAATCTGAAACAGACCTCACATTCTGGTGCCACCTGTCAAGCCTGTCCTTGTGTGAAACTGCTGAATAAGTCAACACTCCCTAGTTTTTACTTTGACAGCAAGGCATATTGCAGTGTGCTGTACTTGGGGCTGCACCTTAAATCTATCTGTGAACTGAAGCTGGTATAGAATGCGGCAGCCTGTTTATTAACTGGTTCCCAGCATGCCAAGATCTATGTTGACAGCCTATTGATTTATATGTGGGGTTTGACAATTTGGTTTTGACCAATAGCATGCAGAAAAACCTCATATCCGTTTGCTTGAGAGATTCTGTCTCTTCATATGCTGCTGCTACAGATATGGGTGCTCTGGGGGTGACCACTCCCCGGAAGGATCCATCCTCTTCCAAGGTCCAAAGTAATAGGCATTAGATGACCTGTTAGGCATGCTGCAATGCCTAGTAGAGTAAGGTTTAACTCATCATATGGTTAGTTATTAGAAGGTGCATGAAAGTGTATGAGGAAGCAGTGCTGCTGTGCCCTCGCTGATTTTCTATGCTTTGGGGCTCAGAGGTTGGTGTACAGGAAAGGTGTATTAGCAGATACAACGTGACTTACCAGTGGGATGTATTTCAAGTGATGGATAAGGATGGGGTCTTTTCATGATAAGGATAAAAAAGAATCTAAATCCCAGTGCTCTGGGGACAGCTTTTCACTGTCTATTTAATGAACAAATGGTTAATGGCAAATAAAGGCTTGCCTCCTATGTAGTTTTACAGGTAGTTTTAAATCAGGTTTAATCTTGCGAGGATAAGCAACAATAGTTGGGAAGATGTGAACATTTAAGCTTCTGTACAGTATCTGTACAGTATCTGACCACACACTTGGGGTTCTTGTCAGGTTTTTACAGACCACACTGAAGTCTCTGTCACTGAATGTTCACTGTGGTTGTTATTCAGTCTAGCTTGATTAATGCTGTTATGGACTTGCGTATAATACAATTTTACCTGCCTGCAATGATGAACACCTATTGATAACTAACTGAAAATAAAATGGTAATACTGGTCAACATCCAATGTATTCTCCCACTGATGGCAAAAAAGAAGAAAACAGATTTACTGGTCAAGATTTTCCCCTCACTCATTATTGGTATGAAGAAAGTAATAATGTCATGACTGGCGAATCTGCTGCCATGGGGGGAGTACAATCATATTAAAATTCAGAGAGGAACAAAAATTCAGTAATATAGAGGGTGCACTGACAGAAAAACATTTGCAGGGAGAGTAGAGCAGGAAACCTACCTCATCTACCCTCAGTTATCAAACCCAGAGTGGTCATTAGCAGTGTAATAGGAAAATCAAGCTCCTTTACAAAACAGCATAAATTCATTCTGAACAGGACTCTCTAACTTCTGCAAAGACACAGGGAATACATTAATTAATGGCTTTAGTCATAGTACTGCTGTTGCTAGAAGATGTTGAGACAAATGTGTAAACAGAGGAGCCTTGGGAATGTCACGGTAATTTAAAGTACATAAACCTTCAAAGCGCTGCCTGTGATAGAGTGATACATTGTCTTATAATTGGGCAATTGCTTTCATTTCATGATATAATTAGCACACAATTATGGTTATGTGAAAAATCGTTCCATCTCCCTCCCTTCCAATTTATGGCTGCTTAATCTAAGTAGAGAACGTATCTTTTTTGCTACATTACCAGGAGGTCTACTTTATCCTTACTGTTCAGCTGCAATAACAGTGCCTCTTACCTGACTAATGTAATGATTGAATATTCAAGACAGGAATTGAAATCATGCTATTTGTATAAAATATTTGCTCTTATTATTTTTTTCCACATCCTAAAAATATACATACTGCTGTGACAACATAAAGTTAGGTGACTCATAGCACAAGCACCAATAATCAATGCAGCCAAAACTGCAGTAGAATTTATATGCCACAAGTGCACTGCATGTGCTCTCTATTCAAGGCTATGCTATAAAGGCCAGTTTTGGCTACAACATCTTTTTCTGAGGGCTAGTGTTCAACCAGCAGTGATTTGCTCTGAAGCAATGTGAAAAAATTTGGGTCTCCAAATGGCAGAAATCTCACATGATAGACTGATTTCCCACTGTTTCTGCTACCTAGTGCATGAAAGTCTTTCAAGAGCAACTCTTCTATTTCCATCATGTCTTCCCTCTACTTTGAGTGGAATACAAAAGACAAGCTGTATTGCTACGGCAGACTGGTACAGTACTAGAGGTAGTATGTGCCAGAACTGAAGTTGAAACTAAGAGCTCCTAGGTTCCAGCAAAACACTCTACAAAATTATCTTTCCTCCAAAATGCAAATGTTTTCATAAGCCTTGTGAAAAGCATGTGTTTTTAAATCAACAAACTATGCCCAAGTTATGGCACATACATTATATCCTTGTTTATTCATACACAGGTTGAAGGCATATTCCATTGTTAGTCTTAAGATAAGTTGTCTCTGAAAACTCTCACTTGATTCACTACCTCAGAACATACTCTTGTGTGAGGTTTGTTTCTGTATTACTGTTATCAGTGGAGGATCAGAGCTCTTCTGGCACACCTCAGATAGCACACAGTGCAGAAAACAATCTTGAGCTTTAATGTAGTTATTGTCTATTTCCTGCAGCTTGAAAGAAATCCTGAGAGTCCTTCACCGTGTGGAACTCACCTCTCCAACTCCCTCAGAAGGAATTTTTATCTTTAGTAGAACTGGCTGGATTACTCTTCAGCAAATCTTAAAAAAAAAAATCCTAGTGTGGCTGTTTATACTATGGAAGAGATTAATGCTAAGACTTCTTGGACTTTGCTATGCAGGAGGGAGGGTCAGGTTATTACCCGATTATAGTGCTGAAGCTATGTATCTATATCACACTACTATTTGATATCTACTATCTCCCACTCTGGTTTTGGTATCATGGTCTAAATTCCAAACTTGTAGAACTTGGAATACAATTTTAAAAGTACAGCATAAATGCTGCAGGACAGATACTGCAATCCATACGCAAGTAAAATTCCTTCAAAGAAGTCTAGGGCACAATAGAAAGAAAAAGGGCAAGCTAAAAAAATGGGTATTTTTATTTAGTCATGTTCATTGACAAAAAGAAAGCAACAAAATTCTGCATCATTAAAATGTACTTTATGAAGAGTGTTAAAAAAAAAGTCATTGTTGGGAAAAAATACTTACATTTTAAAAATACTTTTAACTATTTCTTTTTTCTTTAACTATCCCTAATTCTCAATAGTGCTAGATGGAGACAATATGAACAGCTCTTCCACTAAATTGTATCCCAGCTGTTGAGCTATCAACTCCAATCTTCATTTTTTACTGCCCAACCTCTTCAAGTTGTTAACGGTCATAAAGTGATCATCAGTCACAAAGAAAGGGCAACTAGCTGGGCAAAAAGGACCCCTTATCCTTCTGTAGACCCAGATCCAAGCTACCCTGTTTGTCACACTGTGAAATGGCTGGGATATACCTTCTTACATCTGTTTGCTAACAGAGAAAAGTTTAAATCCTCTGAGAAATATGAGTTTACAGATATATCTGTGGACTTTGATAAAAAGAAAACTTACGACTCTTCTAAGGCAATTTTGTTTTGTAAGATTCCCAGTTTTGCACACTTAAAGGGGTTAAATAATTCACGTCACAATCCAACAAGATCCTGTGAGAACGCTTGTCCTCTCAGACTGATGAAAAGACACCTCTGACTTTCTGGAGATATAAAAGTACATCTCCTCTGATATTTGAAATTCCACAGTGACATAAAGAAAGAAGCATTAATTTACTTTGCATACTTTACTTTGCAAAGCGCAAAGTAAATTAACTGAAACCCGTATGATTGTGTACGGGATATAGATGTTAACTGGGATAAGAATCAGACTAGAGTAGATCAGAATTGATGGGAACGCATATACTTTTACCCACTCCCATTGCTCATATACACGGACAAGTCTTTTTCCACAATGCACTATCCACAGATATTCCCAAAACTATCCCTTTTCTCTGCAAACACATATGTATCTATCACTAGACACTCCTTTTTTTCCTGTAACAGTTACTTCCCACACATATCCATAAAGAGGGGGCAGGCACATACATAAATTTAAGGGGGGGAAATGCATTGCAGATGGAAAACAACAACAACAACAACAACCTCTCACATTCTCTATAGTCAGTCCTGTGGGAGATATTTATCTATGGGAAAAGCTTTACAAACTCTAAGTAAACAGGAAAAAAAATATATTTTCATAACATTTGGGAGGAAATGCATCTTAATGGAAAATAGCTAGAGAAAAATAATAACAGCTAGTGAGTTGAAGGAACTACATTCTCACTGACATGCAACAACAATAGAAGCTAATGCGAGTCATTTGTAGAAGGAAAAGTGAATAGCTGTGGCATATTTGCAAAGAATATATGGCAGTTTACCAAAGGCAAAGCTCCAAGGAATACCAGCTGGGACATAAGAAGGGAGCTATCAAAAGAGGAGGGAGGTATAACAGCATCATGGAATGGTTGGCACCATTTCTTTAAGGCATTTCATGAAATGAGACATAGCTGTTCAGAGACAGTAAATCAAGGTGTTGGTGTCACTAGCTATGGCTCATGGCAGGTGGCCAAGGAGTGTACAAAAGACACACACACATGCGTGTGTGTTTTTAGCATGTTTCAAGCTGGCAAATTTAAATTTTTAAATTTAAAGCATTTACTTCAAATAGTATTTAAAAAATCAAATCTTTCTAATTAGAACACATTCCATTTGTGGAAAATTACATCCTACTGACTTTGTAGTTTGACCTTATTATCTGAAGACTAGGATGGCCTATTGTTTTGTGCATCAGCCTTGCATCTTAGCAACACAGGGCTAAAAAGCTTAGTAAATAAGAAGGCATCCAAAATGCCATAGTAACATACCATTTATCCTGATGCTTGCAAAAAGTTGATTTCCATGTTTGGATTTGTCTAACTAAGGAAGCTGCCTCTGCAATAAAAAAAAGTACATCCTAAATTTTGGAAAAAGATTGATAAACTTACTTCTAACTGAATACAGATTTAAGCAACACAAAACAAATTGTGCATGATTTTCATATGCTAAATAGCATTATATTTCAATTCCTCACTATTTTGTTTTCTCTGTGAGATAACTACTGCAGTTACTAATAATTTAGAATTTGAAAAGGGAGCTGCTTGGATTTGCAAGATAAATTTCTCATTCATTTATGCACAAAATTGTGAGAAAATACTGGATAACAGCATCCAGGTGATTTCATCTTTAGTTTCACTTTGAAATAAACAGTCTGTCCTAATAAGTGGAAGAGCTCTTGAACTCCTGCCTATATCCTTGGAGGCTAGTTTGTCCAGATTTAATACACCATCTGTAAAGTGAGAGGGTATTGTGAGGACAAGTCTGAAGGGCTAGTATCACCAACTGTTGAAGAGCCCCTGAATTAAATTTACAGGCAAGACAAACTTGAAGTGTCTTACAGTCAATCCACTGCCCTATATTCCTCATGATTGCACCTTCATTACAGAGCAGCACAGAATGTGGCCCAGGGACAGCAGCTATCAAAACTCAAATTATGAACACACTCAAGTCCACTTTCAGAAGTACTGAGGGTCTGGATTTTATACTCCAGGACCTCAGTGGCAATATTTTTTGTCAATTCTTAAAGAACATTTGGCTACAGCTCTAGGATTCCTCTTTTTTAAAGTTTCACTAAGGGGCTCAAAAATTGCAACAAATAGCTTAGAAAAGATAAAACAGAATCCTGTTGCTCTACTTATTGCAGTTACGGTGCAGTTCAGTACAATGTGATAATTGTCTCCTGGAAATCATTCCTCAAGTTCATACTGTGATATAGCATGAAATAAATCTGAGCCAACCATACAGTTCTAATTCCAGTGTGCTGCCATCAACTGGTATGTTAATTCAATTAAAATGAGCTTGTTGGTAAGAACAGAAGTTACACTGGTGGGGGAAAAAAGGAGGGGGTAAATTTCCTAAGTATTAGTAGAATCCACTTCACATTCACATCTACAGCTCTCTAAATTACAGATACAAGATCTTTGTTCAAATTACTGACAAGGTTACCAGCTGGAACTTTACACTCAATTCAATTATTTTATATTGTACCTTCAGGCTCCATTCCAAAGTGACTCTTAAAGAATAATCAGACTTATTCAATAGGCAATTAAAATGACATTACTTTATGTAAGTACAACAAGGTTACAGAGTTGGTGCAGTCTGTAAGTTATATGCTACTAATTTTCAGTGCTTTAAAACTTTTACTCTGATTATCTGTGATGTACAGGCGTCAGCAACCAGGACAGAATTTCCTCACAATTTCAGCTCAACCTCTTTACTGTCTCCACCATATCTTGGAAAAATAGCTAGAAGCTAACAGTGAAAACAAAGAAATTACAAAGCTGTTGAAAGTGATGCTTTATATTGTAACTACCCGTAGAAGCAGTCCTTGATGGACTGCCCTCCTTGTGACAAGCATTATACAAATGTAACCCATACCTGGAATTCACAAAAGAACCTCAGAGTAATTGTTCTTTGGCTTATACTTCCAGATACTGCAATAATTTGAATAAAAATATAAAATTACATTAGTTTTAATACAAAATTAAGGTTCAAGTCTTCAGAATTTGATTTTGAGCCTTTTCAACTAATGTCTATGGTAAAACCCCCACAGAGACTGCTTAGGGGAACTTCCATGAGCACACAAATTGTTATATCTTAGTTATAAAAAATTTCGAACATGATTTTATGTATTAACCCCCTTCTGTCTCTTTTTGAGACAATTCCTGGTTTAGATGGCTCCACTTCTAGAAGACACCAATCTAAACTCCGAAGTCTGACTTGAGCCCTATAAAACTTGCGAAGTCTGGAACATATCCAGACTTCAGTAGTGAAAAGGCATCACTTAGGATGCTTGAACTGAGAGCACCTATGCACCACAGCAGCAGCGCATGATGTCTGCATGAAATGGACAAGCAAAAGTTTAAATGTAGGAGCTATGTAGTATCTTCATCAGTGGTCCTGACAGTTTTTGCTGCAGCTTTCTTTACAGGAATGTAAATAGTTCTCTTTGCAATGTCTATGTTATGTCTCTGGTTTGTTGCAATTTCCTGAACAGTGCTGCTGCCAAGAGCACAAGGAGTGAAGCCATCAGGAGGAGTGGCGCTTTCCCTAGCATCCGAGAGACTCTGTGGGAGTCCAGGATCACTGATCTTGCAGGACTCGAGCCTTTATTGGAGATACAGTGGGGTTTTAGGCAGTTGTTATTTCCGATGCAATTTATGTAAAAATTGTGTGGTAGGGTCCTTAGGCTGGTGATTCTTAAACACATTCAGAAACTTCTTCAGATGACACAGCGCATCACTGTGGGAGAGGCTGCCTGACATAGTGTGGCACACTTCACTGTACATACCTCTCCATGGGCTTTGACTATAGACCAAAGCTGTGCGAAATTAGCAGATCTGCTTTGTTGGGCTGGCACAAATATGTGGTTGCACAGTATTTTGCCATACACTTTGTTTCATCATTTTCAATTGCACAAAAGGGATATAAGAAATTAATAATAAAAATGGGAATTCATATTAGGAGTGGCATTTTGCATTTACTTTGACTAAAAAAAATAGGACTACACAAGATATGCCATAAAAAAAGTTCTTCATTTTTGGATTAGTGGGATTAGAGGTCTGAATTTTTGTGAAACTTAGTAGTTTAAATGCACTGTAAAATTATAACATAACATTTGATTAAATCCATGAAGCTTTACTAAAGCCCTCATGGCGCTGAAACACAACTATTCCCTTCGAAGGCCCCAGGACATACAAACCCAGAGCTCAATATGATTATTTTTCTAAACAAACTACAAGGATAATGAAAAATTATTGTGTATCATTTTGATATAAAATCATTAATCTGACTTTGACAGAGGCTGTAAACAGGCTGAACAGTTTTCAAAGACATTGCCTGTCCTCCTACACAGTGCTTTCCTTCATGACAGCAGCTGAAAAAAACAAACTCATCTTCCTAATACATTTAGTCTTTGGAAATGCATTTTCAATTATGTAACTCATTCTTCCTGTTGGTCCACTGGTAATCAAGTTTACTGACAGTGAAAGATCCACTTTTTCATCCAACTGGTTGCCTGCAAAGAGGTGGATGAAGCTGGGCCAATGAACTGGAGAATCTGATTCTTAGCTGTAGGAAAAAAAAGAGGCTTTGCATGGGGGCTGGTAGATGCCGATGCTGCAGACAAGATTTGGTTGAGGTAAGACAGTGTCACATAGTTTCACTGGCGAAAGGAGAAAGCAACCATGCAATCAGCAATTCTCTCTGTCATGGTTCCAGAGTATAGTTTACAATGCAACTGAGAATGAGAACAGGAAAAAAAAACCTTACAGCACTCCAACAACAACGATGCTCTTCAGCAGCACAACCCAGTACTGTACAGATTACACAGCAGGAGAGCAATGGAGGTTGGAGGCAAAAAAAGGGTTTGAGCAAGTAATGTGTCCTCTATAATAATGGAAGACAAAGAAAACAGTCTGTTTTAATGGAAAGCAGAGATAAAAGTATGTAATAATGAATGAAACTGATTGGCTGAGATAAAACATCCTATGGTCTTCATTCTCATCTTCTCCATTTTGCTGTACCTTCCTTGGCCTCAAAAGGTTTATCGCAGCTTTACATCACTTTGAGAAGTTGCTCTGGCTCTCCTTTTTTCCATTTTATACAAATACCGAATCGGTTCTCTATCCTCTTGTACCAAATCACTTGGCTGCTGCTTCTGATTGTGATACTTGGTCTATAAAAGATAGTTCTCCTTAAAGACCTTGCTCCTCTCTTTTAACAGCTATTTCAGAATTCTATCTTTTGCCATTTAGCTACCTCCACAAAACAAAAAGTTAATGGCAACAACTTTTAAAAATGTGGATTTTATGATTTTATGTATGCAAGCTGATTTAGCAGGAGAATAGCAACAAATGAGAAATGGCAATTAACACTCCCAGTGTAAAGCCTGTTATTTCTCATGTTCTTCAACCCTTCTCTCATAAAATGCTTTCAGAAAGAAGGCAGCTGATTCTAGCAAACAAGACTACACATTTCATAATTCCACTCCATTGCTTTTCCAAAAACAAAAATATGTAGGAAGAACATTTCAGTATAACTAATTAGCAGGCTCTGTGTCCTCATCCTTGTTAATTCAAGGGACATCTCTAAAAGACTCCTCTGGGTGAGCTTCTGCTGTTATCATTTTACCCCTCTGCTTGAGTCCAGACAGCTGCCATGAAGTTCTGCAATGAATAATCCCCATGAGCACAAAGGGTGAATATCCAGGTGTTATTTGAGAAATTGCCATTGTCTTCATAGTGGAATTTAGCACGTACTCTAAATAATAGGTCAGGGTATGGAAAGTTGCAAAGAATTGGAAAGAAATGTTCCCATCAGTCTGTTCACAACTGACAATCTCAATGTTGTTGTGGCTTCATTCTTATAAACCCCAACTCTTGTGTAATGGCCACAGAAACTGAGTCACTCAGCAACATTATCCCTAATTCTCTCTCAACTTGTCCTTCAGTCATCACATAACAACTCTGTGTTGAGTGTCGTCAACTCAGCTGTTGTACAGCTACACGGAAACTGAGGTATGTGCTCCCTGACTGTTGTCAGAGAATACTGAAAGGACCTCCTTTAGCTGTGGGTAAAGGGATCAGCAGTGGGGAGGGCCTTTCACAGAATAGAGGGAAAATAATTTCCCACTTTTGGAGAGAAGGTCCCTTCTGGAAGGCTTCAATAGCAAGATTTGTCAACATGCAAGAAGAGAGGGAGTGTTGCCAAATTCACTAGTTTTCTCTGGGAGGTTAGAGCCTGACACAGAAACAAACTAAAAGAGCATCTTCCCTGTCGACGATGCAAAGCACTTACTGGTTAAAAAATATGGAAGAATCATGCACAATTCACTTCTTTATGTAATTCTCACTATGTAAACTTCAGTTTCCATATGGTTTTATTACTTTCAAAGATGTTTTATTCCCTGAGAGTAGGAAAGAGTCTTCGGCAGGTGTATTGTACATACTTGCTTTAAAATGACTGGTTAAAAAAACAATGTTAGTTTTCCAAAGAAGGATTTTTAATAAAAAAGCATCAAAATTTCCACTGAATTTCCTTGTATCTTCTCAACAGAAGAGAGAGATTTTTCCTGACTTTTTGGTAAGGTCACTCACCTGAAAAATCCAGTAGTCACCGGAGTCTACTTCAGGTAATAAAATGACAACGCTTAAAAGATTAAATTGCAGTTTTTTATTCACTAAATCAGAACCAAATTGATTCTGGAAAATGAGCACGTTCCTAGAGAACATAATTCTCTGAAACAGTTTCCCTCCACAGAAGTCATAGAAGTGATTTCCTTTTCTTTATGTGCTTGACTAACTTGTATCCCTTCTGCTCTGGCAGGGGGTTGAAGGCTCCCTTTGCTGCTTCAGTCATCTTTGGCTGTTAGTACAGATCCACTATGTACAGAGAGTTTTGATAAGATCCAAAGAAGCTCCACTGTTGTGGGAGTTCCTCCAAATCAATTATTTGCAATTTTCAAACCTTTTGAAACTTGTCCATCATTAATCTCTGAGATAACATGGCATGGAATAATATCAGCTTCAGGTAGGTCACACAAATGGGTGAAACATCTGTGACTGTGTGCCTAAATAGTCTCTCTTCACTACTACTTTGAACAGAGCTATGAGCACATTTGGGTAGGAAAGAAGAGGTTAGCTGAAAAAAAAGAAAATCTTTGGTAATGCAGAGAATTTCTGTAAGCTCCAAATCACTAGAGAGTTCTGGGGCCATTGCTGTCTACTATCAAGCAAGCCAAATACTCATTTTTGCGTGCAGTTTATCCATGCTATCATAGGCAGGCCAGCCACCAGATGCTCAGAAATACTCATTCCTCTGCAAATTAGTTCACCTCATTTCATGGCCAAATCATTCACTTGTCAATTTCCCCTTTGGCCTTTGCAGTTAATGGGATCTGCTATTAGTCAGTCTGGGGGGATTTCTTACTCCGATTACGAAAAAAAATTCACTCTGAATTCAAATGGAATTCATTTTCCTAAATATAGGACCACAAATTGCTACTCTTTTGTTTTAGACTAGTAGATTCGGGAGTATTTTGAGTTGATTACAAATGAAAGGTGACTTTAAAACTCAAAATGAAAAATGTGGTCGTTTTCATTCAAGTACATCCTGAAAAGAAATACCTGTTTTTTTCTCAATTTTTTTGCTTTTATCCTTCCCCTCTATATGCAGGGTTAGAAAAGGTATTGTGTAGTGTGGCAGACAGCTAGCAAATGAAAATGCAGTCTTACAGCCATTTGTAACAGTAGGCAAAGATCAAACCTTTATGCTGGTGCGTATCACACTCCAAAGGTTACAGTTGGACGCTATGAGCCAAGAGGTCTGAGCCCTATAGTTGGCACTATCAATACAAACAACCTTGAGGGAGTTACTTCAAAGTATTTAAAGAACCACGGATACAGGTTCCTTCTGTTTTCTAGGCACATTACGCTGATTGCTTAATATAGTACACTGTCACTTAGGCCTCAGTTTCCAGCTGTGTAAAATGTGACATTTGCCTTGTAAATAGAAGCCTCAAGGGCTTCTTTCAGTGGCACAGCAGCCTGCGCTCTATTGAGAAACTCTGCTACAACTATGGCTAAGAGATCCCCCCATTTTAAACTTTATATACACGCTTTTGAACTATTTTATGAATCGGGCCCTATGTTTCATGCCAGGCATCTTGCCATGTGCTTCATTTAGTTTATATAAACCTCTAGGGCTGGCTTTAATCTGCTTTCCCAGAGTCCCTAGGTTTGAAAACATATATACGAGGAAGAAAAAGAGGAGAAGGAAAAAGAGAAAAGAAATCAAAGTACAAAGTGAGTTCACTTCTGTAAATCTTAATCAATACTGATATGAGAGCTTATTTAGTGTTGCAGTCCTCACCCCTTCACCTCAGGTGTTGGGATTAATGGGGGACTGTTTTTCCCCTTTTGATTGCGTAAATGAGGAAGCTGTTGACTCGCATGGTACTGGAAAGACATATGTGCTTCATTATCTGGATTCCTTGTATTGTTTCAGCTTGTCGTTGCTGGCTGGGAACATGCAGCCTTGAGCTGTTCCCATTTTTAAAATGCACTTTTTTCTGCCCCGGATTATTGCCAAGTGGAGATTTAAGTACACTATTACTTTTATGGAGCACTATTAAGAGTTATTAGATCCCATTAGAACAGACTATGCTCTTTTAAAAAAGAATCCTTTCCTTTATTTTTGAACAACCATTTATATTCATTTAAATCTGACAGAATGTTTGTATCAATGCAAACACAGTTAATTATATCTTAGATCAGTGAGAACATTTCTTGTTTATTTTTAAAAAATGTTTTACTAGTCTCCCCTAAAGACTGTGTTTTACTTACGTGGCTTTAAAGCAAGTCTGAACCATCATGGGTGCTAGGTTCACTGGGTGTTCTGGCATGGATGGCATAAGAAGAGTTGGAGAAAAGTGATTGGAAACGGAATCCCAGCACAATCTGTACCTATTTATTAGGTTCAGATGGAGTCCTCAGCTCATGGACACTAAAATATCAAGGGGAATCTTTATACCACTAGAAGGAGGATCAGACCCTACATTACAGTAGAAATATGACCTAATATTATTGGCAGAAGTCACTACCAGTAAGAACTGCACATAGCACCCGTTCCTGGGTGGCTGTGATTTTTTTAAAGACAGGATGAATGCTTGGATTAATTGCTAGTCTGTTCCAAGTTTACTTCATGCCTACTCCTTTCTTTACAGTCTAGATCCAGTTCTCCACATTTCTGTGCATTACTAGTTTGTCTCAAGTCAATTTCAAATAAAGTGAAGGAAACATGTCTCAAAGGAGTAAAGAATTATATGTGCTGACACTGTATTTTCTGAAAAAAGTCTCAGGGATTAGCTGTGACTTTATCCCTTCCCTTATAGCAGCATTTGTTGTAAGCAACATTCTCAGTAGCCCAGAGGTTTGACCTGCTTAAGCTGGTTCATTTGTATAACCCACTTTGGGAAGAATGGTATGTCTTCCTGGAAAACACTCCATTTCTCTTTGTCCCCCTTCCCCTTCCCCTTCCCCTTCCCTTCTCTTCCCTTCCCTGTGAGGAGATGACTAAATGCTGCCACAGGAGGGAGAGAAACAAACAGGAAAGAATTAAAAGGGCCTTGGATAGGGCTGTAAAGCAAAAGGCATAAATTATTCAGCTCTTCCCCTCCCTGAACTCTCTTGCAGCCAGCACATGCACACCACCTCCCTTCTGGATGAGACTTTGGCATGAACGGCAGATCACATTAATGCTCCATCACGTTACTGCAGCAGAGCATCGCTTGGCAAGATGATGCAGGATACTCCCTCAAGAAAACTTTGAAAGAACAGTGCTGCACAGCTGAACTAGGTAGCGGAGGGGAGGGAGGGAGAAAGTGGGAGGGGGGGAAACACCCTGGTTATGTAGGGAATAATGTCTGAAATGGCTTCTCAGAGCATAAAGCAAGTCTAGGATTAGAAGTAATTGTTTAAAAAACATATATGCTCCTGGAAAACTACCTATAGAGAGCTTGTGCAGAAAAGAATGTGGTTCCTATTTTTCCTTTCCTTTCAGTGATTGGCTTAACAAAACAATCAGCCACATGAAAAGGCAAAGAGCAGAATTCTCACATACGTTGTTTGACTTTTTTTCATTATTATTCTTAAGGCATGCTCTAAGGAAAGCAGTTGGAAGAACAGTAGTTATGCCTGAATCATAGCTGTCCTGCCTTAACTTTGTCCTGTCTTAACTTGGTCCTTTTGTGCTTGGTTTTTAAAGCCCTTAGGTTTTGTCTAGACTAGAAAAAAGGTGGGTTTTTTCCAAGAATTATAGCTCAATTGAACTTGTTTAACTAAACAAAAGACAACACTTGAACGTTAGGATCATGGTTTAGCAGCTTTAGCTCAGTTCAAGAGGTGGAATAGAACTAAATAAGGTAAACTGTACTAACTCCTTCAGCTTTTTTCCTAGTTAGACAGGCTTTATAAGTTTGCTACAAGTGACAGACTGAAAATCTTAGGAAGCTTCTGAACACAAATCAGGCTGAGCGTTAGCAGGCTCCTTCTACCTAGTTCTGTCTGGAAGAACAGGAGAAGAAGGGAAGCTTGACCTTAGTGGACCATTCAACCTTAACCTACCCAGCTATCTATCTAGAGATTTGGCTTTTATTATACAGTATTTGGACACTGCCTGGCTGAAAAGCCACAGAGGAAGTGATAATATTTTTCCAGGTGATTACAAAATATACTGGTAACAGGGCTGAGACCCACTTGACTTCTGTTCTGCTGGAGTCCTAGATCAGTGAATCATTCCATTCTTCCCACAAGGAGGGACAATGCAATAGGATTAGCCTTTCCTCCACTGCTCATTTTTGTTTTGAAACCTCCTTTCAGAAAATGTACTAAGTAGATAATAAATTATTATTCTTACGCCAGGAATTTTCCATTCTGAGTTGTATCTGTTGCTGGGTTTTGGCACCAAAGTTCGCAAGTATCTGTTGTCGCATGCAGATAACTAGCTCTACCTGGTTACCAATGATCTTTCCTCTGCCTTTCCATCTCTGCATTACATAAGTTTTCCAGTAAGACTGCTAAGATAACTTGACTGCTTTATTGTGTTTGGTTTTACACCTTTGTTACTTTAGGTCTTTCTTTGGCAGTTGCATCTACCTACATAGTTAATTGCTCTTATTAAAAAGCTTAATCATGGTCTGAAGTAAGTGTAATCCACTGTTACCAGTACGTATCTGTGTACTTTGAATTTCACCACAGAAAATTGGGGTGTATGAGAGTTTTTTGCTTGAATGCCTTCTCATTTAGTACAAACTGGAAGACTCCTGTTTTTAGACTGCAGCAACCTCCAGTGTTGATCAAGTTGGCAGTATCTGCATAATAGGAGTAGAACTCAGCTTGGATCAAAACCCATCCAACATTACCTGAATCAAAACTTCATTTTTGTTCAAGTCAATACTGTATTAGGGGTTCTGTTCAACACAATGCAGCGAGAAGAAAATGTAGTCTCTGCTCAAAGAAGGTTGCCGTCTAAACTGGAGTGATTCCAGGGTAGCTCATCACATACAAACTAAATCAGTGAAATATTTTTTATGGATTAATATAGTTGGCTTTGTAAAACTAGAATATTTACATAGATTGTGACTGTTAGAGGAGTAAGGTTTAGGAGACTGTTTTAAATAGTATGGTAGAGTACTTCCAGAAGGGTTTCAGAAAGGCAGAGAAGAATTAACACAACATGGAAAACAGTTTGAGGAGAAAGAAACAAAGGAGCCTTCAGCATTCTGCAGAAAATCTTGAAACTGATGTTAGGTAGCAAATGGATGCTAATAAGAAGACACTTAGTAACCAGTTGAAAAGCTGTGGGAAAAGAAATACAACAAGGACTTAATACAGAGGTCAAGAATAAGATTTGGGAGAGTCACAAGGCCTGGAAAGAATGTTGGATGAAGTGGAAAGAGATAAAGAATATATTTATTTTGTATTCTAATGGAGTCTGGAAGTGAATATATCATTGTGTTTGACAGTGTGCATACGTATGACAAGAAAATTGGTTTTGCCTCAGAAAAGATTAAAAATTATCATCTAATATCAGACTACAGGAAGATAAAGCAAGCTATAGTAAAAATCCAGTGGGAGAATAACATGGCTCTGAGGCAGGCCCACCACTGCTTTCATCTGTCCCACAAACTGTACAATATAGATTTTTAATGGGTTTAAACTTCAAATTCTTTACTTTCCCGACTAGCATGTGTGAGCTGAAAGGAACACCATCTGGACAGGTCA
>NW_008824934.1:40902-71275 GCF_000699105.1 Pygoscelis adeliae | reverse complement strand
CAGCAGGAGTGGTAGTTTACATAAACTGGAACAAATATTGGAATTATAGTCTCTCTTTTTTTCCAAGAGAAGGAGGGGAACGGAAATGGAAAAATGTCAGTGAAGAAAACCATATACAGCCCAAAATTCAGAGCTGAGGAAGTCTGCAATGGAGAATCTAGTTGAGACAGCTGTGCTGAGGCTTACCTAACCTAGGGCTGACCAAACAACTTCCATGATGTCATATTTTGCTCTGACGGGCCATCAAATTAGTTTGTTGCTCCAGTCCTTGCTCCTGACACCTATTAAATCTACAGCTTTTGAGTTTGGAGTTGTCAAGGTAGCACTGCATTGGACACTAACAGAATCTATGTAGATTTTTGGGAATGAGACAGACCCTGCACAGAAGCTCTTTGCTCGGCTGTCTTTTCAGGATATTCTAGGATTGGTTTAGAGAACCAAAGGAATAATTTACTATCTGTCCTCTGTATGTACTGCTTAATGCCAGATGAAACTGGGAAAGCTGGTTTCTGGGCTTGGGCCTATACTTTTCCTCTGCAGTCTTGCAGGAAAGATCCCTCTTAATTTCAAAAGAATAGAGAAAAAATATTTAATTCTACAATGTTTATATTATTAAAAGGCCACATAGAGGATTCATTCATATTTACAATGGTCACAAGAACTTGCAAGTATTTAGTGTCTTTCATGCCAAAGGAACCCACAGTTACCTGCTCTACATTTGCACTGTAGATAACAGAGATCTTATACAACATTCCGAATCCCAAGCTACTTGCAAGACATAGCACTTACTGGATACAGATCCCATCTGCTTTTCTTGCAGCAGGCACTCGTAGGATCTTCTTAAGGATGCCAGAATCCTCACAACGACAGGCCCAACACCGTCCTGTCTACTTCAAAGAAACTGTTCCTAAGGAATATTATGAGTCAAGAGAGTCAGTGATGCATCTATCCTTTTAAATGAATCCAAACTGGTTCATCAAATGCACACTTTTGATTTTTATTTTGATCATCCTCAGTAAAGTTTTCTTTGGGGGATCCTCTGAATATCTCCTTACCCCTCATTGAGTTTCTCAATGTCTCTCATTTCTAGTCCCCAAGAGAACAGCTACACGCTCCCTTCTGTTTATTTCTTCCCACAAATCTAAGCTAAATGTGGAGCATGTATCCCATACATTCCTTCATCTACCACCAATCTTAAAGTCCCAGCATCTATTTTCAGTGGCACATCCAGATAATGCAGCCTGCTACTTTATGTGGCTGGAGAAGCAGAGATGCAGTCTTGCCATACTCATTCTTCTTGACAAAGGTCAATTATTTTGAGTAAGTCTTTTAATGAAATAAAAACTGACTAGCAACTAAGGGACTGACTAATAAGTTGCTTCTCACTTCCACCAGGAGCCTTGAAGTGCAGGACAGAATCCAGGAAAGATTTTCTGGAAAACGAAGAGAGACCCAATAAAGTCTCTAAGCCTGGGCAAGTCAATAACTGTCACAGTTGCCCAGAAGGAATTGGCTTGTCTTAGATAAACTTACAAAAGGCCCTGAAAAAACAGAACTTTTTTAAATGGCAGAGATTAATTTTCTGACTTCAAAGTAGTGTTAATGCAGAGCTTGGCTAAGGTTTCCTGTGCAAGCAGTTTCCCCCCGAGCAATGATTTCAGAATCCGCCTTGTTTTAAGGCTGGCATTTGCTGCAGCTGCAGACCTGGAGTATTTTCGATCCCCTCTGAGTGCTGGAACACTATCCAACAATTAAACCGCAACCCAAAAACAATCAAACATCTGTTTGGAGGCAGGCTGCTCAGTGACTGACATTCTCCTGCCAGCATAAACACTATAGCTGCTGAGTGAGTCCTGTCTTTTGTGTATGTGTGTGTATGTATGCGCTGCTTGTGTGTTTTTTTGTTCCTGCAAGCAGCAAGATTTGTATGTGTAAATATGCTGAAGAGCGTTTTTATTGCAGTATGTGAATGTGCTCATATAGTTTATTTGTGGAAGTATTTTTGTTGACAAGAACACACATGTTTGAGCGTCAGCTTGAGATTTGGTTATTTGTGTGCTGGAAGTGGCTTTGCGGAAAGCAAATGAGAATGTGGACTGTGAGCCTGGAATCAGGTATGTTTATGCAGTGCTGTGTGTGTTGGTGTATGTTCATTTACAGGTATGTACTTGTTTTTATTTGGGCAAAATTATTATTATTTGTATGTAGTTGCTGCATGTAGTTTTATGTACAGACAAATATTTTGAAGTGTGTGCATGTGTGTGTACATGTAGAACTGTATCTCTTAAAGGGTTTGTGCTTTTTGATGGACACCTATTCTACACCTGATCTTCAAGTTCTGCCATTGAACTAATCAGCCACTTGGGCCATAGGAGTTGATGTCCCTTATTGTAGGCCCAGGAAGGGAGATGATAACCTGCTGGAAGCAGTTCAGAATTGGGTTCAAAAGAACAGCTAGGTCTGGCCCTGATCTCAGTCTCTCTAAATCTAAACCTCCTGACTTCAAGAACTCTCTTGGGACTATGGCAGGGAATCTGAGGATTATTTGACTCAAGGGCTTTGGGAATAGGGATGGGGTGATGGATGCTGATGTTAGGTCTGTCTGCCTAGAGGAAAAATTACTCTCCTTCCTAAAAGCACTTACAGACTCCATGCAGGTAGCTGCTTTTGTCCTATTTTATTTATAGACTTCAAATAACCATGGGCTGTTGATGGCCAGGGTAAAGTAGCATGCAAATGGCATTCATTCCCAACGGGAACTCCCTCCCTATAAAACTAAGACCAGCTTTCCGAAAATGCAATTGTTCCTACTCCCAGCAAAATGACAGCTTGTGCTGCTCCTACCAGTTCTCCCTGAACCCCCAAGGTCTAGAGACTGCGGCTTGCCATTTGTGGTGTCTTTATATACCTAGCAATATATGAGTCACCACAGTAGGTGCTAGCCATAGCCTGCTTGCTTGAAAACATCAGTATCCCAAGTGACAGAATCTGGGCCACCCACTGGCTGTATTTCTGGAGCATTCCTCTGTCTAGGAGAGAGCAGCTGGAGTTTTTTGCTTTAGACCATTTCTCAAATATCCTATTGCTGAAGTATAAGAACACGCCGTTATGGGAAAGAAAGATTTGATGATCTTCCCACCGTGAGCCCCACAGCTTAACTTACTGTTATAATCACCTATTCTTTTGCACCAGCCTTATTTTTCTTTTTACCAGTTTAGGCTGAGAAAGTTTACTAGAAAATAGCTTTGCCTCATAAATCATAGGAAGTTCTACTGCTTAGCAGAGGACAGAGTATAGAGCCTAGAGTGCAGTAGTAAAGCACAGGGAATCAGTATTCTTCTGTCATGTCTGCTACCCAGGTGCTGTAGAACATGAAAACCATTTTATCTTTGTTCAACAAAATTTCCCCATCTGTCAAATGGAGAAAGGATGTACTGTGGTGGGAGAGAGACTTGTGCAACATAACGTTTACTACTTTGAGATACCTGAACTCAAAAAAGCTACAGAAGAACACTATTGCTATTACATACCGTACTGACTACAGTGCATGTATGTACACCTGAATTATAAATGACAGAGAAAGAAAGCTCTGTCCATAAGAGAATGCAGTATCAAATAAGTTCCAGGATCTGCCTCTACCTCTGACTCCACAACGGTTGGCCTCCACACTTCACTTAGAACCACTAGGATTCTTTCAAGTATGAAGCTTGTGGTTAGTCATAGTCTGGAACTGTACCCCTATTTATGGCTAGAACAAGCTGCGTGGTCACTGAATTGTGAAGCTCCTGTAGGTGAAGGTGTTACATTCTCAAGCAACACGTTGCATGAGATATGTCCACTTGCTTGGGGACAACAGAAAGACTGCTCTATAACGTGCAATGCAATTTTCACTCCTCACTTTTTCTAATGCAAGACCCCTCAATAGGGTATAACATGATGATCATGACAAAAGGCCCTCCGTCAACATTAGCAGCTGCTCAGTTTCTAACTCTTCTTTTCCCACAAACTCCAACTCCAGAAAAATATGAAGTGCAACTTAAGGAAGCTCTCAGCTGTCTACCACTTTGTTCATTTCCAAAACAGATGTGAAATAAATTTTGGTCTCTCTTCTGTTCTGTCTCTAAATTTTGATTGTGAGACCTTGGATCTTTGAACAGTTCCCTTAAAATTTATTCCTTATTTGTTGCAGGAGTTTTGAGTGATATTTGAAGCTCTTTTACTTTGTGGATTAACATATTTACCCTCCCACTAATTAGTCCAAATCTCAGAAAGCCTCAAACTTTAACTTTTGGCTCACTATTCAGCCAACCAATAAATAATGTGAGAGACGTGAAAACAAACCGTAAGATATAAACTTAGTAAGTGTGTAATGTCTTAAAAAAAAGGAGTAGTATTGCTCAATGAAAATGTAATAGGATAAATTCAGGAGCAATGAAATGAAACAAAGCAATATGAAATCTCAGTAAGACTACTGGGAATAATGTATTTGAAGCTAGCAGAATAGTCTCCCATTGGAAAGGACAAAGAACTAGTCACTTGAACAACTACAGACAAACTAATAAATGCTAGAAATTTTACAGTTGTGTGCAGAAGTTACTTTCATAAAAACAGGTTGAAGATGTTAAGTGTGGTTCCTAGAGTCAAGAAAAACAAGTAGAAGTTACATGTGCTACCAGCCGTTTGCCTATCAAAGCTCTCTGATTTGTGCATACGTTCTCAGCCACAACTGTTTGCATTATTCTGTCCATGTTATACAAAATTTTTCTTTTTAGTCAATAACCTGGATCAAAAATCTGACACATATTTCTTTTGGGAATAACTTGTATAAAAGAGCACCTGACTATCTCTTTGAGAAAGTGGAGGTTATTCAGATCTGGAAAGGTATTTGCCATGCAAAGTCTCATCTAGGCTGACAACAGCAGCTTCCCATACTCTGTCCTGGAGGGGAAAGGGGGTGTCAAATCCTCACATCTGCCATCCTAGTGCACAGCTGTGAGTTGTTCAGGGAGAACCATCCCTGCTTGCCCAGCTGCCCTTCCATTCACTGTCACTCAACAAGTAACTATTTCACAGTCCTTACTGAAAACAATAGGACCTTTCAGGAATGAAATCAGATCTTGACTCTGATAGGAAGGCAGCTGTGAGACACATGAAAGCTTCTGCTTGCTGTCTCTTCCTTGTCTCACAAGGTTCAGATTCAAAGAATCCTACTAAAACATGCACAGCTCCTTCAGAAAGGTCAGTGTTGCAAAGGACGTTCTAAATGTTCAATACGCTGCAGGAAGATATATGGACAGACAGATAAACAGGTTTCTAACAATTTAGATGGATAGAGGAGGGGGATGAGTATACATGGAAATAGAATATAAAAAGAAAAAAATAGACCAAGAAAGAGCATTGAATTTCACTGCTTTTTTGATCCCAAAAGAAGACCCCATGCTTTATAAACTTGAGGTATCATTTCTCCCATTACTGATACTTAGTTGCCTCTGGGACAGAAAGCAGAAACTTTTAACAGCACTCAGTTATACTGTATACCAGTCCGCCACAAACTCCCCCCAAACTCCTTAGGGCATTGACTACTTTCTAACCTTGGAGGGAAGAGCATGGCCTGTTAAAATAGCACCGTTATCAATAATCTCTGCAGTTTCCCTTGAAGGCTGTTTTTTCATCTAAGAACTGATGAGGTCCAACACTATTTTAACTTTCTAATTATTCTAATTTCAGGACATTACTGCTGCTGATTATGAAATACACTGCACCCAGAAAATCGATGAATTTCGTTCCTAAGGGTGTGTCAGTGCTGCAAAACAGCACGCTTGGAGTTCAGTGTACAAGCACAGCAGTGAGAAGCTAGGAAAATTAACCCATGTGGAGCATTGTGGTAATGTGGTTAGATGTCTTCCAATACCTAAACTCACTTATTTACAAGCACATTGAGTTTTTACACTTCACTGCAGCCGGCAGCATAAATTATTCTGAGAAAACCAAGTGTAGGGGAAGAGCTGCTGTTCACACAGAACTACGGTCAATAAAAAGGCTGTTTCGTTTCAAGAGAATACACAGACTGCTCTTCAGAATGGTACAACAACAATACATGCACTGTTTCATCAGGGATTGGCCAGCCTATGATCTCTTTTTCTTTTTCTCTTTTAAATACACTGAGCTGTTTCCAAGCGCAGGGACAGTTCAGTGCTCATGTAGCAGCACACAATGCATGCTTGACTAGCCTAAGATTAGCCATGTGTTACCCTCCCCTACTACTATTTCTTCACCTCATCCTTATTCTTGCAGTCTCTCTTGCTATTCTCTTTTTCTCCTATTTCCTGCTTACATTCTGTCTTCAGTGTGCTCCTTCTTCCTTTATTCAATACATTCACCTGCCTCCACCAGCTAAGCCCCATTTCAAACAAACAAAGGAACAAAGAGAAAACTGAGCAGAAGTTTTCTATTCCAGGCAACAACGTGACTTTAGCTAGTAGCCGTCTCTTCAGCATGAAATGCCTTAGTCCCCTTCTTTAGGATGCCTATTTGCCTATCATGCCTACAGAAGTAACATCGTCATGACAGGGTAGGCAGTAAAGCAGAATAGAGCTGTGCTTTTACTGAGGTCCTTCAGGACCTGCTTGATGGGAGCAGCACTGAGGTCAGTCCCTGGAGCTAGCAGGAAGGTGCCTTGCAGACTGCAGGTGCAATGTAAGTGTGTACACAAGCGGAAGGAGATTTAAGGCCATGAACAGAATTTCTGCTGTACCACATGCAAATATCACAGCCATCCAAAGAAACCGTGAGACTATTTCCTCCCTTATAACTGGACCACTTGTTTCCCTTCACAGCAAAAAACAAAATACACATTTTTCAATTCAAAATATCTTATTTTAGACTAAGAAAAATAATGACAGTAAAGTAGACATAAAGTCTCCAGAGAGATCCCAGTAGCACTTTGTAGGAGAGTGACCATATATGTTTCTCTTTTATAAGAACATACAGTAAGTTATGGAAATGAACCAGTTATCCACAAGTACAGTATTCAGCTGTGATATACAGAAAACAAAAGACATACTGTGTCTACAGCCATATACAAACAGTTCTTGGCTGAGATCATTCTGAGCAAAGATAAACGAAAAGAACAGAAATTATCCAGTTGAATGCCGATGGCACCTTTATAAGTAGGCTGTGTTTGACAGAGAGGTGGTGAACAAATAATACACATTTCAAACATGATATTGCTGACTCTTTCCTTGTATGGTACTTTCAAGGATATTGGACAAAATTCAGAAGCTACTGATAACGCTTTCTCTGTTTAGAAAATTATCCTGCCCATGTAGCTAGTAGGTCATATTTCAAGGCTTATCCAGTGTGACGCCAATTCTGAACTTACATTTTCATATTGTCTTCCTGTCTTTTACCACAACAATTGCCAGCTCCTACACTCATCCTGAAGTGATTCTCTACTTTTCCCCCCCGCTTCCTCTGTTGCCCACTTTGGACTTAACTAAGAGTAAGTCTGCTTATGCAAACATGCCTGCTCTGAGTAGTTACTTATATGACAAACACCACACATTGTGTGTTCCTTTGTCTTTCCCCTCTTTCATTTCTCAATTTCATATTTCAGTTTTGATTTACATTTTGAACAGATTCCTATTTTCTACTCTTGAAAAACACTCCCAAAAAAGCATCTTGTTCTTATAAATGCTTCCTGCTCTAATACAACATGCATCCTGTAGTTACCTTACTGTTACTTCGCTGATGGGGGGTAAGATTTTGCTACTGATAATGGAGGCAAGAGTTCTTTAATTCATGAGGTAGGGATTTAGGTTTTCAGCTCTGAAGCTCAAGAGCTCCATCCCATTTATGACCCAAGGGAGGAGCTGTTATACAGGATCCCATCACTGATTTCCATCATGCTAGCATTGTCTTCTCATCATCAGATATTTGAATTGTTACCCCATGTATCATATTTCCCCATACTAGAGAACTCACAGTTCCTCACACCCAAGAAATAAATGTCCACTTCTTAATCATTTGTTTGAAATGGGTAGGAAAAATGTATTACAGTGAGTGATTTCAATCTTTGTACTGTCTGCTGAAGGTTTCATGCTGCCAGAAACACACAAACAAAAAATTATTCCTGTTTACAAATGATACCAATCATTTTCTCCCTCAACAACTATTGTATCTGGCATAGTGGAATTTTTGAGAAGTGAAATTTATTTAATAATAAAAATTTAGTGGTGTTGGAATATTATTTGATTGTGTTTGCTTCGAGAAAATAAAGGCTGAATCAATAATACACATACTTGCTGCTTTAAAGTGGACAATTTCACTATGACAAAAACAATTACAAGACAAAAAAAGCTTAGAGGAAATAAAAGAAAAATGTGAATAATATTTGCCAACTATGTAAGAGCATTTACTTATTGGGAAAAAAAAAAAGTAATCTCACTAACAGTAAAAAAAGCTAAGTTAGTTAAAACCAGATAAAGCTATTTATAAAACACTAGGGATGCAAAAGTAATCATACAGCAAATTCTACAGAAAGCATAGATGAAATAAGAGAAACTGATAGCAACAACTATAAATTAAGAGTTAGAAAGTGTAGAGAATTTAGAACAGAAACAAAAGGAAACAAGGAGAATAATGAACACTACTTATCACCTGTAACAAAAAAATAGGAGTTGCTCTGTAAGGTTTATACAGAAAAAGAAGTTTTTCACTGTATTCAAGTATAGGCTTATATATTTAGAAACAATGAAAAACAGCAAGAGATGAGCTCTTAATGCAATACCACATTCCACTTCCAGCATCACTACCAAATCTGAGGCAGGAATGAATGGAGAGAAATTACACAACAGATTGTATTAAATGATGACAACAGTCTTTTCTGGTCTTAAAATTCATATATCTATTAATTACTAGGTAGCTAGCCCGACTGTGCTGCTGCTAGCAAAAGTGCAGCTGCATCATTACTGGAAAATGGGACGAGCAATGTACACAAATAGTGCTAGCGTTCAAGCATGCCTGCCCAAACCCTCTCTGCTAGTCCGCTCAGTGCAGTCTTCAGCCTTTTATCATTCAAAAGGCTGCACTAAAATCTGCTGAGTGTCACTGCATTCTGGATCAGGGTTAATGCAATACCTCAGTTCTAATGGCAATTAAGCATAGCGCACTTTTTTTTAAATACCATGCCACGCATCTGAAAGGTAGCATGCTGTGGTAAGCCCACTCACAAGAAAACATCTCTCCTGCATTGTTCATGGTTATACTATGATTGATAGGAGCATTATAAGGCCCTTGAAAACCGGCTTGACTGTAAGACAGCAATTAACTTTGCATTTTACTCCTTTGGCTACAGTTCATTCTATAGAACTAGTCCACAACAGTAATTTATCTTTGCTCTTCTTAAGCAATAGTGAGAATGAGGTAGATGAGAAGGTGGTTACTTGATCTGTAAGTGAGGAAGAATTGGAGAGCAATATGGTTCAATAAAGAGGCCGTACTGGGGTCTCAAATATCCTTCTGAGAAACTGATTAAACATGATTTTCAGTTGGCTTAAAAAATCCTGCAGTCCCACTGACGTAAGTTGTTCTCATTCATTCATCTCCTGAAATTATTCAGGCTATTGTCACTAGATGCAGGTTTGTCTTCATGACTTGCAAGGTGTGAGTGTTGGGGTAGGATTTGGGCAGTGGGATATTACTGAGAGATGAAACCAGAAAGACCTAAACATTTCTCCAGGGATTGCAATAAAAGGGCAGAAAGCAGATATGAAAGGGAAATTCTTTCAATCCTGTATAACAGAAACAATCTCTTAATATTTTGAGAAAATTGCTTTAGACCATTTCCTTATAGCAGAGGAAAAAAATTTTCTGAGAAGACCAAAGCATTATTTTTTTTTTGTTGCAAAACTGCAGACTTCCCAGAGTGCAATAACTCCTAAATTTTTTTAGCCTAATTCACAGGGAAAAATTGGCCTTCCCAAGACCACAACCTTATGCCTTGCTTGCAGTTTGCTCCCTGGGTCTCGGTTGCTACGCTAGTTAAACAAGACATTGGTCAGGTTTTGACACACCATCTTATGATTTTTTTAATTTTGCTTTCAGCTTTTTGAAAGGTTTCCAAGAGTACCAGGCAAGGAAATGAAATCTTCATCCCAAAGAAAAGATCCCTTTCCAAAACCGTTAATCTTTCCTTATGACATGTTTTGGAATACAAATGTATCCAGAGGGGGTTTATTCAGCAATATGCTGTGTTCATGTAAGTGATCAAACTGGGGGTTTATTACAGTGGTACATATGTTAACAATAATTCAAACTTTTATTTACTCTGTTTCACCACCACAGCTGCTCTTGGTTTTCCTTACGGCCCCACCCAGTGACACTTGGAACACAAGCAGACACACGTATGTATTACAGGGAGTGATGCTTTACATTGTTATTAGAGAACTAGGCTTCCTTTAGCGTGCGATATTATCATAGCAAACTCATGACTATATGCTTTCTAACTGTCACTATGTTACATTCCATATATGCTGGAATCAGCAGAATTAGAAAGCAGATCTGGTTTCTACATATCACTTCTGATTAATTTTTGCATTACAGAGACTGAAGGCAATTACAGAGCCTCTGGATGATCCGGATTCCAGCCATTTGTAGGTCTGTCCCACTAGCATGTTCAGTGAAGCCATTTAAGGGTTCTACATAACTGAATGCATGGGTAAGTGAAGACAACAGGGACTTACTAAGTTGAATATTCAAGTGGCTTATAAGTGATGAACATTTTCTGCAAGAAGTCTTGAATAAAATTTAAAATTTCATTTCTCAAGACACGTTAATAAAGATTAAGTGGAAAACAGTTGTTGCACTTCCCTTTTCAGTCCTTTCTCATGTCTTTCTTTTTTTACTGTAACAAAACATTAGCAAACACAGCTAATGAGATTATTGCATGTATAAATACGGAAATAGGCAGTAGAAGGATGATTTTAACTTCGTATGGAGCACTGGTAATACTAGCATATCTTATAAAACTTTCCAATAACCATATTTAAAAAGTTAGAAACAACACAAAGAACTAACACAGGATGAAATTATTTGAGGTCTGGAGAAAATAGCTTGTACTAAGATAATTATTAGACCAAGAAAGCTATTTAATATATCAAAAAGAAGATTGACAGGCAGCTTAAATACAGCATGCAAGACAAAAAGATTAGGCATCAGATGACTCCTGAGCCTAGGAAGAAGCAATGGCTTTAAGCTGAAGCCAGAAAAATTCAAAATTTGAAATACACTGTTTGGATTTGGGTCACTTCTCATTTACTCCAGAATTAAGGCAAAATCAGGACTATTTCTGGTGGCTAGGGGTTAAGCGTCTGGTAAGAGCACTGGTAAGGGCAGGAAATCATCAGCAACATTAGAAACAGAATGCAGTTCCCTTACATCCTCCAGTTAGTTTTGGCAGGAGTGCTCTCAATATCTACATCCCACTCATTTTTTCCTGTATATTTTAAGATGTAATAAAAGCTATGTTCCCGCCCTTCCTGCATCATTTAAAAAAAAAAAAAAAAGGGCGGGGGAGAGACACACACAGGATAAGATAAAAGTCATTGCTTTCATCTTCTGGATTGGAAGAAAGATGCTGCACTCCAGGATGCTCATGAAATTCAGGTTCTAGATTACTGTCTCTACAGTTGCAATACTGCCTAAACAAAAAATCAAAGCCTATATTATTTGGTGCTGTACAAGTATGTAAGATGACAAAAGATACAAGATAAAAATGTTGATTTTTATTCTAAATATTAGATGCTAATTTGATCTTTTCAAACATTAAATGATGCCTTTCATTATCTTCATAACAATCATCTAACAACAGGTTGTTTTCATCTGTATTCGTTATAAAGAGGGTGCAGATCCAAAATTTTAATGCTTTTTGTATCTTAATATGAATTGAAATACCTATGAATTGGATATCTGAATTATTATAAGAATATGGGCCTTAACAACATGAACAAAATATTATACTCACTATCTGGCCAACATATGTCCTGATTACTAATAGAAAATACAGAACTTGTTGCAAGTCCCAGGGGAGGAGAAACTCCCACAGCTTTCAAGACTCCCTTGCTGGATGAAGCAAAATCAAAGAGGGAGTCAATAACTATAAAATCTGTGACTCCGCATCAGCGACTTGATGGACATAGTGCCTGGCAAACCACTATTCGTTGTGTGTGCAATTTATTACAATAACCCCATTGGTTTTGTTGGAAATGAAATTTGGCAATGGGTACGAATGTGTCAAGCCCATCTGGGTCTTTTCATCTTTGACACATATATGATACATATTTTTTATATATATATAAATATATATATAAAATAAGATGATACCGCCCCATGAAGAGAGAGGAGTGTCCATTGGTTTGCATGCTAGCCTGTGGTTCAGAAAACACATTTCTGTCATGGAGATCCTGAGTGACTTTTTGGAAGCCACTTGGTGAGTCTTGACAGGGACACAGCAAAGAAAAAAGCCATCTCAGACATCACAATATTCTGACACAACAGCAGTTAGACTATATGTATAGATAGCTGTGGTAGATGATAGTAAGTTGGAGAAAGAGCCAAACAAGCTCGACAGTTCTTCCACAAATATTAGGTATTGACAGAAAAGGAAAAGGAAAATGGAAAGATTGTCAGGCTAAGTAAGTAGCCTTTTGCTTAAACACTCTCTTGTTTGTCATCCCATCAGTGCCCCTCACTGAAATTCACTCAAATAGCTGGGACTCACTGCATACATTATGGCAAGATAAATTAAAAGCAAAAATGTTAATACAGATTAACATTTCCTGTTGGAGTCCACTCTGGTAGTCAAAGTTCAGCCTTGATTTCACTTCTGGTAAAACCTCTTCTGGCCTGAGATTTAAATTAAAAAAAAAAGGGTGGGAGGGGAATGTGTTAAATAAAAGGATGAATTTAGCCACAGATTTATTTAGCTTTGAACAACTCCCCTCTTTGTCAGTTGGGCTGCCTTGTAACTAATTAAGATGTTATTTGGCCTCAGTGTAATTGCTGCTGTCTGCTGACAGGGCACTTCTGCCAACCAGATGTTTTTTATTTTCAGGCATGGCTATTTGATAAAACTGTTCTTAAATCATAAATAAAGGAGGAAACTGTTGCATGGGTTCTATTTTTCCCCTTAGCAATTTAGATTATTGTTAACAAAAAAGGTCATGGATTGAATTTGACATTTATGTAAAAGAATCAACACAACACCCTATGCATCAGTTAAAACTTTTCTGTACTTTGGTGGATCTTACAGATTCCCTTAATAAGCACTTCTTTCTTGTTAGATGGCAAAATGGACATCTCTCATGGATCAAGTGCTGGTGAAAAAACATTTGTTAGTGGCAGAAACTGTTTTTGTAAGTATGCAGTATAATTACAGCTGTATGAACTTCAAAAACCTTACAGGTTTAATCAACAGTGAAAATCCTGAGATCTTAACGTTTCTCTCATTTTCCTGAATGTCTTCTTCGGTGTTATTTTCTGTATTTCTTGTTTTTGTCTTATGCTGGAAACACAGGATTATACTCTCCCATAAGATATTAATTTTTAGCTTCTAGGGCCACATGACTTCCATATGTGCAAAAGTCAAACAGAATATCAACTAAGTATTTTCAAAATTAAAATGGCCAATATTGATTTGACATTTTGTCAGTATTCAAATTTGAATGAAATAAATATTCTCATTTGGCACCAGGTGATGAAACTGGAGTTTATTATTTTACATTTGCATTTGCCTATTAAAAATGTTTTTATCACCCTGTTGCTATGTGAAAGACTCACAAAAAGAACACTGAAAAGCAACAACACAGAAGATGTGCTAGGTGGCTGTTCCTAAAATGTCGCTACAAGCAGAGGGCAAATTTTTTTTCTACCTACACACAACTTTCTTTTTGCTCTAAGCCTTTTCAAAATGCTACTTGACAAACTAATAGGTAAAAAGAATCTTAGACACTGGATGACTATACATTTCAGAACCAAACAAGGAATGTTAAAAATCCACTAGCGGCTGGCTTTGGCAGTATGAATTCTGAGAATACCACTAATTTTTCTTCTATTCCCTCAGCCCAGAAGCAAAAGACATTTTAAACCAGAACCTCAACTGTTTGCTGATGACTGGGTCCCAGACAGTTGAAGAAGGCACTTTAAAAACTTTAACTTTCCAATGAAGTTAATATTCTAAATAAAGAGGAAAGGAAAGGAAACGTGCCATGAAAGACAAAAAACCTTCTTCAAACATAAACCTTAAAAAACAGGCTTTTGAATGTGCATGAAATCTGAACTCCCAAATGAAACTGCTTGATTTTCTTTTGCAATAAAGAATAGCATTGAGCTGAACAATATTTGCAGGCCTTAATAATAAACATCAATCTAGGCCATTTCAAAACCTTAGAAACAATAGTTGGTAAGTGAATATGTTGCTAATGAAAACCAGAGGATGTATCATCATAGTTACGTATGGGGATAACGTAGGGATATTTCAAACACGATAGAGACTGACTGTCTTCCTGAGAATGAAAGGTTAAAGATATCAGAGAGGCACTGAGCTTCCCACTTTCTCCGTATCTGAACACGTACAGCACAAGGACAACGCTGAGGACAGAGCAGATACTTTCTCAGTTTTTGTAAGTGCTTAGAAAATACTTAAAGAAGTTGGGATCGTGTTGTGTGCAAATAAATAATGGTAAGTCAGACATATTGTGCACAGTTTATACATACACACACAAACAAACATCTTATATCCGTAACAGTTTAAGGAGGGTATGTAATGCCTTCATTCTAAAAGAGCAAGAAAAAGTCTTTGAAGATACCCTGAAGGAGCCAGGACACCTACTGGGTGCCTAGAAAGCTGCATTACTCCTATTTCTTCTGCAACTATTTACTCATTATTCTAAGGGAATATTACTTCACTGAAGCCTCATTTCACGATGCACAGTATGTCATTTGTTCTTTGTATTATGTTCATGGAGAAATGCAAGAAAACTGTTTCTTGTAATGCAGTTTTCCAGTGTCGAAGAGATCGGGTCCTGATCCCACTCAGGGTCCTAGGCTGTTACAAGTAAACAATGTAACAAAACCAATTACACCAGTCCTAGTGCAGGCATTTTTTGCTTTTTAATTCTTAGGATCAATAACCTAAATTACTGAAAGTAAATCAGACACGAGCTTATTTGTTTACTACCCATCATAACTGCCCACATATTTATTTATAGTCTATCCCATGGTAACTTGCACATGCAGTCAGACCTTTGCCGTTCGAGAAGGCAGCAATGCCTGCGGAGCCATGAAGGACATTTAATTTTATTTGGTTTATTCCAACTTTGGTATTCTCCAAATAAAAATGAATTATGCACTTGACTGGTCGACTGTGCATTTCTTTAAATCATCCTATAGACAATAATACAAAGAAGAGAGAAAATGAAAACTAATTAGACTCATGAATCACAATTGCTTCGGCAAAGGCAGGCAGCTTATTGCCACAGACATGAAGCAGGCAAAGACCTCTGAGTAAGCAGCAGGGCAGTATCACTACAGACATGCTCCTTAACCAGTGGAGGGGAACTTCTTGCTTTTCTAGCTTATCCACTCAGGCCAACCCATGCTATCACGAAGTCCAAACTCACAAATGCAAACTCATTTAAGGAGCCTTTATTCACATGGGTAATTACATATGAGCAGGACTAGTTCCTAATGAAACACTATTTCTAGGCCACTCCTCACCCAGCTCAGAACTGTATGCCAAACCTAGCTCACAGACCTTCATTTCAGAGCCAGTCCTCCATTTCTGTGTATACAATTTCAATTTACGTGTGCATTAGCACAGCAGCACTGACCTGTTGTGATGGTAAAAGTCAAGTATGTTGTATTACAAAAATATGACAGCAAAGATGTAGAAACATGCAATGTTTTCAAACAGAAAATGCTACTGCAGAGAATAAAGGTAAATTAATGGTCTATAGATCTATAAAAGCCTCTGAAAAGAGGATTTGGAAAGAAATGCAAAGTATCAGGTGTTCAAGTGCAACTTGCAGCAAC
Organism: Pygoscelis adeliae; assembly: GCF_000699105.1. Lineage (NCBI taxonomy): Eukaryota > Metazoa > Chordata > Aves > Sphenisciformes > Spheniscidae > Pygoscelis > Pygoscelis adeliae. Next base: position 55,186 of record NW_008824934.1, on the reverse strand, counting down.
TAAAAAAAGTGCAATTTGCAGTGACTAAAGACATCCGGGGAGGCTCGCTGCTATATGCTTGCTTCATAAAATATAGGACTTTCCTAGGAGACAACCCAGCAGTGGCATTCCAGCTAAACATCTTACTGATAGCACAGCACAGGCTTCTATTATAATTAGATTTGTGTTTCTAAAAAAAATTATTTAATTTGTGAAAGAATATAAGTTAAACTGCAGTTAAAAATAATACATTAAAAATGTTCGCAAATGCTTGCCACTTTAAAAAAAAAAGTACCCCGGAGGTTTCGCAAAACTGAATATTCCCCAAATGGTGGAATTATTCTAATGAATTTGCCTACAGAATAAACGGCTGCTCAGTAGGAACTAGTGAAGCATATCATTGTGAAAAAGGTGTTTTGCAAGTATGATCGTAACTTCATGATGCCAGCTATACAAGATTTTGTAGGTATACAGAAGGACTATATCATTGCATTGCCAAGTTGCTGTCCAGGCAAATTACACATGCATGTGTGCTGCTGGTTGTTAGAGATGGTCACCACCGCAGGAGGCGGGATACACTGGCAGGCACAGAGGCTGAGCAAATTCCCATTTGCACAAACCCATATATAATGCAAGAAAAATCAACCGACAGCAACAGGACCTTCTTCTCTAAGTGCAAGACCACGCATCTGAACACAGTAAGAAAGCTTTTCACAAAGAACTATAAAAATGAAATGGGATGATCATAGGAATATTCGGGTATAGGATAAGAATGACCAGTTCCTGACTTGGTCGTCAAATCTTTCAGCCTGTACAAGAAACATGCAGAACATATCATGGGCATCAATAGTCTTAAAATACTCTATATTTACTTAGCATACTAATGAATATGCCTTAGGGAAGTCTTATCATTCACAAAGATGACCCAAAAATCTATCATCCCAACATCAGTATTTTCCACCTATAAATCAGTACTATTGCAAAATTACAAGTGACAAATGACCAGATTTTTAATGAAATCCGATGAAAGGATCTACCCCTCTTGCCCAGATTCCTATTCATCAAGTATCTTCCTAATTGATTCTGTACCTAGGTATAAATCTCTGGCCTGTACTTTGCAGAAAGTCAGACCAGACGATGATAAATGTGTCCTGTAGGTACAGATCTACAAATTTGAGTTTCAGAGCCACATTTACTATAGCAAAAGGCAAAGTACTAATTAATATACAGTGGGTAAACTATGTCTGCAATGTGTGAGTACTGCAACAGTACAGTAAAAGAAGTAGAAAGCACCCCTTCCAGTGAAGAAATTCTGAATATTAGTCTGAAGTTAGGAGCAGAGTTTCCTGACTGAGATACAAAGCAAGCTCATTTGAAGTATTTCCAGAACGATCTACATAAAGCATGTAGCCTGTCTAGCAACATCTGATGAGCTACAAAAACAGCCAATAGCTGCAACAGCTCAGAGACAGGAGTCCTACTGAGTCTGGACAAAATCATTACAAATGCGGAGAGCAATGTTTGTGCTAGAGGAAAGGATGGAATTCATTAGAAGTGCAATGACAGTTCATATTCCTGATGATGAGTAACCAGTAAAACAGGGGTTTTGTTTGTTCGTTCATTTGCTAGAAAGATCTTATAGCAAAATAAACACTGAAAATTGAGAAATAGCTTACAGTGCTGAACTCTGGTAAATCCAACGTCTTTTACAAGGGAATACCAAAGCAGATTTTAAACATTTGGCAGCTTATCAGAAGCCAGAGGAAGATTAACTATGTGAGTGAAAAAGCAGGCCAAGAAACCAAAACCAGCTTTTCACAACGAAGGAAAGCCAAGGAGGAACAGAGTCTAAAAAGCACTTGGAAAGAAATGTTAAGATCATTTCACTCTTAGGAAATAGATCATTGAAGCAAGAGGAATTTGAATTCCTTTTGGAAGTGTGCAGGTATTTATTAAGTTACTTGTAAGATTTAGAGAGAGTGTCAAGTACTAACAGTATCAAGACTGTCAAACAGAATAGGGTCACTCAGAAACAGTAACAAGTGTAGTAGTACTCCCATCAGTACTATGGCTAGTGTTATTCACAGACAGCACAAAGACATGAGATGGTTACCTAAAAGTCACCAAAATGGAATGCCTGACTGATGCTCCCAACCTCCTTGTATGATTTGGCAAATCTATGCTGAAGTTCCTAACATCTGAAATAATCTCTGAACTCCAGCACCAGCTCTGTTACCGAGTCCCCTCTGCAGCCTCAGACATACCATGTTGCATCTCCTGTGCTGCTTTCATGTTATAAAAGCTATGTAATATTGCTTTATTTATTTTTTAATTTTTATTTTATTTATTTTTGTTGAGCTATTTATACTCAAATAGCTTACTGTATCGATAGCACACTGATGATAAGAAGTGCAACTTCAAGGTTGAGGATTATTTTGTTTGGAGTGGCATACTGTGTGGGGCAGTTCCCTACTGCTATTTAACTCTGTTTCCAAGATGACTGTATATACGTTGCTTTTTGTGGGTTGCTAAAATTGTGAACACCACAATTGAAAAGTGTATGTGCATGTAGGTGAAGGAGAAAATGAGAGCAATAGATTTTTCAAGGTACTAGCAATAGGCTTAGTTAAAAACCATGTAGTGACTTTGAAAAAGCTCACATAAGAAAACAGATCCCATACAAAATTAGTCTGTATCTCAATACTTCTACATTAACTGCTCTCAAAGCTGAAGAAAAGGTACTGTGGGATGGAGTATCACTGTATATCTACTTTGATTTTTATTAAGCAACTGAGAGACTACCATCTTCTGCTCCCAGAACAAGCCAAGTAACAGTGTAAACCTCCCAGCATCTCATAGCTACAGAACTTTAAACAGCACAGCAACAAAGAAAATTACTAGCTAAAGAAACAGAGGGAAATTTGGGTGAGCAAAAAGAGAGAGTTTTTAAAATACAGTTTTGAGGGAGATGAGCAGTTGCTGAGGTTTCTTCTCTACTTGAGACTTTTCCAATAAGGCTATCCCTTCCTTATCAGTGAAGCCCAGTTATGTACCTCAGACCATTCTCTCTTTCCAGGAATATATGATGGCTGAGAAACCCCAAACATAATTTTCAGAAGTATTCAGAGTTCTGTGCCATCTACATTCCAACAACTGTATATGCCAACCACAAAGAGGGCAAAACTGCAACAAAGTTGAGTTTGGGGCAGCAAAAATTCTCTGCGTGGAAAGAATATACACTTGAGGACTGCACCAAAAAGTGGCATGAAAAAGATTGTTATCAAGACAGTACAGTATGTTTCACTCTGAAAATAACAACTGAATAACCACGACTAATGGAACACTGGCTTATATCTAGCAGAGAAGGCACCGAAAGTGCCTTTAGACCGAACAAGACATGGTATTATTAAATAAAGGCCACTCTTTCTTGCCGTAGTATGTCATACTCACAGGAACTTAGGTTAGGAAAGGCTTCCTTCTGGGTGCAACAAAGAACAAAAAATTCATTACCACTTGATGTTATTAAAGAAGTGACAGCATGAAAAGTTTGGGTTTCCAGCTCAGTATTCAATTCCAAATGTAACAAACATTCCATTTCCTACATTCGCACTGAAATCCCAAAGCCCACAGACTCTTCACTCTGTTTTAAACATTTGTGTTTGGAGTTAAAAGTGTTTGCCTTCCCCTTCAGCAGTGGATGGTCCCTGCATACCTCTCACACACTTTCCTAGAGGAGTCCTGACTCATAGGTGGAGTTCACAACATGCTTCATGTTTTCAGATCTGACTTGCTACGGACACTAAACTATATTATGATGTCCCTAAGACTGTATGGTGTAATAGCTTTTAGAGTCCCAAAGATAAACAAAGGTTCCTAGTAAAACCTTGAACTTGCTGTATTCCTTTTATGGAATTTTAGATTTTTCAGTGGAGTAAGACTAGGCATGATACAAATTTCAGACACACTTCTTCACATATTAGAAAAAAGAGAGAGAAGGGAAGTGAAGCCAAAACCTCTCTGACTTTTTTCTGGCTGATCTCAAACTGTAGGAATTCCCCAATCACGAAAAAGCTCTGCTCTAGCTAAGGAAATGATGTTGATTAGAAAAAAAAGTTCCAGATGTTAACTGAAAGCAATTTCAAGACGAAGGGAAAGTGGAAGAGAGAGAAGGCATGTGAGGTGACCCCACCCTAGGCAGAAAACACAGCGAGAGCCTTGTACCCTCTGGCTGGGATGCAGCCAAATGCTAGATGGCTCTCTCACACACTCACACTAGTCTGGTCTCCTTCCCCCTCCAGGCAGTAATTAGAGCATTCCCAGTTTAACCCCATCAAATCTTTAAATCCTTCCTGATTTGCATTATTAGGTAAACATATAAATAAATCAGAATTGAAGTTATAGTAGGAAGAGGGGGGTTTTGTTTGTTCTTTTTATTTTTTTCTTCCAGAAGAAGCAGAACCATCTATTGTTCTTCACAATTCCCATGCAATGTCTTCCTTACATTCTTACTAGGCTAGTGTCCCCGACTGAGATCCAGAAGTATCTCAAAAGGCATAGAGAGGGTTAAAATAGTAAGTTATTCAAGAGAAGACACTGCAGTCATAGTGAAGACAAATGTCTTAGTTCTTTGTAAAGTTAGTTAATACGATTTAACTCTTTGTGGGTTTTGGAAAGTGGCCAAAGTAAACCAGCTGTTCATTTCTCTGCGGGTGAACTACGAGTGCTCATTTAGAGTTCTTCTATTCATCACGTTTGTACTTCACTACCTTTCAGAATAATGTTACTTAAATTAGATATTTAGGGAAAAGAAAGGAAAGGAAAAAAATTAAAGCACTCTGGCCATAAAAGTCTGCAAGTGTCCATAAGATTGAGACTTGTCTTATTTTCTTCCTACTGGAAAAATGTTCATTATGGGAGAAAACCTGTTTCCTGTTGCAGAGACTATTGCACTGACATTAAGCCCAACCAGAAGCTAAGCTCCTGGGGCAAGCTCTCACCTACTTATTTATCATTTCACCATGCCCTATAGGAGAGTTTTGTTTTTTTTTTTTTTTTAAACAGCGAAAGTCTCCTCTTTCCAACAGACCATGAAGACTGTATAATTCACTACTTCAAAATGACTGCTTAATGAGAACATAAAGGATTTTTAATGAAATAAATATTTACTTTATATATCGCCTTGCATTCTGCAAGATGTTACAGTAGCCTATAATGGACACACAAGCTTTATGAAAATGCAGTTGCTGCTGAGCAGCAGCATAGGTTTGGATTTATCAGACTTTCTTCCTCCCTCGCTTTCTTACTATGTACATGTGGTTTCACAGAAAAAAAGGCAATGCTGATTGTGGTCTCTCATGACTGGTTGGACCGCAGAGAGGAGAGCAGGCGCTCGTAGATTAACAGTTACCCAGCAATCCTGAGGACCTTCTTGAGAAATGAGTGGCTGATACAGGGATAACAGGTTCACTGCAGCGCTCTGTGGCCAATGCCTGTTTCTTTTGTCTAGAAATTTAAAGGAAACTTATGAAATTAAGATCAGGAGTGGCAATGACTAGGTTTCGTGATGAGACTGAAGAGTAAAAACAATGTAATGAGGGTGTCATTCTATTTGAAACCCCAAATTTTAATCTAGGACTTAGCCAGAATGTTTTTCAGAAAGAGATATAGAGAATCCAGAAGTTGAAGTTAGCTGTCTTAAATCTGGATAATTCTGTCCCTTTGAGAGAAAAATCCCTGTTTTTCCAAGTTTGCGGCCTTTCTGATAATCATAAAATCACAGGAACATTGTAGTTGGAAAGGACCTCTGGAGTTCTAGTCCAACCTCCCTGCTCAAAGCAGAATCAAACAGGGGAGGTTGCTCAGGGCCTTGTCCAGTCATATTTTCAGTATCTCCAAGGACAGGGACTTCATAAGAAGGCTCTCTGGGCAAACTGTTCCACTGTTCAATGACACTCACAGTAAAAATACAGGAAATTCTACTTACACATAAGAAAAAAGTATTTCAGTTTGTGTCCATTGCCTCTCAAAAGCATAAGCTGTATTTTTTTTCCCTGTCTGAAAAATTCTGACAGATGAACCCTACATTCACAGAAGTGATGCACAAAGATCCCTAGGAAGGAAATTAGCATACCCTATAAGAAGGCATTTCTGCCCTACTCACAGAATATGTGAAAATTAACATATGGCTGCGGATCGAAACAAGGGAATTCATAGGCCTGTTTTCTCCAAGTCACAAAACCCAACTCCTCCATGCCTTACAAAAATCTGCTACATTTGAGTCTTCTCACACAGTCTGCTTGTTTCTAATATGCAATTGCTACACTGGAACCAAGCTCTACAAAATTTTATCAGTTCTTGTTTGAGCTCAGTGTCCTGTAGGTTTGCATGGAGAGCTGTCAAGTATTGCAAAGTCTGATTTAACAACGATGTCTAGCTGCTTGCACTGCAGTCCTTTGCTGGCCTCCTCTCACACTCTTGCCTTCCCCTTCCAGTGGACAGGAGTGACTCTGCAATTCTACATTCTGCTCTCTGACCTCCACATGGTCAACACAATACGATAATGCAAACACGTTGCTTAATGCGAAGGCAAAGAGAGGCAGTTCCATACAAGGGAACATTTGCATAATGGCCAACTATCACTTGTCAGTCTGGGGAGCAGCAGCACTCACGCAACTGGTTATAAAGTCTTTCCTACGGCACTTAAGCAGCCGAGTGGAACGTGGAGATGACATTTTCAAATCCAATTAGTTTAAGTTATTAAATAATCCTTACAGACAATGGTGATGATCACTGTTCTTCTTTAGCACCATCTATCCAGGAATTTCAAAGTCTCCTACACCTTCACAAAGGCCTACTGAGAAAGGTAACTTCACTGTCATTTCATCCTCTGACAGTACTCACATATCAGCTTGCAACCCAAGTCACAAGAGATGAAATTACTTATGATTCAATAGTGTGGCCAGGGTTAAAAATGAGACTTGTTTCCTGCATTAGTTGCCAGACATTTTAAGGACTCTCCTTCTTTCCCTGCTGCCATGTTTGTCACTTAAACTGGGTTAATTTTAACCTATCAGGGATTATAAAATGTCACATGCTCGGTACTTACCAAACCAGCTGTCATTTCAGTTCTGGGTCACTCAAAGCTGCTTGTGAGAGAGTCATAGACCAAGAACTATTCCTAGAAACAATTCAGCAAATTGCCAGTAAATGTGCAGAAATCATGAACTATTTGTAGAAGATACAAGAACAGGCAAAATTTACTGCAGAAGTTCTTAGCTGCCGTTTACTTCCTCAGCCAGTTACCAAAACCAGAAGATGTAGGCTTGGTCCTAAAACCCAAATAATTTATTCAACAAAAATGCCAATTGCTCTTATTATTACTAATAATATTTGAATTACAGGAGTAATATGGATACAATCTGGCCCTGTCATATAAGACTAAAAACAGACAAGTGAAAAATACTTACTGAGAATCATAGGAAAGGCTTTGCAGCCCTTTCAAAAGAACTGTCCAGAACTAAGCTAAACAACTCATTGGAGAACATACTGCAGGGAGCCATTATGAACTGGCAGAAGAGATTGACAAGATGACCTAATAGGTTTTTTCCATCTCTCATTTCTGTGATTACATAATTCCGTCTTGATATGGGACCAGTGGAGTTGACAGTTACATCTGCAGTCTCTCTTAAAAGTTATTGACTCTACCCATGGAATAGATCAAAAATTTAAGGGGAAAACGTCACATGTGTATTAGGAATTGAGGATGTGTATCAAATTTGGGTTAATAATACTTCTTAAAAGCCATAAATGGGAATGAAGATGTAATGAAAGCAAAGATTGGTCTTGGTTTAAAAGCACAGTGAAGATGTGACCAGATGATATTAAGCAGAAAGATGGCTTATTAAGTTTAGCATTGCTACAATGCCACAAATAAAGGTTTTGAAATTTTGTGTTTTCTTTAGAATATAAAAGAAAATGTCTCTTTCCAAAGCAGAATTAGTTTCCAAAATTTCAGAACTTTTCTGCTCCTGCAGGTGTCCTTGTGTAATATATTTTCTAAAGCATTTTTAAAATTAAAAATAATAAAAACTCTAATGGTGCTTTCTTGGCTATGGAAATCAGAAGAGTTATGAAAGAGCAATAAAGCAGCCTTTCTCTTTTAGCTGCCAACAACTCCAGAAACATGTTTGCTGGAACTCTGACCCCTTACATAGAAAACATTAAAACAACTGCAACTTGATACAATTAACTGGTATTAGATTCAAGGTTTGTGAGGCCAACTGGCTTTTATGATATATTTCTTGGTACTTACATACTAATGGAAACACTCCAAACTTTTGAAAAATATATTCCAGATAGGCTGTTAACTCATTTTTTTAAAGCAACTGCTTTAGCAACTGCTCGTCCTGTCTGCAAAGAATGAAAAACAGACAGACAGCATTTCTACTGTTGTACACCCAAGAAACCTTTTCTATCTGCATTCAGCTCTCCCTCACAATATATTAACAATGGCAATATTTGAAGTGTAATGGATAAAGCTTTCATTGCACTTCTCAAAATACTAGTATCACAGTTGTAACATTTCCCAATCTTTCTCTTCATTCCCTAGCTTAATATTAAAGAGGTACATAAATCTCATTCTAAACCAGAAAGCCTTCAGCTATAGCCTGTTCTACATGATACACTCTCCCTTTCTCTGTATGACAGAAAAAGGGGGACATGAGCCAGAGTAGTAACTGTGGCAGAAAGATGATGGTTCCAGATTATGAAGCTCCTAAAACTGTAATTCCTATGCATTCCTTCCACCTGTGTTCGAAACGGAACTGCTATTGATAGCCACAGAATTAAAGGAGACAGAAGGTTGACTTGGATCCTGCTAGCCAAAGGACTATAAGAATTGTATAACGGGTATTGCTGCTAGTTAACCAAAGAGATTCAGTAACAAATGAAACGGATTAGCTTCTGCTGGATATTCAGTGGATTCTTTACAATGACTGAGAGAACTCAACCCAGCTGCTAATTAAGAGGTGTTTATACCATACTGGCACTGGTAAGCAGTCTGGCTAGCAATCTCGACAGCAAAGGCAAAGTGAACTTTCCAAGGTGGCAACAACAAGTTTATTCTGCTTCTGCTCTTGAAATATCTTGAAACAGTGTCTGGAGCTGTCACACCAGCATTACCCAAGAGCATGCGTCATGTAACACTGCTGAGCACTCCTGCAGTTACAAATCCATAAACAATTAAAACAGTTTCTGTGAACAGATGTGTGCATTCATATTGCAATTGTTTCCTGTGCTTTCAGCTTTTTCAGGCTAAGTCCATATAGTTGAAAAATGTTGATTCATTTTCTGTATTGCTATAAACATCAAAAATTTCACTTGATGTTGGTTTATTTTGAAATAAATTGAAAGGAAGGCAAGGAAATTTGTAAAGCAATAATCTGAACATAGTGTGGGAAACAATACCAAATACTTTGACAAATAAGAAAAAGTCACTTACCTCATTGATACACAGCACCAAAGAGAAAAATGAGAAAGACTACTGCTTGGGGATCATTATCTTAGATACACTATTGCCACAGCATACGATTGCAAAGCTGCTAACAATGTCAGATCTACATGCCTATTTCCGTAAGGAATTAATCTGTCCATCCATCTTATTTTCTCAGTTAGTAAACTCTCCACCGTTGAAGTGTAAAACCTCCTCTCACTACAGGCAAATTTTCACCATGGCATATCAGAACGAGAAATATCACTAGAAAATTTCACTAGGCTAGAAAGTGAGTGTTGATGACTGCTTCAGAACCTTTTTAAATCTGTGCTGCTCTGGCCTCAGCAGTTTTTCTGATTTAGCTGTTAATTATCTCACCCTTTTCCTTCAGCAAGGTCCCCAGAATCACACACAGCTCCATTTTCCTTAACTTTGTACATATATTCTATTTTGTAATAGTAAGGCAGCCAGGACACTATGCAGTTACTGCTCCTATAGGAATGCAAAGATCTCTTCAGCCTTAGCTTATCACTCAAGCTCTACTTTGAGCACCCAGCAACTGACAGCTTGCGAGGAGGGCTTTTATTTTTTAGTAATTACTCTGCTGAATCACAGGGAACTGTTTTATATGCAACTTTCCTTTACAGTAATGGAAAAAGATTTCTTACAACTCTGCACTGTGCTCTCTGATACTAAATGACAGCCTGACAGACAATGGAGTTACTTCGGAATTAAAGGTGGTGTAATTGAGAAAAGATTGTGTATTTAGGAAATTTTTTTCCCCAAGGTTTTCCAAAGTACCCCATGAATCATCACAAACTGTTAATTTTACACCAAGTTCACTAGGACTCAAAGAGGACATAATCCTTCCATGTGTGTTTTCTAGTAAGCATGTGTTTTCTAACAAATTCAATTACTGAGAACAGGATATCTCTCCTGGTGTGGCTGCCTGTATTGCCATGTCATGCATTAAGTGGCAGGCTGTTTTCTTAGCTTTTCAAAAATTTTACAGGGATGATTAGGCAAATGTTTCTATAACAAACATTTACAGAATTTCCTACAGATGTTGTAGCACTGACATACAGACAGAAAATCCAGGTCTGCCATGTTTCCAAACGACACAGGAAAACTTAGATAGTAAAAGCTCTAACTGGGGAACAGGGGGTTGGGATGGGATTGGGTTTTTAAATTTTTTTAATTTTTATCATCATTACCATCATCATACTTTTTCAGTCCTGAAAAATTCCTCTCACTAGGTTGCAATGATGCCAAATTTAAAAAAAATTGACTGAATTACACAGGAAAACTGATACAATTCTTTATAATCATCAAAGGAGTGTGGCTATAGCATAAGGCAATGTAGCAGTGTTGTGAAAGGCTCACTCTGCAATTCTGCCATTGCTTAGAGCAATCAAACTGCAGTGTTATGTGCTATTTGTTAACACAAGTGGATTTGGAATTACTCTGACAACAGTTCCTTTTACAGTGCAGTTCAACTTGCATAAAACTTCAAAAAAAATCCTGTTTTAACCCTTATGTCCATACTACTACAAAACCTGACTTGTACATAATGACAAGGACAGTCCAAATGCACAATGTCAAGAAGTGCCATAGTAATCTTTTGAATTCTTCACCCAAAGATCTCAAAATGCACAGAAACATTGAAGACTTCAGCTTTTCCATCTCAATACAGGAGATATTTTACCCTTTTCTACTGCTTTTGCTTCTCAAATATAGAGAATTACCCAACAGCAGCACATCTGCGGCAGATCTAGGTACAAAGGTCAGATATTCTAAATTTCAGTTCTGGTCTGTGTACATCTACGCAGCAGTCTATTCTCCTTAGGTCAGGGATACAGTCTGAGAGACAGAATGTTGGAAAGACAATACCAAAATCTCATTCACAGTCACTTAAAATTAGAAGTTCAGAAGTACTTATGATTTATGAGAGAATGACTACATATGTGACAGATACTTCCATCACAGAAACACACAAAGATGGTTGTCTTTATGCCCATTTAATTTACCATGTAAATCACCACATAAGCCTCTGTGACCATGATCAAAACTCACAATAAACATGACCAGAGCAGGATCTTCACTTACGCTTTTGGCCAATGATGTGACTATTTATAGCATTCATAACAAAACATGTACCTTACCATGGCAACCACAGCACCCGTGTGCTACCACTGAGACAAAAAGCATTGCCTTATAGAAAAGCACTAACCAGTGTCAAATCATGCTTCCGGAACAGTTTGTTTCCCAGTTTCCAAGCACATATTCCTCATCATTAATCATTATGGAACATTATTTATTGCTTTTCTCTGTTACACATTTGTCTCTTATTTTTATTTTCTTCATAGAAGCAGAAAAGGATCAGAAAAGAAAGGATGGTGGTTTCCATTATAACTTTCAAATATGAATTAACAAGGTTATCTGTACTAGAAAGCCTAATAAGTAAGAGAGGTTTGTATTTTGAAACTTTTGTGCTATAGCCTCATCTCTACTAAAGTCAGCTGAACTATGCCAATATAATCACCTGCAGTGTTGGACATTCATCTTAAGCTATTTTTCTATTTTCTTCTATTAGGTTGTTTTAACCTTAGGTTTTTTTTAGAATTCTGCTTTTGTAATCTGAGATGTCTCTAAATATTTGACATTCAGGTTCATAGTATTATGTAGTTCTGGATGTCAGAATTTGGCAAACAAGATAAAACTTTTTGGTGTTTTTTCCCCACCTAGAATAAAACAGATCAAAAGTCACCAAGTTCACTGTATTTCCTCACCTTCTTCAAGACTTCTGAATAAGTTATTATTTAGGTAAGTACTTGAAATTCAGAACACATTCACAAAACCCTATGGATAAAAAAATTCTATTTAACCAAACAGCCAGAAGACAGTGACAATTTCCTCATCAGGGATTTGCCTTGTGATCTGGGTGAGACAGAAGCTGTTCTGGGGCAGAGTATATCCTTGCAGCAAAATCAACACAATCAGAAATGCCATTTCAGACTTTGCCCCAGTTTCTACAGTCCTACTGTTGACTGCAACCAAAAGGGGAAGAATAAAACAAGGCAAGCCTGCCACTAAGTGTGTTGGCAGATGCAGCATCCAAGTACTTTGCAAACTCCCCTTTGTTTGTCCTGCTCCACTCTTACCTTTGTTTCCCTCTTGCTTCTTACCTCTGTGGTGGCTGGCTGTCATTCAAACGGCATGCTAAAACTTCCCCAAACATTTAAATTGATTAACATAGTTTAGGCTATTGTAGGAGAACAGTAGCATGATAACACTGTCTTTTACAGCCCATAAGAAATTTAAGGATGAACAACCTCGGTTTCAATTGAAAGATTCTATGCTTCATGAATGGGTGCCTAATAAACAACAAAAAACAGCTACACTGCTTTCAGCTAGTACCGTTCAATCAGTACCACCTATTCACTCCTGATTTATATTTTCTATTATTCCACTGAGATCACAGGGATTTCATTAAAAAAAAATCAGTTTGAGCCTGACCACTTCTACAAGCACCAGAATGGATTAAGATACCACATCTCCCACACGTTAGTGCCCGGATAACTATTCATGCTCATCTCTAAGTAATGGAGGACTCCAGCATTTAGGTACTGCCAAAACAGAACATCCTAACTTATTTATGTGTATAAAATGAAAAATTACCAGACAGATTTAATACACTCGTTCCTGAGCCTTAAGCAATAATTATATTATCTATGTTCTAATTCAATGGCATTGTACAAAACCTTATTCTGCAGGTGCAATGCACCAGTACTTCTTAGCTAAAGGTTTCACTCCAACTCTTCAAAAATCTCTTCCAATCCTGTGTACCTTAAAGGGATAAAGAGGCAATTATTGTGTCTATGCTTCCTATTACCTTTCTGGATTATATGGACATCGTGGCTGGGTACACAGATGCTGTCAGTTACTTCAAAAATTGTGGACTATATCATTGTTTAATACATCATCCTGCTGGAACATGAGATTCTCAAATCAACAACCATCTTGTCATATATGGAAATCTGTCTTCTAGATACTACTATAGGACTCTCAGTATTCAATAAATTCTGCAGGACTAAAGAAAATTGAGGAAGAGTTAAGCTCTCCTTTACAGATTCTACTACCATAATGAAGCTCATTGATAAAACAATATTTTATTCTGAAATGACAGTGTCAGGTCCAAAGACTACAGGGAAGATGCATGGACATTCAGAGAAAAAATAGCTTAATAGAAAAGATGCTGTAATTTCTTGGCTTGTATACTCTTTCCTCTGGCTCTGGGATTGTAACGGAAGGAGCTGGGGTTCTTCTGGTCCTAAGTTTTTCTTGGTCAAAAAAAGAGGATTGCTTCTGATACTGTAAGTTAACAATGTGCAGAAGATCCCTGCTGCACTATCAAGGGAATCACTCTCAAGAGACATTTAAATTAAGACTTTATCCTTAAAGAAGTGTCCAAGTAGCAGATAAACTGCTCAATGGTGTCACATTCTCAGTAGCCTACAGTTGGCCAAGGGGAGGAAAGAAGCAAAAGTTTTGTTGAAATACTGTGGAAATGACTGAATGAAAAATTTTGCCAGAGAAAAAGCCCAGCCTATTCTCTTGTAAACCATTTCTGTATAGATTTGGATTTTCATTGGCTTAATTTCCTGAATTAACTGCCATCTGACTCCTATCTTGATGAAGATTTTCAGAATAAGATATTAATTTTCCCTTCTTCCATGACAGATATATTAGTTGATTGTATCTCCTCTGACCTGATGGCTTGAAGTGCTATCTAGAGTTGCCACTGTGTCTTACCCA
>NW_008824934.1:7955-40887 GCF_000699105.1 Pygoscelis adeliae | reverse complement strand
ATCTGCGCACTCTTAAATTCCTACTTTCCAAACTAACTCATTTGAGATTTCCAGTCATCGATTGCAGGGTTACAGATGGAATCATCCCCCACACTGGGCCATTGTAAATCCATTTATAGGCTAACAGACTACTTTTGAAACTAGGTGATTGCTGATCAAATGAGGTCTCTTATTCAGGTATTTTCATACTCCTAGCCACGATTTGTCATGCAAGCCAAACCGTGTCATCTGTTCCTTATGTCCCTGCTGAGACCTACAATTAGGGAGAGACTGGCTACAGAATACATTTCTATTATGGAAGAAAAATAACTGTATTTCATTAAACTACTAAGAAAACCTTAAATCAAACTCTTGTAAAAAACCTGAACACTGTTACCTGCTGGCCTTTTCAAAAGACTGAAGAATCAAATGGGATCCAAGCAACTGGAATTCTAAACATATTAGAATTGGTCACCTTGATAGCTAGGGGATAAATTGTATATATCTGTAATAAAATAAGGACATTCCTCCACAGAAGTTTGGTTTGAAAGAGTAAAAATCATCATCTGGAAGAAGCCAGGAAAACATTAAACATAACTTTCTCGGTTCACCTTCATTATAACACACGTACACAGGAAAACAAAGAGAACGGCTTCTTTCTTATTACCTTCACTTTTCTTCTTCACTCCTGAGCCCCATAGTGATGGGGAAAATACTTATAAAAATGCAGAAGGACTTCAAATTCAAGGTCATCTTCATCACAATTTCCTGCTAGAATCCCTCCTTCTTATTTTTCTGTTGCAAATCTATACAACTACCACTAAAATTATGGAGTACAAAGAAATACTATCGTAGATGTGACTGATTTCTCTAAACAGTATTTAGAGAATTGCAATGCCATGAAGTACACACATACAGCTAGTTACTGATTTACTTTAAGATTAAACATAGATTATTGCATCTCCCACAGAGTATTTCTATTAATGAACTGGTACTAGCTTTGCTGGAATTGAAAAAATATTCAGCATCCAGTATGGATTAGCTTGGGTAACTTCCAGTACTGTGCCATAATTCCTTGCCTTTCTGTTTTCTTAACAGAACGATCTTTGTGCTAAGAACACAAAATGGAGCCAATTTCAACTCTGTTGAAGAAAAATGAACAAAAAAGATAAAGATAGAAGAAAAAGAAATTAAAAGTTCTAGGAATAGAAGTGGGAAATGGTTAAAAAAAACACACCAAAAAGCACCCTTATAGGTATCTGTTTCAGTTTTACCATTTTTATATTTTTATCCGTCAAAAAATTAGTAATCTTTCCCTGCCTCAGTTTTTTCATCTGAAGCTGAAAAAACATTTCTGAGTTAAAGGACATGGATGTTGCATGAATTTAAGATAGATAGGTCAGATCCTCAGCAGATGTAAACTGCTGTAGTTCCACTGAATATCATATAATAGTAACTTATTACATGTGAATAAGAGGCAAATCCTTGCTCCAAATACAAAAGATTTCATACAATGCCATTAACTTCAGTAAAATTCTATCAGTTTAATCAACGGAGGAAGCATGTGCATTCTGAAACCATAATTCCCTATGCCTACTTCAATATTTGATCAATATAGAATATACAGTTTTTTTTAAAATTTATCACAATAAGTATCTGTTCAAAGTGTGCACACTGAAATTACCAATTCTCTTCAAAATCTTTGAAAAGTCATCTGTGAGGAGTGTTTGTGGGATAGAATGGGAACAGAGTTATACTCAAGTACACTGAAGAGCACTCTTCACATTAAGAGTACAATTTTTTTGTTGGTAAAAACAGTAGAAGTTAGAAACAGTAAAACAATCAAACGCTGTTTGTAATACTGCAGTATTTAGAGACTCAAATTAAGAATGAAGATCCCATTTTAAGTAGGATAATCATATACAGAAATACAGAATTCCAAGTGGGGAACTAAGGAGACATGAACAAAAAGCAAAAACAATGAGATGAAAGGGCATTTAAGTTGTTTCTAAAAATATGCCAGCTCCTTGAGGATGGCATATTTAAGATTTCACCTATGTCTATACAAATATAATTATTGACATGAGAAACAGATTACTTAGCAGATGTTTTACATTATCTATTTAAAAAATATATCTGGGAGGAATTTAACAGATTTCATTGACATCAGGGTTTGGCCCAGTACATTTTAATAAACTATAAACCTCCAGTACAGTTCACATAGCAATCGTTGTCTGGAGAATTTACACCAAATACACTAGACGATGTAATAAACTTTCTTTTAAAGGTATAAAAATGCAGCTAATATGACCTATGATTTCTGGATCACCACAGCCCATGAGTTTTTGCAAGATTAGAATAAATGATTCTCTCACTAGTTGTGGTCTGTTATTTTGCCACCACTGGGGGGTGTACATGAAAGGAGGCTTTGGCTTCAATTGCACATTCCGTAATCCTATAAAATCACTATAAAATAGGAAGGTCATTCATTTTTTAAACATCACAGATTATTTGTTGTATAACCCCCCCAGCCCCATCTTTGCATTCAATTATGACAAACTAAACAAAGGAGGAGGAATAAAAACAATACTTAGTTGTACATAAAAAATTGTATATTGATGCTAAGAGACACATTGACTGTTTGCATTACAATGCTCTAAAGGACATTTTAAAATGTGATGTAGCTGTGTCTCCTACATCAGTTTGAGTTTTCTCCCGTTTCGTACCGAGTCTTAAAGCATACTGTGTGATAATGATCCATTTTGCACATCTACCACACTAAGGAGAGACTTGCTACTTGTAAGTATTGTCAATCTCAAGAAAGATGGTAGTCAGCAGGAGATTCAGAAATCTAACTTTAAAAATTTGTCTTGATATAGAACCAACAGCTAGCAATCGCTTCCCACCAGGGACTCTCCTGGAACATTAGTCTAAGCAAACTGCCTAAGCTTTACATGAAAACAAAATCCAAATCTTGTCGCTAAAATTGTCTGCATGTTAGTAATTTTCAAAAAAGGGGGTTTACAGAGTGCCATGTAGTAAATTAGTACATGAAAGGCCAAGCCACTAAATATTCTCATCTTGCAGAACTTCTTGTTACTCCCCCTACACCCTCACACTAAGTGTTCAAACTTAACACATAGCAGCATGCAGTTTCCACAAGGAGGAAACCCACATGGAAATACTACAAAATATCAAAACATCCCATTTATTGTTACATTTTGAGATCTTGGCCCTTATATACAGTTTCCCTAATCAAAACACACGATCCAACAAATGTCACTGTGGAAAGCATTATCAGGAATTTCTGTTTTCTTTGTTTGACTGAGCTGGTGTCTGCACGGTAGCAGGGAAAGGGATAATGACCTAGCAAGGTTAAATAACGTCTGAAAATTAGACTTCTAAACGGATAGCCTGGGAAAAAGAGAATCCTGCTTTTCTGCGAGACATAGTTTGTGTAGTTCTCATTGTCCCAAAAGACACAATGTTAGAGCATATAGTTGTTCAAAATTAGCTAACCTAGAAAAGGCCTACTGTTAAAACTTGATTAAGTGAACTGAAAGCACAAGACTGATTCTTCATAGTGAAAGCTGCCATTACATCAATAGGAAATGTAGCTCATTATTCTGGAGTCTAAAAAGACTTCACAAACGGCCGGTTAACAAGGTCCACTGGTACAAAGACTTCATACTCCAGGCTTTCTGCTCATTAAAAAGCATATTTCAGAGGGCAAATGAAGAGATAAAATCTAGAAAGTCCAGAGAAGGATGAAGCCTTTTTGATTACAGGATTTGATGTATCTTTTGGTCAATACATAGCAGTCGATCATGTATTTGATAAAGGACACAATACATCTCAGTTCTGGCTAATAATAAAGAAGTTGGCAGCTGTATATTTTCTTGGGGACAAAGCAGCAAGACCCCTATGATACTACGTAGCTTATACATTTACAATATTTGCAGCTAAATCACTTTTTTCATAGTGAGAGGTTTTTTCTTATAGTTAAAAAAAGGCATGCAATAATGCTCAGAATCAATGAAGAGCTCATGAAAATGAGATGTAAAATAACAGAACTATCATTCAGTTGCATTGCAGAGGACTACAAAAGTCAAGATTTCTGGGTTCTACTGCCAAGGTCTGTGATCCCTTGTATTTAACCAAGTTTCTGTTTCTCCATCTGTAGAACTACAAAACCATCCTTACAGGGAGATTAACAACTTCAGAGAGATAAGTTATCATGGGGTTATCAAGACCTTACTGGTTATCACCTCAGCTGATTCACAGTAATCACCCATGTATGCACTAAGCAGGTGGTAAAATGCTAGGTAATTCAACTGATCTCATTTATCCTTCCTTCAGCTCATTAGAGAAAGGCCTGAAAGAGCCACTGTGATAACTGGGTCATGTATAATGCAGCTGCATCAAACCTGGGACTTCATAGTGAACTAGTGGATCTTGGTGTGAAATTTTGGCTGTAACTTCAAGGAATAGAAGGTCTGAGATTCTTGAATGAAGACTGAGGAAAAGTGCCAAATACTGCTGTCATAAACTGCTAACACTATTCAAACAAAATTACTGCATTGTAAGAAAATGTGAAGGAAATAATAAAGTTCATCTCCAAAGAGGGAGCAAAGAAGATGATGATGGATCAGACATATTCTGAAGGTAAAATTCAAGATATTACAAGTTATGGAATGCCATGGGCATGCCTTGAAATGTCACATCTGCATCTCCAAAGCTGATTTCTACCCTAAGAGGCTCTTGAAGGAGTTCAGTTTAAGGTGCTTTATCTGCTTTTACTTTGAATTTTTCTATTCACTTCAACAACGGACATCTAAGATAAGGCCTAGTTATGGATTTTGATTCAGTGATGTGAATTAACTCTAGCCCTACCCTTTACAGATACCATCAACCTCTGATCCACATGCAAAGGCACTGGACTTAAGTTAGAAAGCTTTTAGAGGATTCCTACCGTATTCTTCAAGTGAAAATTTCTTCATGCAGTGAATACATGGACATTAACATATATGAGCAGATAAGTACATCAGCGTAATTTTCCTAATAAAAATTTCTCTGTTGCTTGCAATCATTAGATAAATTTGCACAAAAAACAGTTAAGATTCTAAGTTGATAAATAATTATTTTGAAAACTGGTTGTTTGAAGCTGGTAGATTCTCTATCACTTTGATGAGAGTTACTTGGCTGTCCTCATGCAACAAAGGTACTTCGTGAATGAGAATTGCATGAAACAATCTCAAGATGTTATTAGACATATGATTTAAATTGTCACAAAAATTAATTTACTATATTATTTGGTCAAAATTCTTCGAAACAAACAGACCCCCAAACATATATTAAACAGAACTGTTAAAAATTTTTAATCTGTATATCAAATCCCTACAGAGAATATCTCTTTTTTTCTTCTAAAATGTTAATAGTAAGACGACGACCACGACATGGATCTCCAAGTCAATTATTTTCTTGGCTATTAGAAGACTATAATTTTCAAAACTGAAGCCCCATTCCTGCATGAAAAACCTTACAAGGGTGACTGGGATGCAAAGACTGAATCCAACTTCCACTGCATTCAATGGGAAAAATTCCATTGACTTCAGTGTGCCTTGGATAAGAGCCCTGGCTGTGGGGTTTGATCCTTTTTACTTGCTGGTGACTTTGAAAAAAATCTTTGTTCTTGGTTTTGGTTTTCTCTGGAAAAATTCAAGAGTTTGAAGGCAGGTGGGAGAGTCTGGCCCAAGAATGGGGGCATGGTCACTTCATGGACCATAAGCACATACTGGCCTGAAAAAGATAAGGGAAAGTTGGGAATTAAACATTTCAAATGAGGAAAGAATAAAGCAAAACCTCCCCCAAACAAAACAGTTTCAGTACACAAACAGGGAGAAGTGACAGGAAAAAAGTTACAATCATAACAAGTATTTAAAACAAAGTATGAAAAAAATTATACAATTCCAATGCCAAATGCTGTTATATCTACTAAATCACAAATAGAAGACAACTGTAATCGTTGAGTAGCCAGCATGACAATTTGTGCTACCAATTAGGTTTATCCTTTATTATCATATACAATAATATCCCAAACCAACATACAGTTAAAATAGCAAAGACACCTCAATGGTAATTTAAACAGTGATTTATGATAATATAGGATTTTAATAATGGCTGGTGTATCTGTAGGATACTTTCTATCAAGAGCTCTCAGGTAATAAAATAAACAATAGGCCAAGTCCCATAAGCATGTATAAATGTACTCTCCTTCATGCATACGAACAGCATTAATAGCTCCTATGGGACCATTCATATATTTAAAATTGGATGAGTACCAATATATATACAACTCCCATGAAAAGCTGCCATGACTGTGTAAGACTAACACCAACAGGCCACCAATCCACTACAAGATTTGTAATAATAAGAAAAGTAGTGAATAGAGAAAGGTCAGCTGAGGACTTTTATGAAAATGGCCCTAGAATCTGTAGTGTCCTTGCATACCAGATGTATGAGTTCAAAATTTTCTAGAAAATAATGACAGCCTTCAAAACACTGACAAATAGACGAGGAGACAATCATTGTTCTGCCTTAGCAGATGGAAGGCTAAACTCAAATAATAGAAATGCATGGTGGTTGTGTAGTGTAAAGAGCCATAGCTGGAAAGTCTGAAAATCAAAGTAGATATTACACAATGGAAATAATTTTAAAGGAATACCGCTTTCCCCTACAGAATGAGACTGAAAAACAAGAAATAGTGCAACATGTCTGAAAGAAGTATTTTTAAGATACAACATACATTGCACTGACACTAGAAAAAAAATCCTAACTTACAGATTGATCAATCTCTGACCTCTATCAATCTCTTCACATGCAAATCTTCAATGAGACTTCAGCTTGCAGCTTTTGGTGCTAGTTCTGAATTATGAACAGAAAAGGCATTTCTTATAGGAACCTATGAATCTGTAGGGTGCCAATTAAACAATTTAACATCTCCTAAAACTCAACATCTCCTGCCTGTATTATGAGTTTCTTTGCTTTACTCTATGCATATAAAAAGGATCAAAATATAGGGTATTTACCATGCACCTTATGGAAATATCTGCTAGCTGCTCTATTTCTGGTGTATTACATTATCCAGACAATAGCCTTTTTAAATATCTGTACGCTATGTACAGTACAGATCTTGAACTACCATATATTCTGTATATTCCAGAGAGATAAACAGAAGCACAGATTGTTTTTTCTCCAGTAATTTTTTAAAGATAACATAGTCATTTAACTTTTTAACCTGAACTGCTTCTAATTACAGGGTTGTTGGTTTTTTTGTTTGCTTGTGTATGTGTTTGTGGGTTTTTTTAAGAGTGTAAAAGCTCTTATAACTGGTAAGCAGACCAACAAAAAGAAATTAGGACCCCTCAGATCAGACAGAAACATTTTAAACCCTTAAAGGAGTAAAACTGAGTGGAATTCACGAATTCATGACTATAGCTCTTTAGAGTAATCAATTCCAATCACTATTAATAATATAACTTTCCTTTCAAAGAATTACTTTCACCTTATAAAGTCAAAGCTTGTAACCTCCTTAATCTTTAATAGAGCCTGCAACAATTACTGTAAGGCATAGAGGATCTACAAGTTGGAAGCCCTGTGTGATTATCTCTTTTTCCAACAGACTCTTCTGACGATCATAAATAACAGTACAATTACCATAAAAATTAACAGTACTACAGTTAAAGAAAATCATTATGTAAAGGTTTATGAATTTTGCAGCCACTAATAGACATAAGTTAATGAGCCATAGGCTTTCCAGAATATGATATCAGATATTTTTCCACCAATGAAACCTTCAGAGTTCCAAATCCTTCAGAGGTCACCAACTTCAAAAATAGAATAGAAAGTTACTGTTTAATACTAATGTGAGTAAAAATGAAAGCGAAGTGTTATAGCAAGTATCACGCATGGCAATTTGAACAGTCTAATAAAACAAGATAAGGAAATCTACCTTGTCAACAACTTGGAATGAAGAAAGACAAAACTAGAATATTGAAGATGAGCAAGATGCATTTTGAATACTCTCTGCATATTTTAAATTCACACGTACGCAGATTCATAGCTTTAAGCTAGAAGGGAAAATTAGGATCAGGGCTTACAGACACCAAGTAATGGAGAGAAATTTATCATGCCCCTTGGAAATATGTTCCCAAAAAGGTTATTGTAAAGAATGTGCATTTTGACAACAGCAAATAAAGCTGATCTTCCATTCCATTACCCTTATGCTGTATGCCTGGGATGCTTCAAGCTCACAGTAACAAAAATATCAAGGAAGCATGGCTCCTATAATAACAATGGCCTTTGTTTTTGTCAGTCATGTTTTTAAAGAAATGGCAGATATCTGAGTTTTTAAAATTACTAATAAAACTCACTACAGCACAAGAAACGAGTATACATCATCCATTTTAAGGAAATAAAAGGGTTTTGTTTTTTTTAATCTTTTCCCTCCAGTCAGGAGATAATAATATTCCCCCTTGGACAGTAACTGCCAATTTCTTGACTTAAACAAGCAGGTACAACCTCACCAGCATAATTCAGTGACATTATTTGATGTGAACTGATGATCTGGACCCAGTGGATAGCACGTTGCACTGCTTCTCCTGTTCCTCTGTAGCCTTAAGAACATGCATTTATTCACACTTTCTCATGCTATTGCCACATATTTATTTTCAAAGTAAACGTCAATGAAAGCTTCCTTCCATATGTGACTTTGTTTTTTGGTGTCATAAGAGCAGAAGACTGAAGGCTCCCACAATCTTGTTTATAATCATGTACAAGATAAATATAATGGTTTTAGAGAATATCAGAAACAACAGAATACTAATTAAAAGTAGCACCCAAAATTGTCAAGATACATGACATATTAGACATTTAATCAAGACACTAAAGATAAATGTTTTGAAAGAAAAAGTTCCAGGAAAATTTGACTGGTTTTCTTTACTAATCCTAGAAGTAATTTAAGAATTGACATAATCTTCATGATCAATATGTTCAGTCCTGAAATTATACTATAAACCAGCTTCTACAGCTTTTCAGTTGATGAATATGATAATACAGACAGGGAAGAAAAAAATCTTTACCTTGTAATGTCTTCGAATTCTTTATGAGGTGCTGATCTTTTTGTAGCTTGTATTCTTTGGATGTCATGTGAGATCTAAAGATTAGAATAAATATATTGTTACTACCAATAATGATGCTTACTTACATGTTGATGAGAGCTTGTTGTTATTAGCTCATAAGACAGTTCAAGACTCTTCCTCCTGTAAGATGTTTTGTACTGTTCACTTTAATGTGAAATACTTGGCCACTTTCAAAACAATATAATAACAAGCTCCAGATCCTTTAGGCTGGATTTTCAAAAGCATTCAGTATCCTGAAGCCATGTTGCCTTCTTTGCCAAAATAAGCTAAATATTACCAATTGATGTAACAATTTAAAAGGTGTAAACATATTTGTGAGATAAAAAAATTATACTTTGAAAATTATAAAGGAAGTGTCTAACAAGTACTACCTGAGTCACAGTCACAATCATGTTACACTATAGACTACAAAGCCACTTACATTAAAATAGTGTACAGATTATTCACATTTTATAGTACACATGTTGATACTTTAGTGTATGAAACTCCTTGTACATGAGAAAGCTTAAAATATATTGAAAAAAGCTAGTATTTAAATAGTTATCCTTGTATTTCATAAAAATAAACACTTCTCACTACTGATGAGCAATGAAAATGAAAAAGGTTCTCTCTTCTTCTTCCATCATTTATTCACTTCTTTCCTACTTGAAAGTTATTAGGACATTCATAACAAAGCACAGAACAACATGATTATTAGGAAGGTATTTAATTGTGTGCTTATGTCCCATGAAAAACAGACTGATCTAGTGACACTACAATTGTACTTTGTGGGAAGCTGGATTTAAAGGAGATTACGTGCTTTTTATTTTACCAGTGTTTCAACATCATCCTTGAAAAACTCTTGGCAATTAAAAGATTTTGATCCTAGAGGAGAAAGCCTCAAGACTGCTCTATAACATGTGATATGAGATAGTATAGGAATGGTATTTTAAAAAAAACACATATCAATTGGAGATCCACTATTGAATATAGGTGGTAAGAATCATATACAAGTAAACATAAAAAGGTTTCTACAGCCTAGTTACCTTAGAATTACAATTACAAAAAAATCAGATACTGCATCTTAAACATACTTACATATTCAAATTTTACATGTACATTTTTTAATGGTAAAACACTAAAGACAAAAGATAAAAATGGCTTCACTTTAAAGGGGCTGGGGCGGGGAGGAGATACATCCCAAGAGTCAAGTTAAAGATTCAGAAGTCAGGGCTAGGAGGGAAAAGGAAGATAATTAATTTAGCATGAAGCATAACTAAAGCCTGTCAGTCTGCCAACTTTAAGAGAAATAAAAAGGTTTACAAGGATCCTGAGAGTTTTTACAGAATCTCTAGGGTTTTGAAAAAATAAATCCAGAACAAGAAAAGAGTTCTGAAGTACTCTGCATAAACAGATTTTAAAGACACTGATTAGACTGTGAGAATAATGGTATGGAAAGATTCCTCTAGTTCAAAATTAGACTGTTCTCTGGTGTTATGTTTGCCCTCCTTTATCATCACCGACTGCATCATCAGTAGAGCTGTCTTTTTTCACAGGTGCATCGCCCTGTCAGAAACCAGGGAAGATGTGCTTATGGTCGACCCAAACATATCAGTACCATTTTGAATAATATGGATAAGCCTATGTTTGGCATTAAATGTACAGGCACTGCACAACACATACACAGTTATTCTTCTAAGATGAACCACATGTTCATGCTTAAATACCAATTCTGATTGCCTTTGAGTTGAGTAATTTCTGTGTTTTGGAGTGTCCATATTCATGGCTTAACGTAAGACAACTAAGCAAATAAAAGTCTTCGTAAGCCTTGGCCACTCTTTTTATGGGAGGGGGGTAGCGCAGGGGGGGAGAAAGGGGAAGCTTCACATTATTTTCTTCTACTTTAAATTAATTTTTTTCCTCTTATTGTTTTTTTGCAGTAAGAATATATAGCGAGGTCCTTTGAATTGCATAAAAACAGGAGTTAAACTGCAAAACCTGCACCTATGTGAAAAACTTTAATTCCATATCATCATCACTTTTTACTTCAAACTAAGATGTAACCTTGTACTTCATTGCTCAGACAATGTTAACTGTAGGAGAATCACAGAAAGGAACCAAGTTCATTTAAGACATAAAGCAATTTTGAATTGCATTGATTACAGTGATCAGTCTATCACTTTAATGTCATCTCAGCTGGCATTTATTAAAAAGACATACATGTGACAACCCATTGATCCTTAACACTGTAGCTGAGATAAAAAGTCTATTTGCAAAGGAAAATTACTTCTTTAATTAGAAATGGAGTATCATTTTCTCTTTTCTTTGTTAGAACTTCAGCAGCCACGGATGAAATATATCATGGGAGGGGTCGTAGAATCTGCCATCTAGTTTGATTTAAAAGTCTTCATAGTTAATCATTCAAAGTTGTACAAATGAGCACTTGAGATGGGAAAGAAAACAGGTATATTCCACCTGTATGAAGGCATTCCAACTCACTACTGCTTAGGAAAGGTCTCAAAAAGGAGTGCTTTACTTCCTGGTGGACTCTGCCATAAGACTGAATTTCAGGGGACAGGGTCACTACTGCTTGAAGTCCCTCTCTACACATGGAGTAAAGCAGCAAACAAAAATCGTTCCACAGACTTTCTGTAAGATTTTCAATGAGTTAACTATGGCCAGGCATATACCTCTCCTAACGACAAACTACTGAATACAAGTATTTGCTGAAAAAGAATCCAGCAAATATTTGCCAAAGAATATACTGTAGAAATGACTGAATCTTGCCAGTCATTTAATGTATATGGAAAAAATAAATCGCTGTCTACTAAAAGATATTCCACAAGCAGATGAAATGATAAATGTGTCCGACACACTGTGAAGGACATGCTGTTCTATAAATTCCAGGAGGATTCCTTGTCGGTGAACAGAATTTTGAAGCCAAGTAATTTAATCTGTGGACCTATAAAATCCTATTTTTAACAGTCTGTTTTATCTTTGTACAAATCCAAAATTACATATTTGGAAAACCTTACCTTTCATACAGTGTCTCTTTTAGCTCTAGGGATAGCCAGTCTGATTCTCCGTTAAGAGGCGAATCTATCAATTGAATTGCCTTCTTTTTATAAACTGTATTAATGATTTCCTATCAATCTCTCTCAGGAATGCAGGGGCATCTCCACACTCTACAGACGTGCATTCTACCACTCCTTCTACTGTTCTGTCAGTATCATGACCTTTGGGAAACAAAGACAATGGTAAGTTTGCATGACTCATTACAAACTGCTATTATGGTTTCAACTTTGGCAGCGATCTTAGTGCTGCACTACTAGTTTTATTTTATACACTGCCTGAAAAGCATGTAACTCAGCAGATACGGGTTTAATTTCTCTGAGTTTTCAGGATGAAAATCGTGAACTAATACTACGGTGGAGTACACAAGTAAATCTGCACACTCTTGTGGAAGTAGACTTTTTACATCAAGTGGAATTAATTCTGGATAATTAACTCCTATTCCATTTCCCCATCAATTAAAATCAGAAAAATTCAATGCCCTGCTGATTTTTTAGCTGAATACAGAGTCTATATAGTAAAAGATGTCCAGACTGAATGATTATTTACAACAAAGGTCTTCAGGACCTTGAATTATTTGGATTCTTTTGTGCAGTATGTAATATTCAGGATTTACTTAAATTGCTGCCTACCAATAAACTACCAGTAACTCATCATCTAGTCATAAAAACAACTTAATTGGACTGCTATTAGATATTTAATTGCCTTCACAATGTTTGTACAGTATTTGCCTATAAAGCTTTAGATAATATTGCCTTAATTCATCTGAGTAAACTATCAATTCCCTTACAACAATAGACAAAAATCTGCATTCCTGTTTTAACTTTCCCCAGGGCATGAATGAAAACTTTCAGGTGGCAGATCTTTATTTTGCTATAAACTCTCATTATGGCAAGGCAAGTTGTCACAGATGACGGCTACTGAAACATTTAAGTGTGTATCTCCAGCCATTACGCAGGGAACAGGAGCTGTGCAAAAATGCCCTGTACAAGCTCTGAAAATTTAGCTCTCAAACATCTAGAAATGCAGAATTGATTGGCTGTGATTATTCTTCATAGCAAATAATTTTCATCTTTAACTAGACTCAACTGGTGAAATACTCAGCTGTTATCAATCAGTGAAAGTAATTTCAATATGACTATGGCTATTTTACAGAAGATACAAATTTGGCCCAAAGTTTGTAGTTCTCTTTGAAATAGCTCTGTATGAACATGCACAAATGTAAATTAATAATTTATCTGCTGCAGGGTAAGGAAAGGAACCAGCACATACAGAATTTGGGGTTTAATCTCTAAAACTGGGCAGGAAGATCTGAATTGGGATACTAGAATCATGATTATTCAGCTGAAACGGAGAATCTGGGCTCCCAAGGTTAGGTTAAGATTAAGGAGAATTCCTGGTCTTAGTATGTGTTACTGTTTAAGTGGTATTTTGACACAGAGCTATGTATTTACAAACATAAAGAGCCTAAATTAGCAAATTCTATGTAAAGATATCACTTTATGTCTAGAACTTGATGAAATGATTCCAAATACTTTAGAAGTATGAAAAAATTTCTATTCAGGATGGTGGAACAATTTGAGTTGAGTGATTTTTATATTATTAGTTTACAAAAGGTAAATTACATATAGGAGGCTAGGACCATACAATATAACAACAGAGATGGAGAGTCTCAGTATCCAGAACTACTGCTCTGAATACAGGATACAGTTGCTGTATAGAATGACTTATATGAAAAAAATTAATGGATGGAATTCATATCTGCTCCAATTCCAGAATCTAGTGTAGGATGATGCTAATATCATCTAATAATATCAGGATCAAAGATGAGTGGAATAAAACTTCCAATTTTAGATGCTCTTTATCTGCAGGTGTGAATGTATAATGAATTCTCGCCACTGGCTCTCTATTATAAATCCAATGATTTTGTACTCTATGACAGCAGTTTCTACAATTTTCTTTTGGCACAACCTGCTTGGAATATATGACAAAACAGCAGGGTGCCAAAACGTTTTTCTAAACGATCTACTTTGCAAGACAGCTTCCAAGTGTGACCCTGATGAATCTTATCATTACTCTTGGAATAGAATAAACATGAAAGAAAGAACCCACATATCATTTACTTAAGCGGGCATTTCTTTGTTTCTTTTACATACTACTTCACATCCACACCAAAGTATTCATTCCAACATACAAAGCATTTTAAACCCAGGTTAAATAAAAAAACATTATTGGGTAGGATAGAATCGCACTATGCCTATTTTTGAATCCTCCTGTCTCAGACAAGTGTAATGGATCATTTGATGTCATCTCAACTACCATGTTAGCTCTAGTCAACTGAATTGCTCTTCCTATCCATTCCTTGTATGGAACTCTCTAAATTAGGTGGCAGAGTTTTTCCAGTGGACAAACCCATCCTCTGGCAGACTACAAGGGTCAGGATCTGACAAGATTCAAGCTACAGGATAAGGCTGGATGACTCTATACTTTAATTGAATATCAGATCATTTTAATGGTACAGAGAAGCATTTCACTGCAATTTGTAGTGACGGTTCAGTGTTTACTTTATTTGGGAAGAAGTGTTTATGTGCAAAAGCTACATCAAAAATGGGGAGGGGATCATTATACATCTTGAAAAATATAGCTCTGAATTAAGGTAGATTCCAGTTGCAACCCGAATTTCCAAAGGCTTCTAATTTTTTCATCTTAGCATGACATGCCTTGCTGCAAACACCAAGAAACGGACAATGCGGATCAGTAGAATGCACTAAGAAAGGTTGCTGAGGTATACATATACAAGGAAGAGTGAGCATAAAGAGAGTTAACTGCAGTTTGTTCCCTCCTCCTTTCTCAGTCTAGGAACCCTTCCATATGCTGTGTTCTATTTATTATTTCTGCATTGCATCAGGAGGGAAATATTCACGCTGAGCCACAGGGATTAAAGACTGAAGCTCTAGAGAAGTCAGATCACATCCGTCATATCCAGCTGTTTTCAATTCCAACACCTCACACCTGCTTTTATTTATTATTCCTGGGCTAGACAAGACAGGGCTCATTTTTCACTCTTTAAAAGCTTTCTTAAGAAAGACACAAATCAATCTATTCCTTTCCCTTTTGCCCCTGCAATAGCCCACCAAAACAACATTAAGACAAAGTACTGACACGGAGGAGATCTGACCTAATGGGAAGCCACCGAAATCCTGAGGCTGGACAGCTCCCCCGTATCTCCCAGCATGGTGACAACATTGCAAAATGGAACAGGAACACCATCAACTACAAAAATTTGCTGTTAGCATAGACTCTTAACCCCATTTACTCCCACAGATTTCAATTGCCTTGTTGTTAATTTACATTGGAAATGGACTCATTGGGTGGCAGTGAATTCACAAACTAATGCATGTACTATATGCAGCGGGATCTCCACTTTTACCTATTTCAAGCTACTGTTCCACAGAGCCTGTTCGTTGGCAGTCCAGCTGAATTGCTTTCCTATTCTCTATTAGGAGATCACACTGCCACAGCATTTGATAGTCCTTTTTTTATCAAGTAATTTTTCCAGACAGGGACTCATAAGTCATTCTTTTTGCAATCTTCTCTCATGTCACAGGCTAGTCTTACATTAGGATCTTCCTAATTAACTGCTCAACAGTAATTATTCAGTGACATTTAAAATGCAAACCAAATCTACCAGACCTCCTTGTACTTACTGCACAAACACTTTCCCATTTGCAGTTGTTCATCTCATATACCCAGCATACCAGGTTATTATTTGATGGAGCAAACTTGTATCTTGTTTGCAATTCATTCAGTTGTTATGGGGGAGACATTCTGCTTCTTCCCTTCTTTGCAACTTGATGATCAGGATATCCACAGTAGCTAGACTATCTGACTCACCAAGCATTATGCTTTAAATAAGCATGAGCACCAGAAAACACAATGTAACGTGGAGACATACAGGTGACAGTGGAAGCCAATGAGAAAACAGCTAGTTGCTTTTGAAAATGTTACCCTTGAATACATCTTGCTTTCTTGATAAGCGAAAACATGGATTTGAACATGATGGAGCTGGTGGATGGAGTTGCAATACTGCTTAAACATAAGCACAGAATACAGACATTTCTGTTCTACACTCCCGAATATAAACAAAACCTACTAAAGTGATTTTCTGTATGTTTCCTGTACTATTGAAGATTTTCACTGCTCCCACCCTACCTTCCATAGGTCTGCTGAAGTCATACAAAGCAGTATTTTCAGGATCTAAGCTGCTTTTCCTGTCTCTACAGCATGCCACCCCTGAAAATCTCACTTTAAGCAGATTTTCTTGCCACTTTGGAGGCTGCCTCAGCACTTTGCATGACGCCACAGTGCCTGTCTGCATGAACTATAATGGTCAGTGAGCAGTGAGCCTGAATCCTGCAAAGGAACTCTATGAAGATTCAACTGAAAGGAGGAACAAGGCAATTCCTTGTTGAGGACAAGAGCAGATCTACAAAATAAAGGATACTCCATAACAAGAACTACCATCAGTCTGAATTCAAAACCGAACTGATTCATTAAAATTTGGATAGCATGAAATAAAACATACCTATAGTTGCCATAATACTGATGTGCTGTAAATGCCATCCGGTTTTTGGAAGAGTAATGTACACTTATTAGACAGACATCAAGGCAATTGCCCATGATACAACGTTAAAAAAAAATAGATTGTATGGTTTGCAGTAGCATCAAGTCTCTATTCAAGTGTAAAAAAATTAATTGACTCCATCTGTATTGGCCTAATGACTGATTAAATGACTAATCACGGAAGTCTTAATTAAAATCATTTTTCTGTACAGAAGAGGATGGAGGGAGGAAGGCAATCATTAATGTGTTATAATGTATGTCAGATTCCATTTGTGCCATTTACTAACAGCCTTAGTAATGAGTAATTATGCACAAGGTCATTCTGTAAACTTTCTGCATACATCAGACTGATTGGATTAGGGCTTGGTGCTTGGCTAGGTTCTGCATGTGCCTGCTTTTTTCCAGTCACAAAACAGGTAATTAATATTGCTCAGCATAAATAATAAAGGAAGTTGACATTTCTTCTTCCATCTTCGCACCAGCCAACCCAGCCAAAGATTCATATACAACTTTCATACGTTGTTGCATAAAGTCCCATACCTCATACATTAAATCAAGCCCATCCTCCTCAGCTATTCAATATTCCTCATGAATTGACAGGGATCTCCGTCACACACTGAAATTCTGTAATATGCAAGGAATTTTTCCTACATCAATAAAATGAGCAGGCAATTAAAAGAATCCTTTTCAAGTAAAGCAAGGTGGCAGTATAAAACTTAAAATAAGTTTTATTTGCCAGCCACCTGACTACCCAGATGCATGCATACCTTTGTTATGGAAAAATAACAAGCTGCTTCTACATCAACAGCTGAGACTAATCTATTTAAAACAATGTATTAAAATGAGCAATGGAATAAAAAAAGTGCGTCTTGAGATTAGATAAACCAACTTTCCACTTGCATGTAATTCATATGTAGGACCTACACTTTTTGATGAAACGCATATAAAATGTTAAAGTGCAAAGTATAAATTGTAACACAGAAAATATTTTGTTTGCTGACTGCTGTCCTGAAGTTTCTAGAAAATCTTATTTGCAGCCACAGTAAGTCTGTCATATCACTAGCTGCAACACTCATGCATATCCCAGATGACAATACACTATCTCATGTATAAAACAAAGTTTTTTATAAAACTAAAATTAAATATGTCTTAACAGGGAAAAAAAGAAGTTGGCATAGCCCTGTCACTATTATAAACAAACGTCCAATTCTGTAAACATTACTTTCCTTCAAAATCCTGAATTCAAATGTGCAGCACTGATGTGAGTTAGAGTTGCAGAATTAAGTGCCAAGTAAGTTCCAGTTCTTCTAAAATAACTGAATCAACTTTTAGTACTGAATAAGTTTCTGCAATTACTGTTGCCTCTTTTTCTGTGGTCAGTATTCTGACCAACAATCCTGATAAAAAAAGATCTCTGCAGTGACACTGAAAATGGACATCCTCCTGTGAACATACAATGTGTTGCTTTAAAGCATACCCAACTGATTAAAAATAGTGCTCAGAATATGGATGGAGAAGCTAAAGGGACAAAAATAAGATGAAAAGAATCTTAAGTCATGACTATGTAACGTCCAATTACACTTTTGGCATGATTAAGTACTATCCCTCTAAACCATTCAAAGTCATTCAAGTCACAGAAAAATACATGTAAAGCTACATCAGCCACCTTCATCCAGATTTCACGTAAATACAAATTTCAATTAGTTTGAATTAATTATAACACAAACTTGACCCTACTTACCACATAACTGAAGAAAACAAAAATATGTGACAACAAATCTCTGCTTGCAATGTCAGTGTCACATATGAAAGAAGTTCATTTTACTAATAAAGGAAATTGAATTGACTGATAGATTTAAAATTAAATTCAGCTATTCTATAAATGTAATTCAGAGTTTTAAGATGGCTCTCAAGGCTCAAAACCAGCAACCACTCAAATGTGCCACTCTCTGGGCTTCTAGAGAATTAATGAATCTTAGTTTCATCTTCACTTGAAGACACATACCTTTAAAACAACCACAAAATCCATCACCACCAAACCAGAACACTCCAAAATAAACAACATACATATGGCACAGTGAAGCTTTCATAACCTGAAGATATTTTTATGGAATAATTCAACACAATCTGCACTATTCTGCTAATGCAAATGAAAACTTGCACAACTACCTAAATTACAGGGTGATGTGCCACTCTTCATCTTCATAGAAATGTAGGAGTTCCTGTTTCAATCATTTCTATTGTTTGAAATACACCAGATAATAATGGAGTGGCTGCCACTGTAGGCAGAGACTGACTTCTAGGTGAAGCTAATTAATGACTCAATGTATGACTTACTGTAGGTTTGAAGGAATTACTAGACAGTGGTGAAGATCGATGTGCGAGACAGCTGCAAGTACATTAAGTGACCTGTCTGAAACTTCAGCACTGTCTTTCTTCTACATACATTGATTATATAGGTTATTCCTGATCTTTGATTGTGTAAAACATTTAAGACAGAGTCAAGCATTTCAAGTACCTCTCAAGTACCTGAAAAGGTAAATCCCCTTCTCAGCACACAAGTACACACCCTTCACATCATAGTATAAAAGTCCAACTAAGCTTGACGGAAAGACAGCCTTCTCCCTCTTTTTTAGTTCTTCAAGTATTTTTAAAAAAATATTAAGGTATCTTATGCCCAAAGACAGACCACAGAAGAGAGATGGCATCCTATGTGAAGGCACCTTCAGCTATTCTAGATCCAGAAATTTGGGAATTTGCAACTCTCTAGGCCACTTAATAGGATAAAGCAAAATAGGTTCAGACTAAGGGGCTGGAATGCAGCCAAGCAAAGCCATTTAAGGAAAACCACAACAAAACAAAAAAATGCAACAGTCTACACTAAATTCCCTGGTCACACTGCAAAAATGAGGGAGACAGTTGCTGGACGTGGTAAATGAAGCATTTTTGAAAGTACTTGAAATAGTTAGGGATTTCTATTATTAGCCAGTGCACATTGTCCTGTCTATTTCGACATAAACATGACTTCTCATATTGGTCAAAGACGAAAAAATACCTTGTCTGCTACAGAGAAGCTATTGCAAATCAATGGGACCAACCTGATTAGACACTGGAATCACCATGCCTGCTCCTACCAGCAAGTCCCATTATAATTATTTTATGCTTTGCTATTAGCTGAACTAGTGAAAAATGTGGAGAATTAGTCACCATGGCAGATTTGCTCAAGTCAGTATTTTAAAAAGCCTGTAACCTATTGTACAGTAAATAAATTAAAGCAAACATGGAAAAGTTACCAATAAGCAGGCTATAGTAAAAGTCACTTTCATCACAACCCAAATAACGGGAAAGTTAAACAATACCTTTCTCTTAACTGTTGCAACTGTCATCCGTCTCAGAGGATATCTCCAGACTCATTTTGTCACTTAAGAAATGCAAATTAGATATCCCCTATTCTTCTATCTGTTTTGTACAGTGAGCACAATTTCTGCATGAACGTCCAACTGTATTTCCATCCTCTTTGTGTCACAGAAACCTCATTTACCAGTCATTCTTCTCCATATGAAAAGATCTATAATGAGGAGTCTTTCTGTCATTGCCCTGCTCCTCTGAGTCAGGAATTTTCATTTCCCCCTAATACTTGCTGCTGTAGCTGCAATTTCATTTACTGTCATCTCATACCACAGCCTTAGTGCAAGCACATCTGTGGCTGGATCATGGAAAAGATTCAGTATTGCTTTCAGAGTTGCATATCGATTAAATGGTTATGAGAAACCCGAGTTTTTATTTACTATGTTCTCATATGGTACTTATAAAAAGGAAGGTTTATTTACTGTACTTGAAATGACAGTTTATTCTTCCAGATAGTCACCTAGCAAAAATATATGAGAATACTGAACATAAAAAGTAGGACTAGGAAGTCTACTTGCATATGCATTCCCTCAGAAAACAACTGAAAAGCCATAAAGTTATTGAAAAGCTAAAAAAACCCTTTTAATTCACATCTAAACAGTACCATGAAAGAAACCTATTACTTTTTCTTTTTTTGAACAGCATTATTTTCTCAAAACATTTCTACTGTTCTCTTCTTTTTAACACACATACAAAGGAACTTACACAGGCTGAACCACATTTAGCTTTGGCGTGACTCCAGAAATCAGTTGTATCAGGATAGATCACCTCAATGTAAGAAAGCAGTAGATGCCATATTCTCTTTGTTGAAAGCTAGGGTTTCTGTAAACCTGTATCCCAACATTTACAAGTTCTCTTGCTTTCCGGGCTATTCAAAGCTACCTTGACTTTTTAAAAAGCCTCTTACCTTTACTTTAGTTGCCTGCCTGCCACACCTTTGCATCAGCAAAATTACAAAACGAGCATCTTCTCTTTTTCCAATTGGAACTAAAGGAATGGGATTTGAAAGTTTGTGATGAATATCTAAAGCAGATAAAAGTAATGATGGTTCATTTAGCTGTTAAGTGTTCTAGTATGATAAAGGAGACCTAACACTTTTCCCAAGTTGGGCTTCTGCAGACGCCTTATTCTCCCCTATAACAGGGTAAGAGGATTTAAAAGTCCACCTATACCTTGACATTGGGCAAGGAAAGCGTACTCCAGTTAAGATTTTACAGACTGCAGTTAAGTTTCTGAGTTGCAGAGTTGGAAATGGATTTGTAACTTCTATTTGCAGCATTAAAAATCATTAGTTTACACAGAATGTCCCGATTTAAAAAAAACAAAAAAACAAAAAAACCAAAAAACCCCCAAGCCCCCCCAAAACAAAGTCAGTACTGTTGGGGGGTTGAAATAGGAAGCTACCTGAAAAATGTCACAAAAGTTTTAATGAAGCAAATCACAAATGTTTCAACAGCTAATTTGAATTCCGATAGGTAAATGTAGAACAATATCTAGGCAATCTGCAATTTGTATGTAATTGCACTGATGGAAGTTAGAAATAACTTTTCTCTTTTTAACCGATAAGGATGCAACTTCAGGTAGGATTTTGGATTACATCCTAATTCCTTTTTATGATAATGATAATTCTTCCTGGTTCCTGCATGAAGGAGTTTGCCATTTGTCCATCCACAACTGAAGATACACATTCAAAGAGAATTTTGATATTTCCATTTTAATTAAATATTGAGTCTATGAATCTCAACATGGAACATAATACGAAACTATAGAGTGTATGCAAAATAAAATATTTATACCTTCCTGAGCCTGTAATTATGAAACAGTGCAAGATAATTCTTTCCTATCAAGCAGAAAAATGCAATGCCAGTGTTGTTGTTTTCAAACAGTAAAAGCACAGAAAGCATGCCAATCATGCACTGAAAAATCTACAGCTGGCATTTACTTCTGATACATTAACACCACAAAGGGTTATAATATACTACTTTCTTCACCTAATTCCATTCTAGACTTTCAGAAAACTCAAACTAGTGTCTTTTGTGTTTGTTTTTTTTTTTTTTTTCATAGAGCAGGGATTTTCTGCGCTTAAATAAACTATAATTTTTATGTTGCCACAGTTGTTCAAATCACCCTTGCAAAACTTGAGTAACCTAGTAAGCAGAGGAAAAGTTTTTCTTCTCTATGTAATTCTTTTCTTTTTAACTATCTACATCATATGTAATGCAATTATGGAGGTTCATTTAAACAAACCAGCAAGGTTAGATATAATTACTCAGTGTAATCACAGCAACACAGAAATTAGAGCAGACTGCAAAACTTAGCTGAAAGCCCAGGTAGTAGATCTGATGACAATTTTAAAGGTGTAGTGAAACCTCCCACGCCTACTTCATTTGAAGGAGGGGAAAAAAGCTCTAATAAAACAAGAAAAGCGGTTAAAAAAATCCCCAAACACCCAAAAAACCCAACACCAAACACTCTCCAAAATGAAGGACTGAGAAACATTGTTTTTACAAGCACAAGCCTGGGTTATAAGGAAGTAAAAGATATATTGGCATAAAATGTGAAGGGCAATATTATATTACAGTGGTCAGCTAAAAAAAAAAGACAGGGCCATTTATCCAAGAGAGTAACACCATTTAGAAGTGGTGTATTGCAAAGAGATAAAAACTGCTTTCAGCAGACAGCATTCTCCAGCTGAGCAGTAGGAATACTGATTCACACATACCTGCTGTCTTCCATTTTCTCCTGTGAGACTGTCATCTTCTCAGCTTTCTCAGCAGATATCCTGCCACTTGGCTTTTTGCCTCCTTTCTACAGAAAAAAGAAAAAAAAAGTATTTCTGTAGTGCTTAAGGAAAGTGCCAAAAATGGTGTAATTTATGATGTGCTAGTGTTTTCCTTTGCATTCATAAGTTAAGAACAAATGCAAAATCATCAGCACTTGAATATGGTGGATTTTGATTTACATCTATTAAGATTCTTTCGTGATTTCCTATGATTTATTTCTGCAAACAAAATTGGATCCTGGTCACTAAACTATTAGCATCCCCTACAGTAACTCAAGCCAAATCATGAAAAAGAAAAGCCAGAATGCACAACAACAGTCAAAAGAATTTGAAACCAGAAGTTGTATCAAGTTGTCTGATCTGAAATTCTTACCTGCTCTTCCTTTTTAGAACTGAAATCTTACTGGGAGTGAAGTAAATAGTTATCTTATCTACACCTGAACTTTAAGAATGGGTAGATCTCACTTTCTCAGTTCAAACAATAGTACCTAGGCTTTTCCCTAGTATTTTCCCAATACAGTTTCAAGCCTCCAGTTAGTAGACCAAGTTATTTTCTGGACTATTTCGTGGAATTTTTAAATGCCTACACCATTGTTTTCTTCATTTTAGTGTACTGTATCCATGCAAATACAGTATTTTACATTAAGGTTGGCATAGACAGAAGTTTAATAGCTTTTACTTTTCTTTTTCTGAAATATTCTTCAGGATCCCACTGTAAGAAGTACTGCAAAGCCTGAGAAATTATGTTAACAGCATTACACAAAATAGGGGTTTTTTTCCTCTTTTCATTCAGGTGTAACAGAATTGATGCCCTCTTGTATGGTTGTTGTCACAACCAACATAGCGAACAATTACATAATACTGCAATTACTCATGATAATTTTATACCAGCCCACCCCAAAGGAACTCAAATTTCACAATTAGACAGACTCATAGAATCATTAAGGTTGGAAGAGACCTCTAAGATCATCGAGTCCAGCCGTCAACCCAACACCACCATGCCCACTAAACCATGTCCCTAAGCGCCTCATCTACACGTCTCTTAAATACTTCCAGGGATGGGGACTCAACCACTTCCCTGGGCAGCCTGTTCCAATGTTTAACCACTCTTTCAGTAAAGACATTTTTCCTCATGTCCAAATAACTTCTGTTCCCTGCAAAACCTGCAAAAAGGCTGTTTTGGTCACGTTGTTAAATGAGCGGAAACTTGAAGAAGCATTTCATAATACAAACCAGAAGACAGGAGAATGCTTTGGTAGGTAATTTCCCATCCTGGCAGGAATATTTTGTGTTGGAAAGCTGTTGTTGAATAATTCAGGACAAAACCTAAAAATAGCAGTGTGTCTCAAATTCTGTGGGGTGAAGTGTGAAAGAAAGATAATATTCTAACTGTAATACCTTATCCTAGCTAGAATACCTTAAAGTAAGAAATTTCTAGCTGCGAATGCTGCAGTTATCTCCACAGTGCCATAACTTTATCATTATATGGCAAGATAAAAGTTAAGTCTTTGCCTCTGCAAGGACATTAAATAACATCCTTCTCTCCATTAGCTTTTGCTGTAGTAGCAGTATTTATTCTCTGGGCAATGAATGAGAACCACACTGCTTACAGAATAACTCCAGGTTCTTAATGCACTAACAGTTTCAGAAAGGTTCCTGTCACTAAATTTAACCTTTATTATTATTATTATTATTAATTGATAGCTCTTGTGCCACACAGGTTCGAAGGAAGTGTCTAACACTGAGAAGATACTTTTAGCAGTGCACTATAGTCACGAGGCTAGTATAACTGTCATCAGGGATGGGAAATCAAGTTAAAAAAAAAAGGGACCCCACTCAACATTTCTGCTTTAACAGTGCAGAGAAGGAACATCAGTGGCCCTTTAGGGAAGAAAGAAGAGATAAACATTTCTAGTGCAAACATTTTCCTGTTTGACACAAGCCTTCAAGAGGTTTGCCCGTAATGTATTTATTTGCACAGTGAATGTCAAGATACTTACAGTAACAAGCAAAGACTACAGTCACTACAGTCATGTGATCTGAGGAAGCACTAGAAACAAAGAACTCTTGAATTCAGACCCTGGTTCATTGTATGACCTCGAGCAAGTCGCCCTACACTGATGCACAGGGAAGTAACGCTACATACCTGGCTTACTAGGAATGGCAGAATTATTTAATTGTCATTAAGTCTACAGTTGCGAACAGTCTTTAAAAAGATTAAGTGTCATAGGCTGTTAGGCCGACAGAAGACTTACTGCATCACCTAATCCTTCTCTAATACAGTTGTAAGTATACAAAGCAAATAATTAAATACATCTTTCATAGGAGACAGTGAACCCAATGCCCACCTTTATTTATAAAGTCTTCCCACCTTTTCCAAGAGAGTCACTTGTAGAATTTTGCTCCCTTGTTTATTTAGGAGCCTCTTAAACATCAGTGGAAGTCCTCCATTTAGATAATCCATTTATGAAAAAAATTCTTCATGCCAATCTTTAGCTGAACTAATGTCAAAATAAGAAGCTGTTCAAAGCAAGGTGTTTTAAGATCAATGGTTTCAGGGTGCCTGACAGGATTTCACATTAGTTGTCTCAGAAACCTTACACATCTATAGTCATACTTCTGTTGTCCCACATTACTGGTAATATGGCACAAAGAAGGTTTAGACAGCAAATGAGATAGTATTGTGCTGGGCATTAAAAACATACTACCCAGACAACTACCTAATAAGGTTTATAAATTCCAGTTTCACATGCTTTTAAAGTGAAGCTAAAGCATCCAAATCAGAGAATCACTCCTTAAACACCCCCTTCATGTTAATTTTAATTACAACAACTATTACTATCAGCAAGACAAAGACCACATGCCACCTTCGAGGGATAAGTGCCAGCAGGATGACTACTTTCATAACAACCATTCAAGATAGGGCAGCTTGACCTCTCTGGGAGTGAAATATCAATTAATTATCTTTTTACAGCCAATTCAATTACAGCACACTAATCACTTGTGTAGGACATCAAGCCAGAAGTTGGGGGCAGGGGGGCAGTTGGGGAAAGGAAGGAAAAAATATTGGCAGTGAACAACCCTCAGTAAGGATGACAAGGCAGTAACCCTACAGTTGCAGACGTAATGTTTGTTAACATCATGCAAATAGTTATCTGTTTGTATCATA
This sequence comes from Pygoscelis adeliae, assembly GCF_000699105.1. Taxonomy (NCBI): domain Eukaryota; kingdom Metazoa; phylum Chordata; class Aves; order Sphenisciformes; family Spheniscidae; genus Pygoscelis; species Pygoscelis adeliae. The sequence continues at coordinate 14,675 of NW_008824934.1, read as the reverse complement.
CTAAATGCTGTAATATCATCCTCATTTAACTGAACTTTTTTAAAAATAAGGAGTTATTGGTCCTAGGGGTAATAGACATTTCATTTAAAGGTGACCAGACACACTGCATTAGTCTTTAATGTTAGAGTCAATTCACCAAAGAGCTTTGTTCATTAAGGAAAAAAAAAAAAAGGAAAGATGATCTATTCAGCAGAAAGCAAAATATATTTAACTTCTGTTAAATAAACTACTACTAACCCAAGTCACTGAGGACTATTTCACTACTATACTGATCCCAAAGAAAATTATCAAGGGCACAGGGGTCCGTATTGGGACCGGTACTGTTTAATATCTTCATCAATGACACAGACAGTGGGATCGAGTGCACCCTCAGCAAGTTTGCAGATGACACCAAGCTGAGTGGTGTGCTTGACACGCCAGAGGGATGGGATGCCATCCAGAGGGACCTGGACAAGCTGGAGAAGTGGGCCTGTGTGAACCTCATGAGCTTTAACAAGGCCAAGTGCAAGGTCCTGCACCTGGGTAAGGGCAACCCCCGGTATCAATACAGGCTGGGGGATGAAGGGATGGAGAGCAGCCCTGCCGAGAAGGACTTGGGGGTACTGGTGGATGAAAAGCTGGACATGAGCCAGCAATGTGCGCTCGCAGCCCAGAAGGCCAATCGTATCCTGGGCTGCATCAACAGAAGCGTGGCCAGCAGGTCGAGGGAGGGGATTCTGCCCCTCTGCTCTGCTCTGGTGAGACCCCCCCTGCAGCACTGCGTCCAGCTCTGGAGTCCTCAGCACGAGAAAGACACAGACTTGTTGGAGCGGGTCCAGAAGAGGGCCACGAAAATGATCAGGGGGCTGGAACACCTCTCCTGTGAAGAAAGGCTGAGAGAGTTGGGATTGTTCAGCCTGGAGAAGAGAAGGCTTTGGGAAGGCCTTACTGCAGCCTGTCAGTACTTAAAGGGGGCTTATAGAAAAGACGGTGGCAAACTTTTTAGCAGGGCCTGTTGCAACAGGACAAGGGGGAATGGCCTTAAACTAAAAGGGGGTAGATTTAGACTAGATAGAAGGAAGAAATTTTTTATGCTGAGGGCAGTGAAGCACTGGCCCAGGTTGCCCAGAGAGGTGGTGGATGCCCCATCCCTGGAAACATTCAAGGTCAGGTTGGACGGGGCTCTGAGCAACCTGATCTAGTTGAAGATGTCCCTGCCCACAGCAGGGGGCTGGACTAGATGACCTTTAGAGGTTCCTTCCAACCCAAACTATTCTATGATTCTATGATATATCTACAATAATGCACTCAGCAGAATATTAGTATATAGCAGAATATTAGTATATAAGCAAACATGTATTAATTTATGATCACATTACTATTGCTACAGAGGCCAAACTTCAAAAAAGTATGAGTGTATGCAAACAAAACCAAAATTTGAATCAATTTCATTTATAGCATTCATGAAATAAAACAGCAGAAAGGAGTACGTTAAAGAATCTCTTCTCATGTGAATTTCTGTTAAATGAGTCTTGCACCATTTAGTTCAGCATAGAGAACCTGAAAGAAAAAGTTATCTAGTCCACATCTGAAACAGCAAGGCAAGACTGCTCCTTTCAGCAGTCTTGATAGACAGAGTTTAAAGTATAAAAAAATATTTTGACAACACAGTTGCAGAAGTTAAGCACGTAACAGTAGTTGTCATGCTAAAACTCTCACAGTATGGCCATAGTATAACTGACAACCTCTTTGTAGCAAAAAGCTTTAGTCTCCCTTGCCAGTATGGTAACAGTAGCAGTGAAAAACTTGTGCATAAGTTGAAAGAATTTAACAAGGAACACTGGCAGTTTATTAGCCTACTCTGATTCATCTTCATTACTACAATTTTTAATACAGCCTGATTAAGGCTAGAACACACACCTATGCTACAGTGACTCCTTCAATTTCTTTGTAGATAGCATACTGAACGTCATTAGCACTTAAATTCCTAAAAAAGAGAGCTCTGAAAATTCCATTACGGACTGCAGATTAACTTCTGTAACCAAAAAATACAATATACCATGCATCCAAGGAGCAGAACACAGAGTCTAATCTTTTAGGGGGTTAGGATCTCTTAGGATTTTAGGGCATTCATATTCAGGGTGTTCTGTATCACTCAAGAGTGCAAAGAAAGTTTCAAAGAGGCTAGGCATGTAACTCTTCTGAATCTTCCCAAGTGCTTTGCAAAGAGGAGGCTCATACAAAATAGATGTTAACTCTACAAATTCAAATAAAAAAATTATACTACAGCAAAAAAGAGGAGCCAACATGGATTTTTCCCCCTCCCTATTCTGTAACACTAACAGTGTGCTGTTTCTAAAGGGCAGGTTTGTCTTTGCTCAGTGTTCTTTAAAAAGTATTCTGAAAGAAAAGCACTTTGTTCCACCCGCCGACTCATAAATGCATGAAAGAACATGCTACTGGAATTTCTCTTCTAGTTTTGTCTATTCTATATAAGCTCTTACACCACAATCACTGTTGCAGTACCTAAAAATTCTTCCTTAGTATTCTAAGCAATGTAACTAACATTGGTCAAGTATCTGTTCTGTGAGTGTCCCTGTTAAGAGACATTGTCCTATTTAAGACTTGTTTTGAGACAGGTTTGTACATTCTGTACTGCACCTCAGCCAGTTACTAGCACTTTCTATTCTAAAAGACTATTCTACACTTAATGTTTTTTTCTACTGCCTTAATAGAATACTGATGTTTGTGTCCATTTCCCATAGAGAGTTCTGGTACCAACTGAATTTCCTTGAGAAATGGGTTTTGCTGGCAAACCTCTTGAATCTGGTACACAGTAGGAATCAACATGAGAATAATACAAGTAGTATTATTTTGGAATCTAGTCAGAAGGAATATCTCCATAAACAAATATCGGTGTCTTTAGCCACCTGAACATTACAAATCCAGGCTGGATTTTATGAAGCTTTAGCACTAAGTACTATGATTGCAAATGGAACCAACTGTTGCTATGGAACTAATCGTCGCTATAAAATCAAAGGTTAAAACCAAGAAAGATTATTAAATCGCATTACGGGATTATCAATACCTAAGGAGAACAACCAATTAACATTGTCTTCTCCATATGATATGACAAGAAAAGTTGACAGCCACCCTCGCTTCTATTACAGCTAAGGACAACTGAGTTCTCAGCACCTCGTATGACCTACTTTGAACCTTTCAAGGTGAGGCAGGGTAAGATACAGAAACCTCAGTTTAGATTGTCACACACCACATAAGCATTACACAAAAGCAGGTATAGTCACATCTCTTTCATGTGTATACTCTTCTGTAAGATATGTCCTCTGTCGGTCATTGGGAATACATGTATTGCCAGCCATTTTCAAAGAGGTAATTTAGCTCTGCTACCACGTTCCATTTATCAATGCTCAGCAAATGGACAGAACGCAGTAAAACTGAGGAACTATAAAACTGTATTTCCATAGTGAACATCATGACTGTTAGAATTAAGCAAATAATTTATTTTTTCCTCCTTCCAATAGAAGTAAGCATCAACTTGTGATAATATTGGCTTTAGGTCTTCTAATTCAGTTTCAAAACTTCTCTTTCCTTAGGGCTACATTTCAATAGGTCTTCTGCTAAAAACTATATAACAACATATGCAGTAATATAATTATGTCATTATTGTTAATTACATAAAAATATGTTCATATTCATATTTTATACAAATTTTCCTTCTTAAACTAATGTTAAACAATGTCTGCGGCTACACCTGGCTGTTAACACACGAGAGGCTGTTGTCATTTGGGTTAAAACTTTTTTTAAAAGAACGCTACATTTTGCCAATGTTTTGAAACCACAAAATCCCAGTCACAGTTCAGCTGTAAATTACCTTTGGGACTGGTAACTGTTTGATACACGGTGACCAAGTTTGTTAGTGTAACCTTTCAGAAGGACAAGCCTATTTCTAGACAACACTTATATCAATCTGATATGATGCCACCAGAATAAAATTTACACCTGGCACACCTAGTGGCTACATCACTATCCATTTCTGTCATTTGAAAGGGCTCCATCAGGTGTAAATTGCACAGGTAGTATTATACACAGGATAGTTGGCGGGATTCTATGCCTTGCCTGTCGATACTGCTTAAATAGTTTTGTTCTTTTTCATCATAAATCTGGTCTGGGAAGCTACTAACATTCCAAAACAGGTATTCTATTATATCAACCCCCCATTTTTTAAACACACACACACTGTAAAACAATTACTAGGCTAATTTATCTCTTAGTGCTGCTTTAAAAATACAGCCAATGTTAGAAAATGGTGTTCAAATTACCTATAATAAAAATAAACCACACACAGCTAGCCTGCCAGTTTCCATAAGGAAAACACATTGCATGTTTCCAATAGCAAAACCCAAACTTCCCTAACGTAAAACACAGACAACATATTTAACAAATAGTTTGCTTTCACTGCTGGTTGAAAAACATGAAAGCATGAAGGCACCGAGACTGAAATCAACTGTTAACTGAGAAAATTCTGTTCCATTAGTATCTTGCAAAGCTAACTTCAATTAACAAAAACCCCCAATAGTATGTCAGAGCACGGTTTTAGGTTAATTTGACAAAACCCAAAGCATTTAAGAGCTAAGTGTTCTATATTATTCTTAGTTTATGCTGTTGAACCCAAGTTGTCTTGCCACAGGGTAAAGATCTTATTCAGCACACTCACGCATTGTAACACTTCAAGAAGGAAGAAAAAGAACTGTTACTAGGACCAGTATAATTGTAGTATAGGTAAACAGAATCCCCAAAATCCTGAACCGGGGAGGCCGAGTCAATGAGAATTCCAGTATGCAGCTCCAGTCAGGGTTTACTCCCCAAAACTATCTTCTTAATGGCTGCATTTAAGTTTTCATACACAATGTGCATTAGAAGGGATTTAAAGTACCATATGAGTTAGAATGTATGTTTGTGTGAATAAAAGCTGCAACCATTTATCTCAACAGGCTCATACCATCTTAGTTACATGAGTAAGATAGTAAAGGTAATAAACCTATCCACCAGAAGTACAAAAAAAGTCTCTGGTTCAAAAGACCCTCGGACTTTTGTTTAGCTTAATCATTTAAGAACAGATTTATTATACATGTGTTCAACAGGACCTGAAAAGGAGAATTAAATGGACAGTCTTCCAGTAGGAGCAGTAACTCCTAGGCAGAGCAGAAGCTCTACTCCAATCAGCTATTCACCACAGAAGTTTTTAGCCAATTAAATCTGAATATTCACTAAGAGATGTGAAATACTACACTCCAGGTAATTTAACCTCCACAGAATTTTTTCTTGTATTTGCAATATTAATTAATTTTGCTTCAAAATAAGCCAAATTAACTATTTCAGGGTGAAGCTAAAAGAAAAAAGTGTCCAGATCCCTAGAACTTCAGTAACTAGGTCCAGACAAATAGCTATAAAGGGTCACGCAGAAACAGCAGTGAATCTTGCGTTCTGCATCCTAATGCAAACCCACTGGAGTTAATCACTCTATTACCACAACTAGATGCTGCAACCGTTACTGACTACATCTCCACAGCAAAACTTCTACAGCAAGCGACAACAGAGCTAAAACCGGCCAGCCCAGCCTGAACCCTGTTCTGCTGCAAAGGCCACGCTCCCATTCAGGAACTTGGAACTCCAGCTTCCAGCAATGATTTTTCACTACTACTGGTCACTGCCTTTAAACTGTTAGAACACCTTTTTATTTCAATCTTTGGAAATTAATATTGAATTCAAGTGTTTTTAATTGGAAAAAAAATAAAACATCCTACAGCGAAGACTACAAAAAGCTTCTATTTTTGACCCTAAATTTACCTTCTTTCTCTGTATAGTAATTTCAGTTAACCAAAGATTTTTCTTGCGAGAATGACTCTCATCCATATTAAAGCATTCTGTGGAAACAAAGACTTCACTCAGAGGGAGGGTTCATCAAACCCACTAAAATTATAATCATTTAATAAAAGTAATGACTACTCTGTATTTAAAATATTTTCCCAGGCAGCACTTTAGCATATTGTGTATTCCAAACAAAGTGTTATTGCATAATCATTAACCCTGCACTATGTAGATCTTATGAAGAACATAATGAAGATTCTAGTAAAATAAAGAATATTAAGTTTTCTTTTGGATAGAAAACACATACACATATGCCCATTAAGATTACAGGACAGATTTTTGTTGGCTATGATGTAGTTCAGATTAGACGCAATGTTTTGAGATGTTTAAAGGAAAAGCAATGTCATTATTTCATACTGAGAAAAGCAAGACTAGAAGGAAGTAATCTGTCCGTTATCACTCAGATGATCTGGGCTCAGAAAACAAAACCTCTTTTTTCTTCCCACTCCCATGTCATATTAACTAGATTATGATGTTACACCAAACCACCGTATTTTCAGAAACTACTAGACAAAAATTCTTATAAACGTCTGTGCTGGTTTTGGCTGGGGTAGAGTTAATTTTCTTCACAGTAGCTAGTATGGGGCTGTGTTTTGGATTTGTGCTGGAAACAGTGTTGATAACACAGGGATGTTTTCATTATTGCTGAGCAGTGCTGACACAGAGTCAAGGCCTTTTCTGCTCCTCACCCCACCCCACCAGCGAGCAGGCTGGGGGGGCACAAGATGCTGGGAGGGGACACGGCCAGGACAGCTGACCCCAACTGACCAAAGGGATGTCCCACACCATATG
>NW_008824934.1:0-7708 GCF_000699105.1 Pygoscelis adeliae | reverse complement strand
TGAGCGAGTAGCTGGGTGGTGCTTAGTTGCCAGCTGGAGTTAAACCATGACAACATCCAAAACCAAAGGGACTAACAGACATTTTAAAAACTACACAATAGCTGCTGAATCTTAGAATCTGCCACAGTGAAGACTGTTTTAAAACTGCAAGCATGTAAAACTGTCTTAGAAATGAGAGGAAAAACTTCCAATTTTTTTCGTTATTGTAAATATGATGTAGGGTTATCTTCAAATACGGGATTTTTTTTAAGTGTTCTCAAATCCAATTTGAAAAGAATTGTTTGTGACATATATGCTGCAGCCAGTCAGACAATAACAGTTCTGCAATTATCAGCACCTGCATTACAATTCAATGAATTTAAATTACCAAGGGACCATGGCAGATACCCTACTGACAACAATTAGCATAAAAATGTTCTACAGTTTAAAGCTGTGGGTGGGAATTACAAAAGGTTAACAGACTAAATATAAAAATCTTTTTGAATATAAAATCAATGCGCTTTGTTACCAAAATCTGGGTACTGTAATTTAACCAAAATAGGGATTAGAGTATCTGGCAATCTTCCATATGTGTGAGCTTGGCTTTTCTTTTAAGCAAAATGCCGAGCAGCCAATCTGAAAGTTTAAAACAAAACAAAGACCCAAAGAAAGGAAATCTTTTTACTTTTTTTTTTTTTTTAATTTTCTTAAGTTTAGCACCAAAATGAACACCACTCTTATCAGGGCTCAAAATAATCCTTTTATATGGTCAGATTCAAAATCCCAAATTATTTTGTTGCATGATTTAGAAAGGGAAATATTTTAGTGGTCAAAATAAAGTATGCTAGAAGTTTCTGGACTCGACTGAACTCTAATAACAAACAGATTTCTCAAAAGGTCATCACTACATCACAACATCTATATTTTCAGAAGTGGATTCTACTTCTGTGTAGCTACTAGGGGAAATAAAAAAAAAAATCTGTTTTTCATAATGCTTGGGACCACAGCTTTGTTTTGTTTAGACTGAAGATACAAGCAGAACGGACGAAAACAAAGAAATTCTGCTCATTAGAAGTACTACATCAAAATGTTGAATTTGATGGGCACATAAAAGTGTAATAGACATCAGCAAGGAGCATCTTCAGTAAAAATACAAACTTGATAAGTCTAAAATTTTATCTAGCTTGTCCTTCGTGGTTTTTTTTTTTTTGGGGGGGGGGGTTTGGGTTTTTTTTTTGTTTGTTTTTTGTTGTTGACAAGATAAATGGTCATACAGGAACTTTGGATCTAGATAAATCCAAAGTAAGAACTTTGACATGAAAGCTTAATTCCCTTCTACCACCCAATAATTTATATTTAAAAAAAATAATTAACAAGTCTCGGAATAACGTAATTACCTGGGAAACGCATCACAGGCTACAGAAGTAGCAGTAAAGCAAAGCAGATAAGAGACTTGTACAGTTAGATTCTAACTCCAAATTGATGCCTCATTAAACGGAGTTAACGTGGATGTGCTTGACACATGCTGGGACCCTTTTTATCACAATTAGCGCAACATCTCCAGCACTCCTTGCAAGTCTAATAGAATCAGCATGTTTAGGACTAGCCCAAGGTTTCTAATTGCAAAATCAGCAAACATGTTAATCATCACTTTGTTGCCCCGTTGTTGTGAAATGAGATTACAGATGTGTATTAGAGATTATAGCGAGGACTCTAGCAAATTGATTTAGCTACTATTTTAACACAGTACTGTAAGATGCTTTTCATAATTCTTTTTAGATATATTTCTGTAAGGCTACCAGTGTACTAACATTTGTCTAAAAGGTGAGCCAGGTTACCAACTTCTATACACATTCTAGTACAAATGTGTACAAACAGGACATCTCTTCCTTTTTTTCCCCCCACAAAGATTTCCTAATATTATAGGATACTTATTTTTTATTAATATTAATGAATATTTTGATTAATATTAAGATTACAAAAACCACAGATGAGAAGCGACCTCCTAACCGCAAAACCCTTAAGGAAAAAAGGGGGTTTTTGGGGAGAAGGTATGAGGGTAGTGGTGAACAACGCAATGGAAAGAAGTACTAACTCTCTCAGTTCTGGAGCTGTCATTATTCAGACATTACCACCAATGTAAAAATGGTTAGAGATAAAAATAGTTTAGAGGTACTCCACAGCGATCACTGAGTAGTTTCAGGGGTTACAGGGAAGGTTAACACACACTGAACCTTGAGCTTCCCTGTGTTCATGCAGAATGCCTCCATTCAACTACTGCATGCACTGGTTCTTCAGTGCTGAAAACCAAAAGACTGTTAGGCAGGTATGTTTTACATGAGAGAGATTTAAATCCTACTTTCCTGCACAAGAGAAGGGGGATTTCTCTTGGATGAGGATCAATTGCATTTTTGGTTCTTTTTCAGTTTATAAACTGCCTCTGTAACTGCACAATGCAAGATGTTAGTCTGAAGAAAACTTCAGTCAGCCCTAACTATAAGAAACCCATCTGAAGTAACTCTGATGCTTTAGAAGAAACAAGCACTGCATACATATACACACATATGCATGTATATATATGTTCAAACATATGTATAGTGCATTGATTGGTCAATTACAGTACAGACAGAAGAAGGTAGACTCTGGGTATGGATGCACATATCCAGCTAGTCTCATTTGGGAAAAAAAGGGGGGGGGGAGGGGAAGAGAGATCATAATTGCTAATTATTTCAGAAGTTCAGATAAAAGAGAAGAATAAATCATCTACACAGACAGATGTTTACCAAAGGTGTTATTCACTCCAAATACAAGCTTAAGTAATACATTGCAAAAGTCTCAAAATATTTGGAGTGAAGTAGTGGAAGATGCAAGATGGGAGTGACTGGAAGGAACACGTTTAATTCCATCAATTAAAAGACAATAACTTTCTGTTTTGTTTTATATTCTCTGTATATGAAAGGCCTGAAACAATTCACAACCATTTCCATCAATAAAGTAAGCAGAAATATGCAAGTCCTACCCAAGGTCTGCACCATTTTTAGAGGGAGAATCCAAAAACGTTGATACAAAAACCCTCAAAGGTATAATCTGCAAAATAATCACTTAACAACCGTTTTCCTTACTATTTTACCTCCAGCTAGGCTGCACCCTCCTCTATAAACGCTTTATAGTCTTCTTCAATATCCTCCCTATAGAAATACAAGGAAGCAAACTCCAGCTTAGCATATCCTTCCTTTTTTTTTTTTAAACATTCATTGCAATGTAAACCTTGAGTAAAATACGATCTTGAGATTATTCATCCTCACAAGCTACCACATGCAGAATGTGTAAACATATGCTTAAATCTCATTGTCTTTAAAACATCTTCGATGGTTTATGAAAGGCTTTGCTGAACTGAGATTGAGGCCAATACACCTGAGTTTGACTGCAATGGAACGCATTCCTCAAAAAGTACAATCCTTGCATAGAGAACTCTGTTTAATACCAGGAAATGCTGCAGGACACAGTCCAGCAAAAGTCAGAAAGATGGTCCAGCACGAAGAAACGAAAATCTACAACAACATAGCCTATCTTACGATTTTGTGACTATGTATCTAACGTTCAGTGAAAAAGCTCACCCTGTTGCACTGAAACAGCAACAGAAACATACCTATCTTCCAGAGGACAATCTTTTGAGATCAGATTTTATAAACCCACATTCACATGAATTATTGTAATCCTGAAATCACTGAATTCTGACAAAATTATTGTTCTAAAGTTTCACATGGGTTTAAAAAAAATAAGAGTTTAGATGACCATGGCTTTGCTGTTTTGAACTGAATTTTTTCCCAAGGTATTGGTCAATTGAAGTTCCCAGCTTCAGTATTCTTTTTTCCCTTTCATCATCTGTTAGTCATTTGTCAATACAGCAGGTCCACTCGGTCTTTTTCCTCCTCAAAGCCAAGCAATAATTACAGATAGTGGTGATAATTATTTTATATCTATTCCTACTTTTAGGGACATAAAAAATAATTGTTTTAACATCTGGAAATGACATTTTTCCAGCAGAGGGAGAGGTCCATGAGAAGTGAAAAAAGAGAGCAAGTAAAAGCTACAAAACATTCCCACATACATAAAAGGAAAGGATGATATTAGAGACCTGTATGGGGCTCACGAAACTTGGTTCTAGTCTCAGATTACGTACAGTTGTGCACAGCAAAGTCAGTGTACCCCTATACTTGCTCTTGTCAAGCGTGCAGGGTACTGCTCTAACTTTTCCCTAATATTTTTTTTTTTAAATTTGCACACATTTTTGTTATGTAAAGTATCCCTCAAATTTGTGAAGATTATTGTGGATATACAGCAAATAGACTCAAAATAAACACAGTATTTTCTGTAAGTACCTATAACAGTGCTTCTGATGCCAATTTTTTTTTAAATGTTCACATAAAACCCTGGCAATACAGCGAAGATCTGGGATAAGCATTAGTTTTATTCCAGCTGCTACAGAGGCAGCTGAGGAAACATTCAACATCTTTCTTTCAGGTTCATTAAAATAATGTTTTAATTATTATTATTACAATATTAATATTAAATATTATTAATATTTAATTATTAAAGTATTTTAATTATTAATTAGTAGTAGATTTAAAATGCATGTAGATATTTAGAATGCAGATTTCCCCCGTTACTTTTAAAATATTAAGACTGGTCAATCTGTGGACTTATAAACCTAAACGGTGTCATTTTAAGCAACATTAAAAGGAACTGTAGTGGAAAAGGCAGATGCTGCAATTCTGTTACCAGCATTACTTCAAAATCTCATGAGATGAACAGTGAAATACTACACAACCACACTTTGTTCCAGCCAGTACAACAGAGATCTCTTGAGATACTACAGATAACCATGAGATAGTGTGCTTTGGCCATGTAATTATATTGTGTCTCTTATCCTGATGCTTGTCTCAAGGGAGTTAAATGTGTACATTTAAATTCACAGGACTTATATACACTAAGACTAATTAGTTCTTTCAAGCAACCACCTTGTGGCACTGAGAAATCAATCGGAAGCAGTGATTCTCAGGAAGGGGGCTGCACATCAGTGAAATGCCTGTGTGCTCTAACAGGTTCTCGTTACTATACCCAAATAAGCGTCTTTTCAGACCTTTAAGAGAACTAAAAGAGAAACTGTTAAGAAAATAAAGTTATTGTAGCAGTTTAGATACTAAATTTACATATTGTTGCTAATGAAAAATTATTTCTCCCTAAATGACTAATTTACATGAGTCCAAAACCTAATATTTCTTTTTCCATGTCATATGTGGAGAAATCAGGCTTCTTTACTTTTGAAATATGGTAATTGGTACAGCAATGGGTTCACATAAAATTCCAGATAAAATGATCAGAATTACAATAAATATCTATCGGCTAAAAGCAGCAGAAACTGCTAGCTGAAACGCAGGCCAGATAGTAACAAAACTAAGTAATAAAATAGAGGGGAAACCTAATTATAGCTGCAGTTTCCTCTTGCCCCCACCCAGGAGAACATACGAAATGCCAGTTTTAAAATAATCTAATTTCGCAGATATTCTATATTTATCACTGCCTGCAGGAAAGAGGGGGTAGAGTCAAAACCTTTTTTTCAGCAGAATATTTGTCTGTAGTGGGAATTACTAACAAGTCTTCAAAGAAGTCATTGATGATCCTCAGGCTACCACTATTGATGATGTCTAGAGTTTTAGCACTACGGGCTTCAGTGGATAAGTAGGCAACATGGATGGGGAAGTGGGCTTTAAAGTTAGCTCAGAGAAGCTGACACAAAATATAAAATATATCATGTTAAGGCTTGATCATGCAAACACAGATGTCAAAGGTAAAACTACTGACTTCAAACATGAGCAGAACCAGGTCCTCAACAACGAATCAAAAATATAAATAGATTGTTCTGAGTCTTCAAGATTTAAAAAAAAAAATTAGTAAGGCAAAAAAAAAAAGGGCACCTGATAGTGTTGTTATTCCATTGTTTAATACAGATTCTGTCTGGTCAGCTGCCCAGAGAGAGTATTCCCTAATATGATTAGAAATCAAGTATTCAGGGTTGAGAGTTTTTGTTTTGTTTTTAAACATACTTACTTGCTGCTACTTCCAGTAATGGACATGATCATCTAAGAAGGATAATCTTATTTTTGATATCAAAACCTTACTTGAGTAAGACAAAAATAATTCTTGCCACCTGTGAAAAAACGTTTCATGCTTTTTCACTGAAAACACTACTAACATGCATGTGACTGACCTATTACATTTTCTTTTAAGTTAGTCTCTCTCTTGGAAATACAAGTGGTGAGTCAGTTGTTATGGTAACTATTTTTCTTTTTCTTTTTTTTTTTAACTAACATATGACAGTCTGTGTGTCATCTGATGCTGTTCCTGAATTGTTACACATTCACTTTTGTCAAATAGTCTAAAAAGGACTTCTTGGATGAAGAAATAGTGGGGAGAAAGCAGGACATTTTTCCCAGGCACCCTGCTTTAGCAGATATAAAATTGCTCCAAATCCTTACATTATAACATGTCCAACTACCTATGAAAAGATGCAGGTTTAGCATGGCCCTCCTGCATGCTCCAAAGATAAATCATCATATTTACCCCTTTTTTGGGTAAGTTTCAATGTATAAATTCCTGTAAAAGAATCTCTCTCACCACGTAAACTTTCTCACTATTGATGAATTTAAAACTTCAATTAATCAAACTGAGTACTGCCAATTAAAGGACAATCCCAAAACATTTATGCTTAAGTTGTTTCTGTTACAGATTAATATGTATTATCCTGAATTATCAAGGCCATAAAGAAAACGTTAGCACTATTACAAACAAAACATTTTAAACATGGAGTGGCACAAAATAATTTTTTTCCCCTCAGACTATTTACTTACATGCACCATTTTAATCCATTAAAGCATTTATTATGTGATTAAATTTACGCATACAGTCAACTTTTTGTTAGCACGGAGCTATGACATTACGATGTGAAGAGTAGCTCTTTTTTGTTACCTTTTTTGTTAAGCAAACTGCCTACAATTCCATGAGCTCCAATCCTGGAAATCCAATCCAACCTTGTTTGTCTTGTATCCTACTTAGCCAGTAATTTTAACATAGATCTATCTGAACTATGATCTTTCCGCTTAAATGAACAACTAAAATTATCAGTTATTACTGCACCTAACTGTTTTGTTCCTCATTCAAATCCAATGTTACCAGTTGAATACTCACAATGGTAAATAAGAAGAGAATCCATTCATCCACAATGAGCCTTCAAAAAAGTATCTGAATTAGCTATACTATTAGTGGAACTCAGTGGAGTCAGTGGGTGAAGGAAGAAAAAGTATCAGATAGTGATAAACTTGAATTAGATGGCAGAATACTTAAGGCTAAGTACTTGTGACCTAAAAACAGTAGGAGGCAAAACTTGAACATTTTACAGCTCCAGTCTTCTAAACAATGAACAAGCGATACATTTGAGCCAGCTTAATATGAAAGCTCCGTACATTCGTAGCCCGTTTCAACTGAAAGTTTGTTACTCAGTCTTGTAAATTCCCCTAAATTTAAGACATGTAGCACAATAACGTTCTTCAATCCAAATATTATTTATAATACAGAGTAAAAGATAAGAAGTCCAGTAGGAATCAGATACAATGAAATGCTGCTCATTCAGAATCATTACCCTTTTATAGTAGAATGATTTTTTTTTTTT
>NW_008824933.1:1067131-1077461 GCF_000699105.1 Pygoscelis adeliae | reverse complement strand
AGAGGAGAGGAGAGGAGAGGAGAGAATATCTAGCTACTGCCCAGAAGCCTTTGCAGCATCTTTTGTAAGGTATTGGGTCAGATTTTCCAGATTTCCCAGCAATCCTCTTTGTGGCCACTAGCAATGCATAATATCACTCACTTAGAGCACATGCTGCAGTCACCAGTGCTTTGATTTTCTTGTACATACATTGCCTTTACTATGTTTAAGCATTAATTCTGCAGTGAGAAAAATGCATATTCCTCACAGCTGTCTGTAAGTTACCTCATTCCACCTGCCCACACACTGATATTTGGCAACCTCACTGTATAATATACAGGGCTTTTTCCCCCTTCTTTAAAGCATGATTTTAAATCTAGGAGTAACTGGGAGAGCTGTTGTGAAATTATGGGAGACTTTTATTTCCATCAATTCTGGAGCACCTTGCTACAACTAATTTCGTGGTTAGTGGCAGAGACAGATGGACAAAAATGAACACGGTTCTAATTTAAAAACAATAGTTTTTCAGCAATAGCTATATGGAGTGCATGTCTGACAAAGGAGGAGGGAAATATTCATTTTTCTTTTGAAGGGTGACTTCAACCTCCAAATGATTTCAACATGGTTTCAGATCTAGTCTCCCTTCCCCTCCCTGATTTTTCTCTAAGTGATTAATCAATGAAGTCATCCAGCAGCAATATCAGTTGTTATTTTACAGTATCAGGTATGGCAGTGTTCAGCTAGGGCAATGACAACACGGCTGAGCCTGTCTGTGACCTTTTTAAGCAGACTACTGCATTTTACACCAAATGGAGCAGGTTGTTGGGCCTCCATGGTAGGTACAGTTAAGTGCAGCAAATCAGATCCAAGTCCAGTCTAGCTGTGACAACTTTTTGCTAATTTTAGACAAGAAATGTACATTTGCTTTCTTCCAATAGTTGTTGGCTTGTCAGATGGCATTTTGAAGCTCAGAAATAGCAGACCACCTTAAGAGTCTGAAGACAAATAGTTCAGGCATATTACAGAAGCAACTCTTCCTTTGTTCTTCCTACCAATCCATCAGTGCTCCCCATGCTGCCACTCATTTGGGCTGTACCCTGTAGAGGCTTAGCAGCAGAGCTGCAAAAGAAGACCGACTCTTTAGCAATGACGTTCCTTCAAGCTGTGGAAATAGAGCTTTTCCCCTTCTGACTCTAATTCTATATGGACTATGTATCGTCCATTAAGGTGACATACATTGTATAGCCATAGGATCCAGTTTACCGGCCTCTGTAATATGCACCTGCACAGTGAAATTGCCCCAGTACGTTGGTAAAATAATGAATTTTCCTGATCTATTGTACATTATTAATGGAATAAAATCTCCCTTCATTGGTAACTTAATAGGTTTTCTGCTTCATGTCAGTTGTAATCCTTATTTAACATCACCAAAGAATAATCCTTTTGTTTCTACATCAGAAACATGGACATTTTACTCCTATTTTATTGCTAATGTGGTAGTTCTCACTTCAGTGAAGACTGAATCTCCACAATATCATCTTGGAAATGGGACAGGGGTTCCTTTAGAGACATTAAACACAGTGTCCCCCCTGCACTTACACATTGGTAGATGTAGTAGTCTACATGCTCTATGCAAAAGATCCGGATTTAGGGTGTAAAATGTGATCAGGAAGGAAGGAATCATGAAATATAGCAGTCAGAGACTTTACAAATCTTGAGAGATGTATTCTAGCAGAGCAGTAGGTAGCGTATCTGTCAACGCCAGCTGTTTCCTTGGCATTCTGTTTCAAGGGAAAATTAAAACCCATGATTATCTGCATTCAATCCATACCATAAGAATAATGATAAGATTAATGATCAAACCTGTGTTTCTGTCTCAAGGGTCCCCCTGCTGTTTATGTGCCTACCTCCTACTTAGGAACCATAGTGATAGATGTGGATCTGATAGAATCTCCAATTGCTTGAAATATGGTTCCCTGGCTGGTTCATGAATGTGATGCCCTGCTTGCCGAGTCCTGTGTGATGTAGGCACCTATTTCTTACTTGTTTAAAAACCTGCAGGAATAATTTAATCCATATTAATGGTATCAGGCTATAGTCCCAAAGTGAACACTGAAGCTCGAATTCAGTTTCAGGGCTCTGCTGCTCTTCGTAAGCCATAAGAATGAAGAAGGCTCTTTCAATTGAATGACCTTATTCATTCAAACACCATGTAATTGATCTGTACTATGTGCTATACTTTATGAAATGCTCCTTGGTTTCGGTGCTGTTAAAAGCTTTGCTGTGCTTTGTGGCCACTGTTTATTCAGTTATTTAGCCAAGGCCAGAGGCTCAACAGGATTGGGAAAGGCGCTGCTCACTTAATGCACTAAGTATCTCACACCCTCTCAACATCTCCACAACTTTGTATCTCACTGCCTGAGTCCACAGGCCAGGGCAACCTGTGCCTGCACGCTCAGTGTAGTACCCCTCTTTCAGGACACAGTGGGGTGGCAAGGTACGGGCTACTCGTCATTTGGAGCTGTGTTAGCTCTGGGTATGCATCTGGCAGGAAGCTGGCTCCAGTCTGTCACTGCATGTTCAGTTCCTGATGGAGAGCAAGCAGCAGCCAATACCTACGTAAAGTGATCACAGCAGTAATGGCCATTAGGGAATGCAGCATAAGGTTTCTTCTTCATCGTTATGGTATCTCTTTTTTCCTGTGGCTAAAGGAAAGTGATAATGTCCTTTGTTACAGACCACCCTTAAAATAATTAAAAAAAACCCAAACAAAACTAATTAATTTAGGAGCTTCTCTCTCTTTAAGTCTATAAGATACAGATATATATCTATATAAGATATAAGTTATTATATAAGATATAACTCTATAGGATATAGTACTCAGAGGTACTCAGACTTTGAACCTCAGTGACTTGGATGGGAGGACCTGCAGTTAAGCTACTTAAGGCAGATTTTAAGAAGGCATATAGATGCCTAGATATGCAGATAGTTTCCTGTTGCTTTTTGCAACAAGCACTATGAAAAATTCTTCTGCAAGACCTAGTTCTCCTTGATATGTGCATCTGAAAATTTACTTTTAAAAATCTGCTTTGAGGCTCTTTTGAAAATGTTCCCCCAAGTGAATACCAATGGGCAGTAGCTTGAGACTTTTAAATACAATATGGACTTTAGGCTCCTTCTGTGAAGTACTGGGTTTGGCCATTGTCACAAATGTATCGGAGATCTGATTCAGTTTGTCTGTTTTTGTCTTTCTAAGGTGTGTGTGCTGTTGGGGAAGGAACTGAATAACTGGTAACACACTGAAAGTGCATTTGTTCATATGTGCGAGTGATTATTCATAGAATATTTTTGCTTCGTTGACCAGGTCTGTCAAGTATCCACCCACCTACAATAGGCAGACTTTGAAATGTCACAAAAATAAGGGCTTGAATACTTAACACACTGAAGGCTTGATTCAGATCTCCTTTAATAACATTGCCTTCAAAGCCAGCCAGCAAGAATATCACAGGGTTGGATTTGATGCCAGTGTGGAACACAAGAACTAAAAAAACCCCACATAGTGGGTATGAAAACCACAAGAAATGTGAAAAAGAAAATGTAAACCAGCACATTTATGATTTAAAAAGTGATTATTGTTGGTTTTGTGTCATTTCCACAGGATATCTGAAAGCACATGCATTTGGGTAGATAAAGCATTTGTACGAGTGAGAGTCTTTCCTTTAGGACCAGCTCTGACCTTACATTTTCAGCAATTCCATAGCAAAAATTATTATTTTCTTCCTACTTCTTTTTGGGAAAAAGAAACCCTTCACCTTGTCTCCTACTTCAAGATCCTCTTGCTGCTGTGCCTTGTAACTATCAATCTTCATTTACTTTGCTGTACAGAAAACTTAACCTTCTAGGAGGGCACTTTTTTTTTTTTAAAGTGCAGAATAAATCCTTAGCATCATCGACACTTGTTGAACCATCACTGGTTATATTGGGTGAGAAATGCTGATAGCGTCTGTACTTCATCTTCATATCAATGAGAGCCTGATGATCAATTTATTTTCTTGTCAAATACATTCTCTAATGGGTTGCATTTTGTGTGGTTGACTATTCTGATAAAATCAATTTAATTAACTATCAAGACTTGACAGAACACATTCAGGCAGTGTCATTCATTTCAAAAGAATAATAATTTCAATCAAAGACAAGTTGCCAACCATTCTAATGAGGTATCTCAACATTAGCAGGATTTCATGCTAATGATCAAAATGAGATATTTCAGGGTTTCTAACAAATTATGATTATAAACCAAATATTGCGTTAATACCAGGGTACACTGTCACTTTTTATTCACCAAACCATCCGTGTTCAAAGCAAATTCTTATGAGTTCCTGCGTGCGTAAGTTGGTTGGGAAAAGAGGGAAACAAATTATCCTCTGCTCAGCTTGTCATTCAGGAGCTTGTAGCACTCAGTTACTGCAGGGAGGCAGGTGATACCCTTCCAGCACGTCGCATAATTTGTGGGGTGTAGGTTCCCTATGAACAAATAAGCAGTGGTGTGTGCGGCTTACTAGAGTTTACATTGCTGTACTGTGCTATCGCTCCATATTATTATAGCAGGAGGCTGAATATAAGCCGGATCTATTATAATACTGGATGATTAAAGTACTTCTTGAATTTCCACAAGATTTTAAATTCAGGATGAAGGAGAGGGAGGCATAGTGTGTGAAAGAAGTGCAGAAAGAAAGGGAGAAGATTATGCTTCAGCAGCCTTCGTGATAAAAGAGTAGTAATTAGTTTCAGTAAAATCCCATAATAGCTTTTTTGCACTTTGCAGGAAACCAAGTGGCAGACAGATAAAACAAATTACTTGACTCAGGGCAATTAGCAAGCTATTACAAGGTTCTGCCTATGTTTCCCCATGGCTGCAAAGATCATGCCCTATTTTTCCAAGAACTTCATGTTCCTGAAAATCTCATCCATTTTAAACCTGTCATTGTGTGTACATACAGCCACTACATCTCTCTGAGCACAGCCCACATTGTAGCGGAGGGCCCAAGAGATAATGGGTTCTGTGACCACGTTGAGGGGAGGGGGAATTTGTAACTTGCTGCTTACTCATCTGAAATAAACCTCCAGTGTTACTATTGTGTGCATGACTCTCTGACAGGTAGTACAAGGAAAACATCTGGGTTTTATTGTCCTGCATTCAGGTACTGCACTAGCGGATTTAAGTGAAAATGCGCACTGCAGATTTAAGTGTTCAGACTTTCATGGCTGATTCCTGTAGTGACCCCATTGGAAAGGAAAGATGATTTCTTGGCAAAAGAGTACAAAGATTTCAGACTAATCGGAAATGGCTGTGAAAAATTAGTTTTCAAAATTTTTTCTTTTGATTCAAAATGCTTTTCAGGTTTGTGTTTCAAGAAGGCACCTGTCTTGATAAATTAAAGATTGGCTTCATATAAGAGTAATTCAGCCATTAAACAAAATAATAAAAAAATACCTGAACAGGTATGGTGCAGAAAAATTACAGGTTTGAAATAACTATATTGAAGATTGCCCCTTAATGCATGGTCAGCATTGTTTTACAGCTAAGTTTTAATGAAAATTATGCAAAATATGAAGATCGTCACATTTACAAATGGGAAGTTTAATTTAGTTTTTTGAAGAGAAAGCCTTTTTTATTGCATTTAGACCAGGGGAGTTATACCGGTATAAAATATAGGAACAATGTAGGAAGTAGTATTATATTCTCTGGCAAGACTTTGTCCAAGAGCACCAGCTCTCCTGACATACGCTGCCTGGCCATGATTTCAGTGAAGAATATGAGTTTCACACCAATTCCCATAAGACCCTGAGCTCCATTCCTAAGCTATAGACCACTAAGTATTAATAGCGAAAAACATTTCGTATTATAATTAGGCTTGGTAGGATTCAACATGTCTTTTTACTGAAAACTGATAGTTAAAATCAAAGCTTATTCTTGATTATAATTTTTAGACTGTTTCAGCCTCCTCCTGTCTCTCACTTCTGGACCTTCAAACCAGCTCTGTAATTTTGGGTTTGGCCAGCCAGCTGTTTTAGACCAGAAATTATAGCTTGTGCAGCTGGGATCAAACCTAGTGCTGGCATCCCAAAGAAGAAAATTCACTGATATGAACTTGCATCTTTTCATAACTAATTTTATTGATATGATTACTGCTAGGTTGTACTACAGTTGAATTGTATATGTTAAATGAGACCTTGTACCACAATTTGTTTATTCCCCCTGCCAGCCAGAGTGCAGGAGACTTACTAGTCTCTTAAGGCAGGCACCCCAATAACTGGGTCATTAAATGTTCAGATTTATTAACAGCAGCCAGAAGAAGAATGGAATTGTTTTAGTCATGATCTCTTCCCATCACTCACCTTATCTTCCCACCAGTGGTTAATGTTGGTGAGAAAAGAAAATAACATGATGGAGGTATCCTGAAACATGATAAGCTAGTAGAGGCTAATGGCATGTTCATGAACTTGACCAGATGGTAACAACACAGTCTGCTTGGATGGGGGGATGGACCTATGGCTGGGCCTGGGACCGCAGGTGATGACTCTAGTGAATAGACTTCAAGAAAAAATAGATTTTCTTTCGAAATTTTTTTGGGAGACCTTGGAAATGTCTATATTAGCAAAAGGAGTTTAGTCATTAACTGTCCAGTTCTGCTGTTATCCCCACTGATCCAAGAACAGAAAATGTGCTTAAAGGAAATGTGGGTGCTATAATTATCACTCTATTTTTTTAATGTTGTCTTCCAATGAAGAAGAATTTATTATTGATTTTTATGGGGAAATGTTATTACAGTAATGTCAGGAATTAATTGTGCACTTATTAAAGAAAGAAGGGGGTAGCACTAATGTAGATTACCTTGTTAATACTACTGTTTCTCATAGAGTTGCTACTTAGTTACCAGAATTACCATGAAACAGTATATATTATTTCACAGCAATTATTACATGGTTAGTCTTCTGTCACTATTATGTCAACCTTTAACATTACTGTTGTTTTATCTGCCCTGTTATAGACAAAGCCTGAATTCATTTGCGGTCCTTGAGAGTGTCATGATGGGTCTAACAAAACTCTGAGGCTTCTTAGTTGCCTTTATCCATGGCAAAACAGTTCTGCCTCAAAACGACAGAATTTGTGCTCTAAGTCCTGGTGCTACAGGTTGGGGGAATTCATAAGGGGAACAGAAGATAAGAGCAGCAGCAGAATACCCTGTGCTAAACCCCAGGTCCCTGGGACTGGAAGCATCCATATCCTAGTTTCCTTTGAGAAATAAAATACTCTCTCCTCGACTTCAGTGTAAAATACAAACACTATTAAAAGCCACTTAAAGAAGCAAGATTCTTTACAACTTATGCACATCAAAGTTGTGCTTTGGGTTTGTATGTGGGTGTTGCTGGCATAGGAATGTTAGGCTTGCAGCCTCTCCACACCTTTTTCTTACAAGGTCAGGAAATCCTGCATGGTCACAGTTGGTAGTTCCCTCAAAACTTTGGTGTTTCCTCCCTCAGGACCGTGCCAGGTTGTGGGAAGCTGAAGGCACTGCTTGCCAACACAGACCTCCAGCCTGGGTCTGAACATGGAGTTACCATCCTCATTAGCAACAGTTCTATGTGAAGGTAAAGGGTTACAATAACAGCTTCAAAATGTTTCTAAATGCCTGTTAGGGAAGGAAAAAAAAAGGGAAAGAAAACAGCTCATTACAGTTTACATGATTATTCTCCCACGCGGCAATCAAATTTGGATCCTATTCTACACCTTTGACCATATCAAAGCTTTTGTTATTGGAAGGGTATACCTAGAAAGAACTTGGGCTCCTGAACAGCCCAGCTGATTGAAAGGTTTGTCAGCAGGTATAAAAGAAATGTGAATACAAATTATTTGTCTTTGATGCAGGAAAGCACTTGGATTTTAGTTGTGTAACATGGCCAAAAATCCTTTGGGCTAAAATATACTCAGGTGACAAGGGAGACCTGATAGATGCTTGAGAGGTTGGGATGTTCTGACCAAATTAATTTTACTGAGGTATTTGTAAAGTCACTGTGATCCAAGTAATATTTTTCATGTGGAAATAATGTGAATGTAAATTGAGGCAAAGCAAACTGTTCAAAGCAAAATTCACCAGTAGCATTGAGGCTATATGTCTTATGGGACATAAGCTTTACATGGATACGTGAATTTGTTTTTATGAATGATAAAGGGGCTTGTCTGAAAAATGATTCATTAGATTTTTCTCAGTGATGACACCTTTATTGCCTATTGATCAACTTGCTCTGCCAGATGGAAGATGGAAGTATAAACGTGTTGACACATTATAAGTTTATGTTTCTTTAAAATGCAGTAATGAAGAATATTAGTTTTGCCTTTTTATTCCTGCCCAATTAAGCATGTAATTTTCTGCATTAATTTTGATATAAATGTTCAGATATGCATCTGGGGAAAGTAACAAATATCCATCTAGTTCTGTCAAGTTTCTGACCAACCTGGTGGTCAACAGTACTATCATCACATATATGTCTTTCTGTTCCTGAACAAAACTTAAAGCAAGGCTATCTAAAAACTTCTGGTACTTCTTCAATAGAAAAAATTAGTTTTTGACAGGAAAAAAAAGAGCATTTATGGCTTGAGAATATAACAGAGACTTACGTGCTGAACAGACCTCACGTGCAACAAGAAGATCCTGATAACACCTCCTCAATGTCCAACACCCCCGTGTCTCAATTTCAAATTGAAAAGATCTTCCATTAATAACAATACTGCTCAGTCCCCGTGCGCCATTTACCTTTTAAAGTTCAACTCTAAAAAAATGACTCTGCAAAAATGGTCTCACGGGGATTTCATGATAATTTTCAGTAATGAGAAACCTCATCTGCTCTATTCCTAAATAAAACAACTTTTGTTTTCATCTATCAGCCAGTCTTACACACATAGCTTGAGAAGATAAAAGTCAAGACGCATCCTTTCATATTCACAGTTTACTAACAATAGCACACTTATCTGGGCCTTAGCAATTCTGTTTGTGGTGTGCAAGATGGATTAAAAACCATATCACTCCCCTGTAACATAATGGACTCTGCAGTGCTAACAAGAAGTAGTAAAGGTAATAAAAGTATATTTCAGCCTGTAAAGCAAACAGATACTACTACTGAATACACACAAGGAGCAGATGGCTATAATAAGACATATAGTTTGCACAGACACTTTCAGAGCAAAAAATAAAAATTCCTTTTTGGACCTGATTTCCCCACTATATCCAAACAGCATGCAGTCACACAAAGGTGGCTGTGGCTTCCCCATGGAGGGTCAAGCTAAGGGTGCTGGAACATTTTCCATTAAAGCGTTGTTTTGTAAAGGAAAAAAAAATATTAAATGAAAGGATACATATCATGAAAAGCATCTGCATAGCTCAGAAATCTGTTATTGTTTAAAAAAATAAACATCCCCAAACTAAAATATTTTAGATGAAATGATGAAGTATTTCTGTTGGATGCACTGCCCTGGGATTTTGTGGGATTTAATTTTGCTTCATCGTGTACCCTTTATTCCCCATGCATTTACACTCCCAGTTAAACTGCATCTCTCCTGCAGACCAGGAGCTCTCCTGGGAGATGTTGTGCATCAGAGAAGAGGCAGTCTGGCTGGAAACCCAGGCATGTAGGGGAGAATGGAAATTGGAGAAGTTTGAATCAAAGTTGCAGTGAGGCATTGCAGCTGCATTTTCCAATTGTATTATTTCAGCTTTGACCACATTTTTTTCTAGGATGGATAGGCTACACATTCACAGTCTTAGTTTTGTGAGGCAAGAAAGACTATAGACAGATGATAATGAAAAATCACTTCCTCTAATTTTTTGGAGGGTGGAAGGACAGGAAAAGAAAATAACTTCTAATGAGCTCTAGCTAAGACAGCAGATGCATCCTCTGGAGAGTTAAGACCATCGCCCCAATTCTGCCCCGATGCTCACCTGACCTGCTTGTCCTTGCATCCCTTGCAGTCCTCCTTCATCCTGTTATTCTGAGGAGCAGCATGAATATGTGACCATGAGGGTTTGGGCTGAGGTGGGAGAAATTAATTTCTTCCCCTGTCTTTTGGTATTTCCACCAGTTGACTGAAATTGTTCACATTTTGGGAATTCTGGTTTCTGATCTTGTAGGTTCCCAGACAGCAGTGGCAGACATCTTCCTTGCAATATTCCATCCAAGGTGTTGTGAAGAAGCAGGAAAGTTACATATAAAAGAAAGTTTTGAACTGTTGAATTGGTTTTGTCCAGTTGTAAAGGAGCACTTAATGTTTGTATCTGTTAAATCTTTTTAATTA
>NW_008824933.1:1061239-1066904 GCF_000699105.1 Pygoscelis adeliae | reverse complement strand
TGTGATGAGGAAATTGGGGATACAGAGTGTTAAACTATCCCTCAAAGTGTCAGTAATTAAAAATAATTAAGGTTCATGACTAGCATTGGGAGACTGTGGAAGAAGGGTGATGCTATAGGGAAATAATATGACGGGTTATTTGATTTTTTTTTTCCTCACTGGCCATTTGACTGTTACCAGAGAAACTCTGAAAAGTTTTTGATGAGTTGTTTTGCTTTTGAATCAGTAAGTTTGTTTTGGGTGTTTTCCCCCTCCCCAATAAAAAACAATTACTCAATAAAAGGTAGGAATAATTTTTAATTCTAAAAAACGACAAAGGAATACCTTGTATTACTTTCTAATGCTTTTAATACCTAGAAGACTCCTCCCCTGCATCTTTGCATTGTACGAAAGGAACAATAGGTAGTTCTATTAGTAGCATCTGATTTTACAGATATCTATGCTTGCTTGCCTTTTAGAAGCAAATATTCCCTGTCTATTATATGGTCAGTTTAGCAGGCATTTACGAAAACCGGACCTCCGATGTTTTCCTCCAATAACATGTTTATAGAGAAACTTTCAGAGTCTTTTCATGAGGCCAGAGAGTATCTTAGTTAGGTGCATGACTAAGATTTTATTGTTTTATTCAAGGAGGCATGAGTCTTGCAGGGTAAATTAACCCTACGTGCCCTTTCATCAAAAACTAATTCTACATTAGTTCATCCTCTGACAAGTTATATTTATGGAGGAACTTAATATCCATTTAGTCTTCTGCTCCCTTTGATGCCATATGAATAAGCACATGATAAGAAATGAGTTAAAAACATATTTTTATTTGTGTTCAAAACCAAAATTATACTTGAAACTGAATTTTTAAAAACAATGTTGCTTTTTTAAACCTATGGCTTTTATCCTCTTTTTGGTGACAAGTTACACCATTTGTGCTTTACGGCTAGACACACAAAGGAATTTACGCCGAACCTGGGAGCTCAGCTGCCATTTTAATTGTCTGTACCCAGAACTCAGAGCGTCAAAGATGCTCTGTTCTTGCCACAGCCTGAAAGCACCTACTTTTCTTACATTTAAGTTTTCTTGCTCCTAGTTGTGCCCATATCCACCTTTGCTTTCAGCAGCTGTCTCTTTCTCTTGTGAAGGGCAGAATAGGCATTATTACACCCACCTTGCTTGTTGGCTTAATGTGTTTGCAGCCATACCTCATCAGTTATCCACAAAATATGGGGAAGGCATGAGTATTTTCCATTCTGCTCCATGCTCCTGCCTTTCCCAAGGCATCATGAGGTAGCTGAGACCAGGGCCCTGCCACAGAGGGCATGGACAGCTTCCCCTCTCTCAGTGTTTGTGCTTACATTGCCCATCTCTCAGGCACTGATTCTGCAGCAGTGTGACGGCTCTTCCTGGTGGTGGGGTGGTAGGTCAGTCCGCCCTGTTGAAGCTATTCCCTTTTTTGTATAATATAGTCATCAAGTCAGGCCTTGGGTATGAAAAAGCACATGACTACCCAGCACTGTCATAGGAACTCAGATGGATACCTACCTGCTCCATAGAAAATTTTGGAGTGAGTAATTTCTGGTGTTAGAAGGATGCAGCTCTCCTCCTTCTTCAGCAAGAGCCAGGATGACAGGACTAAAGGGCCACTTGGCCTCTTTCTCTGGAGGAATCAATATTTAATTACTACATAAAAAGTGGAAAGGTTTTTTACAGAAAGGAATAAGAATTCTCCTTCTGGAAATCCTCTAAAGTAATGACGAGTAGGGTACTTTCTGGCACCTAGTGTTTGAATCTGCTCAGCTGGAGACACAGCGTGGATCCAGGTCTCCTATGCAGTGGTGTAACCAGTGTCAGCTATGGGATTGGAGGGTCCAGTAATTTTTCCTCTGACAGTGTCTTGAGACACAGGAATAAACTGTTCTTGCTTTTCAGGAGGACCCTCTCCTCCTCATCCCCACATCGGTAGGCACCTGGGTCTTATTTCTCATGTTACCTAAGTTCCTGCAGGATCCACAGTGCCATCTCATCACCGTGGCTGAAGCTGTGACACTGGAAGGAGAGAGGAAAGAACTGACTAGGCTGGAAAGAGAGGGAACAAGCTGGACTGTGTCCTGCTGATTCTTGCTTGGGGTAGCACTTGGCATTACAATGCATACTGTAACCACTGGATAAAATACACAAGCAGATCCTGGCAAAGATTTGCTAGCCTGGTGGCTTGAGTCCAGGTGAGGGCCTGGACTGAGCTGAGCTGAGAAGTCTTGCTCTGGCTTGTGATTCTCCTTCCCGTGGGAAGGGTTAAGCAGCTCCCCTGGAGGCAGGTTCTGAGCGTTTCCAAGCTTCCTGCTATGAAACCATGAACCAAGTCCTGGGCAGGCATAAAGTGTCCTAACTGCCCACGCTGTCTGCTTGTGGTGTCCTACCCAGACTCCAGGCTGGAGCAGCCAGCTGGGCTCCCTGGGTAGGGGGCTTTCCTCTGTGATGCAGCCTAAGGGACTGTGCTAAATCTAATCACCTGGAGCTACCGGGGTGGGGGGGCTCTTGTCCCGAAATCTGGAGCCAGGAAACAGACTCCTTACTCTGAGGCAGTTGAACCAGAGTTGTCTCGGGGTTCACGCAGGCTTAGTAATATTTGCTTTAAACCCAGAATGCTTGAAATTTGAAATACTTGGGTATCAACAAACTGGTATTTGGTCACAAAACCTTGGTGGAAAATAAATTCAGGCTAGCTGTGTTCATACTTCTAGAGAAAGCATTAACTGTCACAGATACTGTAATAGGCAGAGAATTCACTGCACATTACTCAGGTATGTTGCATAATAAACAAAAGAAGTAGGCGCCCAAGCACAAGGTTAATGTCTTTCACAGGTTTCTTCTACTTGGTTTCTTATGGCTTTTATGATCTCAGGCAAAAAATTCAGCTTTGACTGTAAAATATATCAGGCATCCCAAACCTATTTTTGATGTTTATTTGTAGTTAGTGGAGCATTTTTTCATGGAAACTAAAAGGCATCTGATAAGTTTAAGATAAAATAAATCCATATATATGTGTGTGCACATATGTGTATGCAGAGCTGGAAGCTAATGTGAGTCTGAGTGAGAAAGAATCAAAGAAATATGTCAGAGTCTCTGGCAGTGTAAATAGTCTGTGGCATCTAGCTTACCGCAAAGGAGAACAAAAATCAGATTGTTTCTCCTTCCATGAGCAGACAAAATACAGGACTATTTTATTTTCTCTCTCTGAAAAGTGTTTTAAATATCCTTATCTAAATCTACAGTAGTATTACTCAAAATGTAGGAAATAAGCAGAAGACATATGAGAAGGCTACCTTGTGTGTATAGGTTTACATCCTTCTGGGCTCACTATGACCCTTTGGGGAGGACCTAACCCATCTGTTACACATCTACACTTTAGAGATAAGAACTATTTTTCCCCAGGACCATTGCAATTCTAGTTATTAATAACTTCTGTCCAAAATAAATATGTATTTTTTTCTAGAGCAAAGGCAAAATTTTTGACAAGTAATTAAATATTATAACTATTTTTTGGTTTATTTCTTCATGGTCTCCTTTTTCCAGTGTATAGGCTTTGAGTAACTTTACCGACATTTCAGCTTTTTGAAAAATTGGTTTAAAAAGACACATGCAATTACTTAGAATACGTGCATGTGGAAATAGTCCTTGAGAGCAACATCCTCTTAACATAATGGCATTTACATGCTGTGGATTGGTAAGCTTAACAGAGAACATGCTGCAAAATCTCTGTGGAAGGAGAAACTTTTATTATTATTAAATTGATATTCATCCTTCAGCACTGATCACACATTCGTCTTAAAGAAACCACACAGAAACCCATGAAGTTCTGTATTATATGTGAATACACTGAGCAGCCACCAAAGATCATAATTCTGAACGTTCTGCCTCTGCATCACGTTTCCTTCCGAGGCGGTTTTCAGGTTAAAGCATCACGTATATGAACGAATAATCTAAATAGCAAGCAAGCAAGCAGCAGGGGGATCCAGCCTCCTCAGCACAGCCCGTTTCAGCAGCAGCCCGTTCCCCCGGGGCAGGACCCCCCTCCTCCCGCCCGAGCCGGTCGGGGCCGGGCCGGCGGCAGGCGGGGGTCCCTGGCTGCCTCCCGAGGGCGATCCTGTCCACCTAAGACAAACGCTTCAGCTTCAGGTGGGCTGGATCCCTGCCCAACCGCTTAAGAAAATAGTTTCTTGATTACTTACCTTAGATATTCAATATTTACCATCGAGGCGGCATGCGGAATACGGAACCAGAAAACTCTGTAGACAACTGAGTACTCTGACTTTAAATTATTATTCTAGGTAGCACATGACTGTTGTAAAATTACAGCATCTATTTATGTAGGAAACAAGATATGCATTTATTATTTATGTGGTTCCAGGATCCCGTTTACATGATAAATTATAAATACACGTTATAAAGCTGTTTACCATTCTCAGCTCTGTCAATTTGCTTGCATATAGGTTACATATATTGTAGATTAATTAATTCTTAAATATATATACAAAAGATGTTTGCTATTTTTTGGTTTGTTTTTGTCATATTCAGTGTCTGCTGGTCCCCTGCTCTGTAAACACTGCACTTAGAGAGGGAGGTTGGAAGAAGAACCCAATAGTCCCATGCAGGACTATTACTTGGTTGAGCAGGGTTTTTTTAATGATGAAAATATATTTTTATTGCAAGGTATGGCAGGCTCTTGGGTACAAGGACACGGCTTCCTATGCACAACAAGCACATAATGGAAGTTTTCGTTTAATGCATGGACTTAATTTACACAGTAATGAGAACTATGGTCTAGGCCACAGTTTTGTCTTGGGCAAACCCAGTTTTTCTGAAACGCTTTCTCAATTTGCCCCTACAAAGGTGTGTGCAGGCACAGCTGTGCTCGGCCTAGCCTCTCAGGGGTATGGTCCCATTGACTCCAGATTTATTGGGTGCGTTTTAGAGGCAATGAGGGCACAGGTGCCTTTGAAAATGTGTGCCTCTGGTACCAGAGGTGACAAAAGAGAGATTCAAGTTGTGGGGGCTCCTGTTTAAGTGTCCTGTCTCACAGTGCGGCTTTTATTGAAAAGGTTTGTTAAAGACTGTAGAATATGCACTGTACATGGTACTACACTGTCATCTACCTGTTTCCTTACCTACACATGAGCAAACTGACTTACATTTATTTTTATTTTAGTCCTGTTTAAAGAGGAGTCCTGTTTCATGTGAAAGGTGGTTTACAACAACTGCCCTCCCCACCCCAGGCCCCAAGCCTGACCCAGCACGGGTAATCTAATTCGCACATAGCGGTCCTGATGAAAAACAGCCATTTGCCTGGAAAAGTGAACAGTCTTGTGAGAGATACTGAACGGTGCTAGAGAAAGCCTGCCTACACTCTCCTGCATTAGAACAGAAGGAATAAATCCTGTTCTCCAAGATCAAACAAGCAGACCCTTCCCTGCCTCCCTTTGATGTAATCACAAGGCAGCAACTAGAAAAGAAAAAAAACCCTGTGAAATTATGTGGGTTTTTTGCGGATGGAATGCCGTTGGGGGCTTTGGTTTGGTGCATGGCAAAGGGAGAGCATTGCTGGTGGTGAGTACAGCCGCTGGCCAAGCACAGCCGCTAGTCCCCCCCTGGAGCCCGTGGGTGTCAGCAGTGCCAC
>NW_008824933.1:1033631-1057181 GCF_000699105.1 Pygoscelis adeliae | reverse complement strand
AGTTGAAGATGTCCCTGCCCACGGCAGGGGGGTTGGACTAGATGACCTTTAAAGGTCCCTTTCCAACCCAAACTATTCTATGATTTTATGATTCTATGATTTTCCACTGTGCATATGATGAATATTAGTTAACTGTCAGCTGGAAAACTGCTTCTCGTTCACCTAAACAGCTTCCCTGTCTCCTGTATTACACCAGAAATGTGTTATGGGCTTAATAAATACAAACAGAAAAGAAAGTGGCAACATGTTTAAACAAACAGTGGCTACCTTGGAAAGGCTGGGATGAAATGCCTCTTCCTGCAGGACACAGATTTGGGCAAAATATTAAGCTGTTTTCTCTGCACATTAGAGTATGCCAACATACATTTTGAAAATATAGGTCACCCACTGTTATTTGATATTTACTTGGAAATGTAATGAATCCCCTTATGTATGAGGTAGTGATCTCAGTTCGGAAGACACTTGGAGTCTAAAGGGCAATATGTCTGTAGGAAATAATTTCTTATTCCAGGAATTGTTTATTCTGAGTAACAGGAATACTTCTGAATTATTATCCTGACATGATGTTCTGTGTCATCTGGTCCTTTTTCTGTCATCTCCCCCTCTTTAACCCTGTTGAGTTGTCCAACAATGATATGCCTTTACCAGTAATAAGAAATATAAATCTATATTACCAGTATATATATATGCCCATATTCCATAGGAATCCTCTGTAGCTCTTGTCATCTGTAGAACAACAAGGTGTTACATAAGAAATGTAACTTTTTGTCCATTTTTGACTCATTTTTTCTTGCTTTTCTACTACAGGAAGTAGTAAATAAAAGCAACGGATTTGCTTTCTAGTATAGCCATCCCTCTCTAAACCAGGCACTCAGGTGACTAGTGACTTCAGGTGCCTCTGTGCCTCTAAACATTTTTACTACAAGGTCTGGATTTCTTCTATTTCTGAGTTTAAAAAAGAAAGAAAGAAAAAGAGAGATCTCCATGTCACACATTAATTAAAGCTTTCAAACAGAATTGTTTTAGTCTCATTTTCACCTCTCTGTATGAGCTTCCCATTGTTGCCAGCTCCCCCAACAGACCTCAGTATCCTGGAGGTTTCTTAAAGCTCCAGTCAGAGGATTAATTTGATTTTGTGAGGAGCCTAGCTTTTACCAAAACAAAATCAACAGCAATAGTAACAATGATTTAAAAGAAAGCAGAAAAGGGAATTTGTGGTCTCTGTGACTGAGCACAAACCCTCAGACACTAAATGAACAAAAGAATGAAAGGAGAAAGAATTTTAAAAATCCTTCTATTGCTTTTCTACCTGCATGATTATAAGCAAAAATAGTATTTTATTTTATCTATTTTTGATCTTGACGCATGCTTTTTGAATGTTCCAGATTTCCAAAATTGCTTCCTGACTTCCTGGAAAGTTTATCTAATTATCACTTCTAAAAGCTGAGGGTGCATTTCAAAGGCAGCACACAGTTTCAGCCAGCTAAGAAAAAGAGAGAGGTGGATCCTGGATCCAGTGCTGTGTGGAGGTATCTCTGGGATGTCTTGACACTGGGCAAGAGGAATAAAAAAGCAGTTTTGAAACTGCCATTGAACTGTGACTCTCAACAGCACATCTGAATGATGCTTCAAGTGCATCTTCATTTACTTTCTTGGGGAAAGGTGTCATTTATAAGTCTAACATGCACATGCTGGTTCTACACGCTGGTTCACACAGCTTAATATATATCAAAATCAGTGGGAATTGGAACAGACAGCTTGTAAAAACTCAGCATAAACTTGATGACCTGAGTGGTTTAAAAATGGGATAAATCAACTCTTCAGAAGAATTAAGTTCAGCTCCTTATTTGTTAAGGATCTGCTCAGATCACAGTAAAGAGGGCCAAGAAGTTCCTGAATGCCTGGATTCCTATAGCTTTATTTTGAAAAAAAATGTTGTGATTCCCAACTGTTGATACTCAGTGTATTCTGGAGGCCTGACATCTAATATGTACAGTACAAACTGGGGGAGACTCTTTTCCTAGGCAGAACTCAGTTATCTAACAGGTGCCGTATTTTCTGGCCCCTAGACGTAGGTGTACATATGGCACTGACGGTCACCTCATTAACTTTGCTACCACTTATCCACACTTTGGCATCAGTTCAAAGGACACGAAGATCTAAAGACCTTTTAAAAGCTAAGCAAATCAGAGTGCCATCGGAACAGTAACTAAACATGAACACAGGCACTTCAGTATGAGTGACCTGCTTTAGAGCACCTGCAGCTCCCGCTGAATTTAGCATGACTAATCTTAGGAACTTAGGTTACAAACTCTTAGGAAAGTGCAAAACCCCATTCTTCTAGGCTTCTAAGACATAGTCCAAGTCTTACAAATGCCTTGCAGATTTTACTCAGGAGTCAGAAGCTTCGGATACAAAATGCTGAGGTGATACCCTTAATGCTGCATGGCCATCCTTATTCATCGCTGCCCTAAACTGCTATTTCCCTGAAGTAGATTGGGTTCTCGTTCCAATTGCTTTTCTTTTTCCGTTTTCTTTTTCCTTTGTGATTTTAATTTATTTTAGTTTGTTCATAAATTAAATTATGGGTTTTTCTTTAAATTTTCCATAGTTTAGCTACAGTTTTCTTCATTATTTCACCATTTACATAGAGTCTTCCTTCCAGAGTTGATTTCCCCCCCATACTGAAAGCAGTGTTTGTAGCATTCTCCTTTTTCCACAGATGAGAGGTACTGGAGCATCCTTCCTTAAAGTCACTGGCTTGAATTACTGGGAAAGTACATTTAACATTGCTCATCCAGAAGGACTGGTTAAGTGATCTGCTTATGTGCCTGCTTTAGGCCACTGCATTTCATTGATTAGAAATGTGGTTTTGTTGAATGCAAAGGGAGACCTACTTTTCCCCTTCCTTTTCTCTGTAAATGTAGTGCTTGAAGCAAGAATATGATGACGTTTTAACAGGATATGTTGTTGTTGTCATTGTTTAGCTAGCTAATGTCACACTGGGGTGAAAGAAAGGGCCCAGGGTTTGGTTGCTTTCAGATTTTTTTTTTTCAGTTGACAAACACAGCAAAATATTGTACATTCACAAAATGAGAAAAGGCAAATAATAAATACAATCAGTGCAAATGATTAATGCTCTTCACTGAGCGTTAACAATGACTTCTCCCCAGCACAAGAGCTAGAAACAAACACTTTGTAATAGATCCAGGTGTGCATTGAACGCATGGGGGGAATGAAAGCACCTAGGATGTCATATGGCACTAAGATTCGGAACTCCTTAAGCCAGAGGTTCCAAAACTACAGCATTTGGACCGAGTGCTCTTCAGAGAAACACAATTTCTGTCAGCATCAGCATTTTCCACTGCCAAAGGCTGAAGGTTCATAACAAAACTTAAAAAAAAAAGGCTATTTTGTTCCCAGATGCTTGAGGCTGTCACACTGCTCAGCTATGACATGCCCATCGAGACAAAAAAGCCACAGAAGTTCTGCACAGCAGAGCAGTGACAAACCATGCAGTGCCTGACTGTATCATTACAAGCGGTGCTGTGCAGGACTTCCAGATAGCCACTGGGTTTAAAATGCTGCTGAATGTTACCATGACCCTTGCAAAACAAGCCTGAAATTTACAGTTGATCAAGAATGGCATTTTAGGAACAATGAACTCTTTCAGCCTGGAAGTAATTACTAGAGATGCAATAGTCATGAATATCATTCTATTGTTTCAGGCCTCAGTGAACAATTTAAATGGTCTCAAACCCACAGGAGTACCTAACACTCCCTTCCTGTCCCAAATCCTCTCCATCATGTCTCTTCCCCTTCTCCCATCTTACAAACCTGATATAGGCACTGCTGTTATGGGAGTAAAACACTACCCTGCAGTGTTTACTTGAACTGGAGTGGCAAGAGATATGACACTTTATAAAGTGCCCTAAAAGGGTGGCAAAATGCAACCCTATGTGTGATGTCCTCTTAGAACCATCAGAGGTTTCAGGGACTGTTACAAGAGTAGACCAGGAACTCGCTTCCAAAGAGCTGTTTAAGTTTGTATTTTTTAATACATTGCAAAAGGAATAACCTTTACGATATTTTTCACAGCCCCTTTACACTGCCCTGTGAACAGGGGGAGTACAGGGGACTAGTCTCACACCAGCATGAGCAATTCCCTCCCAAAGTGCTTACAGGACTCATCTTTATGATCCATGAAATCCATGAAGCCCCTAGGAAAGTCTGTCCACAGAGAATTTCAGCTGATCTAGAAGCTGTTTATCAACTTTATTCATCCTCTTGGATTTACATAGACACAGGAATAAAGGATGGTTCAAATAAGAATGACTGCAAAAGAGTTATAATTTTATTAAACTGAATTATCCCTAAAATGAATAAATATTTAAATGTGAGCAATCATATTGCAGCCACACACATTAGATGTTTATCGTCCAGTGCTGACCTTGTATTCACACCATTTTTCTTCTTCTATTTTCCTTTGTAGGTTATTTGATGATGTTATTTTCAGTTCACTTCATATGGCTCTTTTTCGCTGTTCACACATTGCCAGAGACTAATGGGACAATTCTTCGGCAATTACACTGAAATGAGCACAACAATGCCCTGGTTATGTTTCATATTTCAATACAACGGAGCACTGCATGCCATCTTTTCCGTTGAATTTCCAATATATTAAACCTTAATAAAGATATTCTTCAACGTTAGGTAAGACTACTTACACCAATGACTTCCTTTTTAATTTTTTAGTGTATAGTCCAGATGTGGCATCAGTGCATCACCCAGTCAAGCCAGATGAGAGCTAAATCACAGAGAGGGTAGGATGCTGGCACCCAGTCTGCTCAAGCCATTCCTCCTGTTTTCTAGTTCTGTGACTGCCTAGTGACAAAACTTTTGAGTAGTTGTAAGAACCCAGGACTTGTATTCCTTGCTGAGTGCCCTGAATGCAGTGAATGCAGGTCCCACTGGTGTCTTTCTACAGCTATAGGTTACAGTGCACAGTACCCATCACTGTTTTTCAGAGGTGACAGAAACAATTTTTGCAGCTGTACTGCATTTAAAAATCTGATTTTTTTTTTATTCCTGTACATAAAGAACAAAGCCTTCTGGGCTTATATATTTTAGTACTTGCAAGACCCTAGGAAAATTGTCTGGCACTAGCCGCCAAGAACACAAACCAAATGTTTGTTATGTAAGAGAACTGAGGTGCAGCCATTCCTTTAGAAATGAGCAGTGTTTGGACAGCCAACTTTCCTTTATATTTGGTAATCTTCCATAAAATGTGTTTTCTACCCAGATAAACTGTCTCACTATATATCCCATGGAAAGAACTACCTGAATAAAGCAGTATCTTTTATTAAGAGACAAAATCTTGAAAAAGTCATTCACACTGAGAGAAGTTCTGGTTTCTTTTTCTTAAAATATTTGGTTCCATGCCTTGCCTTCAGCGATTGCCTATCACAGAGCTAGAGGTGGAGATGGGAATTAAACAGGCAGAGGAGATAACCGAGGAAGAATGAAGTTGCTTCTGAATCTCCATCGATGGTGTGTAAAATCCATTGATTTATACTACCAGCTGCTTGAGATGAGAACAGAATCTCACCTTGTACAATCTCTCTTGTAAAATGTTGAATAAACTGTTTGGAGGCACCTAGAAATAATGGTGTAATCACCTAGTGCAACTGTGCTGGCCTGACCTGAGTATTCATATTTGTGGGCAGTTATTTACACAGGTATCCCCACCTAACTTACTGAGAATTCTGGAGCAAGGAAACAAAGCATCTGGGCTTCCAGAGCTAATGTTTGCTCTCACATCCTGGTTTCACTCTTCTCGCAGTTGGATCTGTTGAGGAATACCTATGCCTTTGACTTACTTCAGTATGTGTAGATGTCGTTATTAGATGCAATGGCCAAAATGCCTAAGAGGTTCCCACATTTCAATGCAGGCTCTTAAATCCATGAGGTATTTGTTCTGCAGAATTTATTTAGTCTTCAGACTAAATTATTTAAAAATTCTTTTAGTCTGCACAGTGGTACTTTGATGTCTTAGTCACTTAAATAATTTAAAAAATAGTTATTTCTTCCAATTTTTTTCACTTTCATTCTTCCACTGTTATTTTTTTTAAATTTCCATCTTTAAACATGTTTTGTGAGCTATTTTGGACATTTCTGTGTCATGCTGAAGTGTCCAGAAAGTTGTGTAGATACTGTGTATTTAGGTGCTTAGATATCAAATAACAAACTCCAGAGTAAGCAGAGAGAAGTCCTGACCTTATGTCACTTGGGCATCTGAACTGTCCACTTCAAAAACTCTTGGGTTGACAAGTCATTAGAAAGCTTTTAAATTTAAAGCTTTTAAATTTAAAGCATTTAAATGCAAAGCTCTAATTTTTCAATCTGTCATTTATTATGGCATATCATTTAATTATAATGCATAGTGCATATGAGCATATATTTGTCATAATATGAGAGACCTCATGGTTGGTCTACTGGATAGGGCACTAGATGTGGATCAAGAGAATTCGGTTCTGTATGTCTCTTTTTGTCTCAGCCCTTCAGTTTTTGGGGACACTGGCATGGGGCATGGGTGAAATCCATAGAATCATAGAACAGTTTGGGATGGAAGGGACCTTTAAAGGTCATCTAGTCCAACCCCCCTGCAGTGAGCAAGGGCATCTTCAACTAGATCAGGTTGCTCAGAGCCCCGTCCAACCTGACCTTGAATGTTTCCAGGGATGGGGCATCCACCACCTCTCTGGGCAACCTGTTCCAGTGTTTCATCACCCTCAGCGTAAAAAATTTCTTCCTTATATCTAGTCTAAATCTACCCTCTTTTAATTTAAAATTCATGCCTTTCTCTTGAAGCTGAATGAGACTTCTGGACTGTAAATTCCTAGCTAGGTAGTCTCTAGTTTATCATACAAGGTAGTGAATGCAATGAGGCACCCAACTCAGAGGGGGCATTTAAATTCAGTATAAACAGGGGAAAAAAGCAGAGCACTAAACTACTCCTATAAAATGTGAGATGCCACTGTAGATACAGATAATTCCTTAAGGTTTGCTCCCTCTCTTGATTTTTTGCACTATTTTTTTTTCCAGTTAATCAGGCTTGCTGTAAAAGAATCAGATTCAAATAAGGAAAATATTCAAATTCTCCAGTGAGTTGTAAATGCTTCTTCCTGCCATTAACCACAGCTGCTCTCCTACAGCCAGATCTTCAATGCTCTTGCACTGCCACTGGTTCATATTAACTTTAGATCAGCTACTCATGTAATAATAAAGTCTTCCTGTTAGAAGAATGTCTCTGCTAAATAACAGTTCCACAGGTTACTGTTTTTTCGTGGGTTGGATTTATTTTGCAGGACAAGCTTTAAAAACTCCTCAATATCTTCCAGCCTGCTGAAGGAGAAAACATCTCTTCAGCTGGGACAGATTTGTGCTGATTAGGTTTGTCATGTTATTTTCAGTTCAAGTTTGACTGGGTTATATAAAAAACAGGGAATATCTTGGACATGAATTCATACACTATTCCCTTGAATGCAGCTGTTAAAAATCCCCATGGATACTGTTAGCCTTGCTTCTAGCACAGTAGTCACATTGCCATTCTCTGTGTGTGCTTAGTGAGCGTGAGTCAAGCCATATAATAGCTGTGAAGAAGCCTGAGATTTAAAAAGGTCCCTGGGTTATTTCACGCTATGAAGTATTCATTTTTTGAATCAGATTTGTCAGTACCGGTGGTACAGATGATCAACATATGCATCAGCATCACTGCAGAGCCATATTTCCTTTAGACCACAGTACTTTTTGGAGAGCTCCATCCCTGACAGATACACTTAGCAGGGTCAAACCTTTCTCTCTGAGGTGGTGGGAACAGCAGGGGGACACAAGGTAACAAGCTGATACTGAATGCCCCTGAAAATGAACCACTTCATGTGTTTCATCTTAGGAAGTCAGTGTCCATGGAGACCGTGAATAGAACAACAGTAGACGGCCCTTAAAGACATTGGCGTTTCTGTTAGCAAATGCAGCTGTTGACAACTCTGAAAGAATTACAGACTTCGAGGTACAGTTGGTGTTTGCTTCCAGAAAGACTTGGCTTGTTAGATCTTCACCCTAGGTCACAGAAGGAAGGGAAAACGGTCTAAAAAGTTGCAGGCAAAAAGAGTATTTGTATGTTTTTGACTATGACAGATTCAGTTCTTAGTGAGTTTGCTGCTTGATTACAGTACATAAACATTATACAAGGCATTAAATTGAGATATTGTGAAGGTGAGCTGATTCAGAAGCAAGCCAGGTGTCTCCAAATTTAAAGTTGGAAGGTTCAGCATTCACAGAAAACCTTGTTGCCCTTCCTCCTCTCCTTCACAAAAGTGCTAGCTATCATAAAGCAGAAATTACATATGCCTTAGCAATTCATTTGGGACATCTGGACATGAATGTAATCCTGATTAAATGAAGAGTAATTTCTGCCGCTTCCCACTCTTGTGGTCCCCCCATATATTTCACCTGTCAACAACTTTCTTCAATCTAAGGCCTGAATCTTTTGGCGGTGTGAATGGTGCAGAGTCCAAAATTAGTAGCTTTTTCTGCAGCGAGCCCCAGTTTGAGGTGGATTCAGCTTCCATTTACTCTGCTGTAAATCAGGAGTAAATCAACGCACGTTAGCAGGACCAATCACACTGGACTCGAACTGGTGAAACATGAAGAGAGTCAGGCTCCGTATGTCCTATTTCTGCTGGGCATTCACCTTGCCATTTCTAGTCCCTTCATTGCTCGGGTTTGACAATATCTCAAGCTTGTGAACATGACGGTCCAACTTTACCAGCATTTAGAATTGTCTCTACTAGATTAGAAAAAGAAAGGTGTTCTGTAGTTTCTAGGATTTCTTTTTCTCTTTGTTTCTGTTTTTGTTATTGAGTAGCTTTCACAAATCCAGCTTTCTTGAAAGTAAAGGAATTAGACTGTCCGCTAGTCCTTGTTTTGATAGGTTGAGTTAGTGCCTTGTATCTGTAGCTTTTCTCTTTAGGAAATTAATCTTTCTGAAATGCTGTGTGATTTTTGTGGGCACAGTTTACAGCAAAAGCAACTGGACATGGAGAACTGTTTGGCATAGTAGTTTGTTTGCAGAAAAAGAAAAAGATGCCCTACCTGGATAAAGAAGGTGTAGTAACAGTGAAATATTTGCTCCAGGATGAATGACCTCAGGGTGCTCTCCTAGCAGTTTCAGCTAAGCTGTGAAGCAGTGATCTTGACAGAAGGCACTTGTAAACTCTGGACAGTTTTGAAAACATGACCGTAAAACATGATGCCTGCTTTTGCCATTGTCCATCATTAAAAGATAAATGGGGGGGAAGCAAGTAAACATTTTGCAGAACAAAAAATATCATAAAGTCTGGCCTCACAAGGATGTTAGTGTGTCTTCCACATTATAGATATTAAATGCAGTAAGGACTGCAAAGGATTAGCAACCAAATACACGTAAAATAGCTTCATGTACATACTATACTAATAGAAAGGGCAAGCACATGCAATGAGGAGATGCTGAAGCAGCTGAAGTTGTGAACCTCCTGTAACTTGAAGCTAACTTTATTTAGCTAAACTTCTAAAATCTGGCCTAACCTAGGCTTTTAGACACATAATTAAGTGAGTATGTGAGGATTTTTCCCCCTCTGAAAAAAGTGGCAAATCCCTTCTGTTCAGTGGAAAAGTTCCCTGGTGTTAATATCCCTGTGTTTTCCACTTAAATTGAGAATTCAGGACTGTAGTCGATTCACATGCTGGGTCCTGTCAAACACTTCATTCTCTCTGTCATCCACAGAAGACTTCAGAGCCATGCCATCTATTCATAATACTAAATTGATATTTTTTTTTGCTTTTGCTTTCTGAGTGTGTTCCAGAAAGTTATTAAGGTGTCCAGTTTCTGATATGTCTTGACCTACAGACACAACATCATCAGTAATGACTGCCGTAGGACAAGGACAAAGAGAGGTGGAGGGAATTGCTTTCTTCCAGCGCTGAACAAGGAATGTTATGAGAATTCAGTAAAAGTAATAAAGAATGTAATGGAGCTGTGAAATTATATATTCAAAACTGTCAGAATATCCATGTGTTAAGGTTACCTGTGGACTTTTTAAAATATGGAAATAGCTGATACATAACAGCGTTTTTGTTTATTCTGCCAGCCACTTTTTCTGAGCTCTTTTCTGAGCTCTATGGTACCAACATTGATGATGACAGACTGCAAGGATTATTTCTGCATGTTGTTCTTATAGAAGGGTTTTTCGGGTAACGATAACCATAACACATGGACAAGACCTTCATACAAAATTTGTTACTTTGTGAGGGTTATATCATCCTAAAAATGAGGGACATCCAACATTTCTGACACCTGAATCACCCAGAAGCAGTGGAAAAATGATGTTTCAGGGGTGTTCCATGCTACGTCTGCCCCTGAAAACTGCAGCTCCAAAACAACCAGCTGACCAAGGTTGTTTTTAGAGTGGCATTATTGAATGCTGTGTTGCTATGAACTGCCAATTGAACTGTCAACCTATGGCTATGAAATACCTTGGCTAGCAGACTTTCTGTTATCTTAGAAATGCAAAATGTTTCAATCCTATTTGGAGCATCATAACTTAAGCACCATTCCAGAAAGAGTAGTGACATTTCCCTCTACCCAATGGTAGGATGCTCAGGCAGAGCAGGAGATGCTCACAGCCAGTCACCCTCTCTACCCTGAGGCATTTCAAGACTATACCTGCACCTCCTCACAGGGAAGTCTGTGTGGATTGCTTCCAGTCTCTTTTGCTGTTGGTTTCACTGGTGCAGCCTGCCAGCTGAAATACGTGCACACAAAACATGTCTTGAGTTTTTGATGATCTACATGCTGCAAAAATAATTCCAAGCTTTTTTTTTTTGGTTGGTGAACGCATGGTTAAATTTCTTGTTTTCAGTGTGAATCAGTCTCCTTTTGTGTTCTACTCCTAACAGATTTTTCTTACAGCAACAAGGAGATAAGAAGAAGAGAAGATGTAGAATGACACAGGTTATGCTTATTCCCTGATGCACTGCTACCTAGTTTGTTTTTTAACAATAAATGTCAGATATCTGTCCTTCTAAGAAAACTATATGAAAAATGACAACTTTCCATTTCAGTAGGGGAAATACTTTGCAACTTCTAGGAGTGCAGGATTCCAAAAATGAAAAGCTTGACCTTTAATAATGGCATCTTTTATTTAAGTGAATCCTCCAGTTTACCTTGTGCTCCTTCTAGTAATAGTGCACTTAGCATTGAGATAATCCTGTGTTAAATGAATATGGCAAACTCTCACTTGAGCAGATATATTGTAAAGCAAATATCATTAAGGACCATTGGCTGTGGAAAAGTGCTTATGGTAAGCACTCTGTAGCAGCTCAGCTTATTTTCCCCTGTACTTTTTCATGCTTTCATCTGAATTCTTTCCACTGAACTCTCTGGCTGAAGCTGAAACACTTGTATGGCACAGACATTCCCACTTAAATTATGCCTTGTAACTAACTATGTCAGCCAAACTATCTCAAATTTCCGCTAAAATGGCTCCCAGGAATTTCAAAAGTTAATATGATTGAAAGAATATTGCCACATCTGTGTTGCCCTTTAAGGAAGACAATGTAAAGGAGATGTTAACAATGCTCCTTCTGGGTTATTCCCCATAAATTCTCCAAGGATGTTTCCTCCACACTGAAACCTGTAAAATTATTTGTCCTTATTGAATAGATGAGCTCAC
The DNA here is from genome assembly GCF_000699105.1 of Pygoscelis adeliae. Taxonomy (NCBI): domain Eukaryota; kingdom Metazoa; phylum Chordata; class Aves; order Sphenisciformes; family Spheniscidae; genus Pygoscelis; species Pygoscelis adeliae. The sequence continues at coordinate 1,045,410 of NW_008824933.1, read as the reverse complement.
ATGAGAATTAAATTATACAGTTTGCCTGTTTAAACTTCTTATTGTCCCTGACTGTTCTCTTGTCTTTGTACTTGGTTATCTCCAAATTTGTTCAGTAACAAATTCCTGCATGGAATTTGATCTTTACGTTAACGTCAGCTTCATCATCATGGAACTGCTAGTCCAATGCGTGGAAGAGGGAGCAAATAAGTCAGATACTGCCTGGGTGTCTTCGTTTGCCATTCATAGACAGCCTATTTTCCAATTAAATTTCAAGTTCTTCAAGGAGATGAAGGGCAATTGTGCACTGTATGTGTTTAGTCATTAATACATGGTGTAGTAATATTAATTATGGAAAAACGAATAAACAGTATTACAGTTGTGATTTTGACCAATAAGCTGAAAATCCATTTTCCTATATGGAAGACCAATATATGGTCTTCATAACCTTGTAGTGGGAATCATATCTTTGTTTTTTGAAACTGGGATAGTAAAGAGATGGCTAGATGAGCTGCAAAAGAGTGAATATCAGTGTGTATAAGAACTATAGGCTCTGAAACTGCAAATGGCTGCTAATACTGAGGTTTCTATACCTGTATTAAGTCAATTGTAGGATGAAAGTCTGAGAGTAAAGGGGGAGTGAGAAACACAAACTGAAACAGAACACCTGATTTTCACAAGTGCAGAGTCACTGACAATGATAGGAGTTCCTCAGAAATAAAAAGCCTTTCTGAAAATATCAATTTGCTTATTTAGGAAAATAAATGTGCACTTAGGAGCCGAAGCTTAGGCATCTATTTTTGAAAAATGTGTCCCATGGCCCACGCAGCTCTGTCTGAGCAACTATGGCCTTCAACATGCAGTTAGAAGCATGGACAGTTTCTCTACTACAGACAGGAGAAGTTCAGCTTCAGTAATCCTCTGCCATTTCCTCTGTGATGTTTCCTTAAGCAACCCATAATTCACAAGCACTCTGAGTCTCAATAGCATGAGTTAGACATATCTTCTTGTGGATAATGCTAGCTCATGTATTCTTGGGGCTTAGAGGGAAAAAACAGTGGGCATACGATTCAGGGTTCAAAACACTGTAGACTTTACCTCTCAGTGTTGCTCAGAGGTATCTTGCATTTTTGAAAGGCAGTGGTGCCTGACTAGAGCTGAACACCCAGATTTGCTACAAAGCATAACTGCAGCATCTTATCACAAATGACTGCAGAGATTAAAAAGTGCTGGTATGCGGTATGTCTTACACTGCTACACTTCAAGTTCTGCATATTTCTCAAGCTGGAAAAGAGGTGAAACAATATTTTTTAGTGGGTCACGTCTCTTTTACTATATTGTCTCTGGATTTTTCTCCCATTTCTCTCTGGCAACAGCTAAGAGCTTAGACTCCTCACTGAACACCAGACCAAAATATCTTGCAATTCTGTTTTAATATTTACTACAAAGGTAATTTCAGTACCTTCCCTTTTTAAATACACAAAAAATGTGTCATAAAATCTGATGTATGCAAGTGATTCATGTAGGAATTTCTCCATGTAAGTGTGAAAATACAACATGAGTAAAATTGGAGTACTGTGGGTAACTTGGAAATCATTCACAAAAACTATTTCATGGTGCCTTTGGAACTATCCGGAGGTGTTCTGTCAGAGTGCAGATTGGCTTAATGGACCTGGGGATCACTGACATATCTGTGTCAGGTATTAACATGCTTCAGTGGAGAGAACTGATGATAAAAGAACTAATGGCTTTGCTGAAGTCAGTAGATTTTGTTCCAATAATCATTCTAAACAGCTCCATGAGAGGGAAGTCATGCTTTTAAAAAAAGAATACAAAGAAGAATGAACAGTAATTTTCAGCAGCATATGCAGATTAATGCAACATTTGAGCGCCACCCTTAATTCTTGCTTAATATTAAACAGCAGTGCGATGGGGAACAAGGATAGTCTATGTATTTTCCTAGCAATAACTCAGGCATTTCATTTGTGTAAGGATATGATTATCAATTAATACAGTTACAGACTGGTAAAAAAAAATCACCATTATCTTCTTTCAAAGTAAATCTATTTAACTGTGGTTCCTCTTCTTGGAAAATATGGCTGGAGTTTCTTCACTTTATGCTAAAACTCTGGGTGTTTTGGTTTGCCTAAAGAGCTTGTTAATGAGAACTGAATTCTGCCACCAGTTTTATTGCAGAACAGAGGCCTCTCCCACACCATATGGGTCTTTAATACCTTCCCGCAGGTTAAAGGTTGTTGGTGTGGGTGAAACCTCTGTGTCACCGTAGTGGGACAGACTGTAAGCAGCCTTTTCCCCAGAAGATGGAAAGAAGGCAGCTGCAACCAAGTATTTTTCTCCTTTTTTGAGAAGTCATTCTTCATATCCCCTCACACTATCATTTCAAAGGCCTGACACAATGAGGGTAGGCTTTTCAGTTCCCTCAAAAGGGATGAAGAAAGCCCTGGAGGCGGGGGTAGAGTCTGCAACAGCCTGTGAATTAAGCTTTGTAAAAAGCTTAAAAATTACCAAACATGGTGAATGATGTTATTTTTCAATGTAATAGGTGTGGTTTACTTACATTAACAGCCTTGATAAATGTTCCAAACCACTAGTTTCTTGCTTCCTTCATGACACTCTTAGCCAAGTTGCCTTGTACTGCAGAACAGCTGATTAGACCAGGGGTGGCCAAACACAATCCAGTAACAGAAAATTAGCCTGGATAGGCTTATAGGATATTGCTCTGTTTTGCAAAGTGACACCTATACCCATTCCCTTCCTCATGGTGCTGAGGAAATGACAACCCTCCAGCACTATCAGGTCTGTTAAACAGTCTGAAGCAGTAGTAACACTTTGAGTCTAATCCTCCCCTTCCCTTCTGTAACAGAACTCCTAACATTATTAATGGGCTCAGGAATCACCTAGTAGCTTTTGATCCAGCAAGCAGTCTGGAAAGTGCTTAGGGGTCCATTCGGAGAAAGGCGCCTGTCAAGCAAAGACTGGAACATTTGCCTTGCTGGGAAAGGTCACATAAAAGCTACAGTCTCCCTTCCCCCCTCCCCCCCCATTTATTTTAAATATATTTGATCCTGCTGTGTATGAGGCCTCAAATCCATAAACAAGAATGCTCTTAGACTCTTACTTTTCCTGACAGTAAGCTTTGGGACTTAGGTGGATTGAACTGACAAAGAGGTTTATTCAGAATAGGTCAGTATGAGATTCAGTTCTCAAAATAATGATTTGATTTCACTGAGGGTCATGGAAGATCTTTTAAAATATGTGTTCAGGCCCACAGGTAGCAATAGGTCAAAGTACACTCAGGGTGGTTCTAAGCAACCCCTCCATGGTCTAAATGAAGCCATTATTTTGTGAATTGGAGATATTATTACGATCCCTCATCTTCTGGTAAGGAGCCTTCAGACCTGCTCCCTAGTGACAAAATTAACTTCAGAAAACCCCAAGAATCCTGAAAGAACATCAGAGTGGGAGCACTGGGTGGAGGCAGTGTCAAAGAGAAAGAAAAGTAAGAACAAGTATTGTACTTTGATTAAACTTTTCTTCCCCTGTGGCGTGGAGGGCATCTTGTGAAAAGAACGTCTGTGTAGGTGGGATATTTTTTTGTCCCCCAAGGTCTCACAGTCTGTGTTTAAAAATATCAGCTTTTACTTCAGGCAAAAGGAGAAGCATCTGTGTTATTAAAGATGAGTAAAAATTGTTGCTAGCAGAAGAGATTTGAGCCGCATCACAGCAATGCAGCATCTGGGTTAAGTATAATAGTTAATCTGCTGGCTGTGTTAGTGGAGCTGCCTTCTGTAGTGAAATGCTTGAGCTCTTGCTTTAAATCTCAGAGATTCCAGTGTGGTTTGAGCAGCAACATCTTCCATAATTAATTGCATGTGTAATGCAGTCCATTTGGGAGGTCTGTGATTACTTGCCTGTATGTTACCTGAAGACATTACAATATCAATAGCACTACTAATTTTAATTAAAACTTTGAAATGTCTGCCTGTTGAAATATTCATTATTATCACTTGATTATGTTGTTTTGTAATCTTCTGCACTTTCTCTTCATTACTGATTATCAAGACTATGCAGAAGTATGACACTTCAAAGCACATACCTCCTCTATAAGGGCAACAGTCTTCAGAGATGTGTTTTAATTTTGTTTTTGTTAAGAGACAAAATAATCTCCCCCTCCTCAAAGTACTAAGTGTCTCTGTAATACACGGAACAAACCCACCATCTGTCATGCCCTCAATCCTACAGTGCAACTGAGCTCCAAAATGCTAACTGAAATTGAAGGCTCATGCGGTTCATTTATCTTTTATCTCTAGGTTTTTTCATGCAGATCCACCTGATAGAGATGAGATTGAAATGCTCATATATCCCAAGCAGACTGAATCCATGTCACAGTTTGCAGCTGTAGTCCAAGAAAGATGTAGGAGTGTTAGCACAAAGGAATTACACCTTAGGAAACACTGTACGTGTGGGCTTCAACCTGCACTGCTTCTAAGAATCCTATCATAAGGTAAAATAACCAAATATCTATATTGTCGACATTGGTGATCAAAAGTAGAACAACAGAAAATGGCTTGACCAGGGATTTCTCAAATCACAGTATTCCTTTGCAAAAAGATAAAGAGGGAATACATTCAGGATGCACCATGTGCACATGAGAATCAGTCACTCAACCTTGTTTCTGCTAATGAGTGACAAAAAAGTTGTCTCCAACTTTGTGGATAAAAGGGTTGAAAATCTTTTAGTGGACGTCTCATTGCTCTACCAGTTAAGTCATTGTAATTGGCTTGACTCTATATTTTTTCAAGAAGCAAGGTGATTCACCTATGCTGCAGTGACAGAATAATTGATATTTCAATTTCATGTAGTTTCCCTTTTAAAATGCTCTAATCTAGCATGGCACATAAACAGTAAACTCTCAGGCTGTCACTGAGAATCTATAAAAATAGATTTTTGTAATCTGAAATTTCACCTTCTAAGTCTCAAACAAAGTACGTTTGACTTAACCAGGTACTTGTGCATCAATTTTTTTCTATCGGTGGCCCAAAGTCTCATCTTCCAAAAACTCTCTAACCCCTTCCCTCAGATTTCTTTTTGCCTCAAAAAATCCTTCTCTCAAGCTGCATCTATTGGAATGGACAGAGGAGTTTCAGTGAGTTCTGTCCAAGCGTCAGAAACTATTCTAGAAAACTAACCACTCATTCAACTAGAGTCACAAGAAATTTTTAAAGAATCTTGTAGCCTGTGACTAGCCAGAATATTGCACTCCACGGGCATTATATAACAGATCCTAGGCATCTAGAAAGCCACACAAAAATAAAACTTCAACATTAATGGAACGAGAAAAAGGTTGTAAATAACTGCTGCCAATAAATAGTAGCTCCTTTGGAAGGAAGAATGACCTCAAGAATAGAAATAAATGTTCTGATGCTCACAGACTGCAGAAGGTAAGAAAGAGTTTGCCAGCACTGCAGAAAATTCTGTAGCAGCTGATATTTTTACATACTGTATAGAAATAACTACCACTGTTTCTTTGTCCCATCAGTAATTTTATTGCTTTATTTGTAACCAGCTTGATAGTAGTTATTTCCTTAGTGACCTATGCAACAAAATATTAGGAAGATGGTTTTGCAGACTATTAAAGTGATAATTTAAAAAAAATTGTCCACTGTAATAGCTCTGATATATAATATTCATAGAGTCAGCAACTATCAGGCCTTCAGAGATGATCTGCAATCACCTGCAGCACATCATGCTGCCCTAGGACTTCTCTGAATGGAGAAATCTCCCTTGCACCTAGTGTGGATGTGCTCAGCCTGGTGATATCCCCGTTCATTGCCCTCATTTGTGGGCAATTTGGGATGGGCTGTAAGCTGTATGGACTATTCCAGAAAGCCAGGAACTTTTCCAACATGCCCCAGTGCTCAGGCAGAGGCTTCTGAGCACTGGCGTAAGTAGCAGCTCACTGAAAGTCCAGGATGGTTGGGGCACTGGTGCCCCTCAGGCAGGCAGCTCACACTTGTGGGAGGTCCCTGTTTGAAATGGGGACAAAAGCAGGACTGCAAGCCTGAAGACAATATCATATAAGAATATATCCCATCTAGATTTAAAATTGTCCAATGATGACAAGTTCACTGCAACAGTAGACTAAAAACACTGACTGGTTACCTATATATTTCTGAGTACAGCTCAGGAATTTTGTTATAACATATTCATAGTTTTAATTTCCAGCTATTGCATCTTATTGTATCATTGCCAGCTAGATGGAAGAACCAGCTATCGTCAAATTTCTCTTAGGCACTTATATCTTTCAAATTGCCAAGTAATTTCCATTTTATTAAGCTAAAGAGATGAATTCCAGGTTGTGTGATGTAGGTACTTAAACAGAGGTACCATTTCAGATGCTCTGATATATCTTGCCTGGCCTCCAGCTGCTCGCTTAGAAAAGCACCGGTCTCCTGTAAGTACTGGGTCATACGTGCCATCTCCTCCCAGATGTCTTGCATTATAACCCAGCCAGTAACTTCTTTTGTTTAGAACAGGCCTAACTATATGTCTGGGATACTCCTCCCCATCCCCTCCGGGACAGTCAGGCCTCTTCCAGATTCAGCAAGTCAAAATAAGGTACTCACAATAATTTCTCAGTTTTGAACACCAGCTGAGGACTGAGAGGAATTACAATTTATATAATAATGATGGTTACTGAAAATGGAAGAAGCCTGTTAAAAGGAGATTAAAAGCTGCAGGCAAAAGGATAAAATACTTGCAGTTGGTATGGTGACTGCTAAAAGACACTGTCAGAGATACCAACTGTATTCTGTCTATCAAAAAGGCTTTGAAAAGGCCAAACAAATGCAAACACAGTTGAACAGCAGAGTAATGGTGGCTAGAAAAGAGCATGAATTAGGCCAAATTAAAAGCAAAAGTGGAATAAAGATGAAGATGTTGAATAAGCTGCCAAGGGTAAAAAACCCAGTTCTTTTTTTTTCTTCAAACTGATCAAAATGAAAAAGCTTACCAGAAAGCTTGTAGGACAGACAGATTCTCAGGACGTAAAGGGAATGGTCAGAGGTGGTCAATCTATAACAGAAAAGCCAAATGAGTTATTTACCTCAATGTTTTCTTGAAGAGGATGTGGGAAGTCTTTACAAAGAAAGAGCATGATGAACCATCTCAAAATGAAGTGTCAAGTTAAATTTCTCAGACTGAAAAGATTTTAGACAAAATAAAAGAACCAGGTGATATTCTTTCAAGCATTTGAACAGAACTTTAAAATGAAATTGTGAATCAATCACAACAGTAGACAATGGTAGTGTAGTTGCCTAAATAATTTCCAACATTAGGGGACTATAAAGTGGCAGGTGACAAAGGAGATGTAGAGGGCTGCAGACTAGACTTTGATTTTCCTACTAGGTATATAAAAATATAATAAACAACAGACTTAAGTAAATAGAATTCAAGAACGCAGTCTTTCTTGTATAGATAGAAGAATAAGACACATGGCAAAGAATTAGCAGCATTTTCATACTGGGAAGTCATGCCTCACAAATAACATAATGTTCTTTGAAGGAGTCAGTGATGTATGAATATAATTACCAAGTTGATCTACCTGGATTTCCAAACAGCTTTTGACATGATCCCTCATCAAAAAGGTTTAAGAAAACTAAGCTGTCTTGAGATAAAAGATAAATTCCTCTTGTGGCTTAATAAAAGCAAATATGGTAGGAAATGCAAAGATGGGAAAATGTGATTATGTGATTACGTGAAAGGAAACAAAAGGTACAGATAAGGAGAGGCATTACAATGGATGCTGCTGTTCAGAAAGTCTAGTTATTCAATATATTCATAAATGACCTAGAAAAGAAAGTAGATACAGGGTAACAAAATTCACTGCTGATGAGATATTATTCAAGGTATTCAACTCTCAAATTGACTGCAAAGGGTTACAGGAGGATTTCACGATACTGAATGACTGGACAGTAAAATGGCAGACGAAATTCAAGGTCAATATATGCAAAGAGATGCACATGGAGAAACACATCCTTAATTGTACATACAGAATGATGGGTCCTAAATTAGCTATTGCCTCTCAGGAGAGAGATCTTGCAATTATTATAGCTGGTGCTTTTAAAACATCAGTTAAATGCTCAATAGTGGTCAGAGGAGCAAAAAGTATGATAAGAATGGTTAGGAAATGAAATGAGAATAAAATATAAAATATCATTATGCCACTTTATAAACGTGTGGTGTACCACATCTTGAACAGTGTGTGTAGTTCTTGCTTATGCTTCTTGAAAAGGGAAAAGTGAAACAAAAAAGATCAAGGGAATGCAGTCACAGAGGTGGAACGGCTTCTTTCCAGGAAAAACTTAAACTGGTTGGAAAAGAGATGACTGAGGATGATATGAGATTGATATATATATATAAAATATATAAAATAATAACTGTCATGGAGAAGATCTATGGAGAAAGTTTATTTCTTTGTCTTCACAGCGCATTATATAAAGGGCATGAAGTAAAAATAGCAGCTAGAGACAGAAAATAAGCAAAAGGAAGTACATTTTCACACCGTGTGTAATTGAATTGCAGCACTCTTTACGGGGGGATGTTGTGATCAGATTTAGAGCTGGGTTCAAAACCTGCTGAGAGTGTGAGCTATTAAACACCATGATGCATTTCATGAATTCCATCAACTATGCATTGTTGGGGTGAGACAGAGGAGGAGATACGACACAGTCCTTGCCTGGCCTTTTAATATTTCCTTAACCATCTGCCAGTTGCAGCTGTCCTTGAGGGGATGTTGAGAAAGCTGTACCTTCCTTCTTACCTGCTACAGCTATGTTTTGTTCCCTAACTCTTATTATTTCTCTTCTGATAATACCAAGCAAATCTCTTCTTACTAGGCACTATGCATGCAGAGAGTGAGTGCCTCTCCTTGCCACGAAGTGCTTACTTGAAGACCTGGTTGAAACAAAGATTTACTGTTTCAGAGATAAGGAAGTTTGCCTCAGCAAGATCACATACCTTGTCCAAGGTCACACAGAGAGCCTGTTGCAATGTGTTGTTGGTAAGGTCACCCTTGCACTCCAAATGTGGTTAGGAAATATGTCACAGATTTTAGTCATGAGCATTTTTAATTATCTGGGCCTTGCTTGGTTTCGTTATTCTAAGTCATTTAGGACCATGGTCTTATTAATTATACAGCAGCTTTCTGTATCCAATGATTTAATTATAGAATATTACCTCATTAAAGACAACAAAAATGATCAAAATAAAGGATTATTTAATACACGTAATTGAATCCTTCAGCTTTTAATCAAATTAAACACTGATTATTGATTAAGTGAAATGGAAAGCACTGTCACCTTAACAGAGGAAAAAGCAGAGAGAAATGAACTAAGGCTTTTCATAAACTGTCTGAAGGTGGGGATACTGGGAAACTCACAGGTGTCCACTAGTGGGAATAGAGTCCTGATGCTGTTAGGACAGGCACATGTAAGTGTCCAAAATGGACACGACAGGCATGGCAACTCTTTCCAGGTTCTGTTCTGCACAATCTTTTTCAGTCCCAAACTGCAAAGCAGGATTAGCCATTTCACAGGCGTTTCATCTGTGTAATGTGTTTGATGGCACTTCAATTCTTTGAGAAATTATTTTATGAATATCGGTATTTTAAGTCATTCAGTAGGCAGGTTATGCTGTTAAAAATGTTATCTCAGTCTCTTCTATGTCCCTTTATTTTTCTACTCAAGTTAGCACAGCATGGTTGGGATCCTCTAGTATTCCGCAGTTTCCTAAACAAACAAACAAACAAACAAACAAATTGTTTGAATTTTCACCTTTACTTTTATTTTCTACTGTTCCTAAGGTTTTTCCGGAATAGTGTTATATTCTTGAAATTTCCTGAAGATGTTTCATTTAATAGGAACAACATAAAACTTTTTTCCGTCTTGTTTCTCTTTTCTAGACACTTTCCTTGAATATGCCATTGTCACAACCAGTCTAACTTACATTTTTTTTCATTCCTTTACTGCCTTTTTCTTTTTTCTGTAGCACACCCATTGTGAGGTTCTTTCTCCTCCCAGCTGTCTCCTATCATTTTTACCTTTGTCCTGGTGCTATGGGAACAGAGTGTTCAGGCCCTCCATGCTGCCAGTGTCTTTTTTCTCTACTCATCTTTATTGCCTTTGAGCAATGCAGGAACCAGGTACCTTTACCCCATGAACCTCAGAGACCCAAAACAGGTCAGGAGAACTTGTCTGAAGGGAGCTGGTAGCAGTATATACTATTTCATTAAGTAATCAATGTCTGTGATATGACCGCACATACAGTTCCAGTGCAATTAATGTTGCAGATCAACAGTGTGTTGACAAACTCCTGAGGCAGGTACTGAAGTCAAATGTTTCCCTTCCCCCCAAAATTATGAGGGAAGAGCTGCATGGTAAAGACAATTATAGTCATTCCAATCATGTTTTCCTTCCTTTGGTTACTGAAACATTTCTCTTAAAATCTAAGCCACTGTCAGCAGCAAAAGTACAGAATATATGTTATGAAAGTGCCTGCTCACAACTCAAACCTCATGACTTGTATTTGGATAGAAAACCAAATGGAATAGTAGCATGTGTGAGATATACTATTTTGCATGCAGCCAACAGGCTTGCATGACACTGCATGCAGTATATAGTAAATTAAACAGGTAAGGGAAGACCAACACAGCCTTTGAAAAGTGGAGTACTGAAATTTGGTGCTAAATCATACTAAGTCCTACAAACTTTCTGAGACGTAGGAAATGTCAATTTGGACCACCATTAGAAAAGCCTGTGAGACTCCCCTCTTTGTAGAGCCATTTTACTGTAACAAGATTGGCACTCCAGACTTGCTTGTCTCTGAATATAAATCCCTAACCAAATATTCCAAAGTATCTTATCATCTGAAGAAAGAAAACCATAACACTGCATGCAAACAGGGTTTCTGAGGAGTAGAGGGGAAAAGAGCCAATGATTTTATGACACACAGTAGTGCTCACGCTGTCTTTGATCCATTCTCTATAGAAGGCTCATCTACTACTCTAATGGAAGGAAACTGAATAATAAAGTAAATTGAATAGCTACAAGCTTGAAGGGAAAAAGATTCAGAATGTCTTGTCTGAGTGTGGTTGCCTCTGATTGCTTTTCTGTCTTAAGGTGGTCTAGCTCTTTGATGCTGTTGTTAATAAAACTCTTTCAGATGTGTATTATTGCACCCATCTTCCAGGTCAGAAAAACTAAGAAGAAGAATGAGAAAAGTGACTTACTCCCTAAATTACGCAGTGAACTAACAGCAGAGCTGGAAACAGAAGCTACATCTTCTGAGTTTTGCCTCAGTGCCTGTATTTATCATGCTTATGGTGAGAAAAGGGCTTTTCCTGTGATACCAGTACTTGATCCCCATGCACGTTTTTTTCTTACAGTAAACACATGAGGTTCTTTATCTTTCCATACCCCCTTGGTGAGGTTATGGAGGTGTGCATGAGGGTTTAATGTCTTCAGAAAGCTCCTTGAGGGTATAATGCTATAATGTTTTCTGTGAAGCTACCCAGATGCAGGATCATTCTGGCCTCATTGAGGAAAAACTTCATGACTGTGGGCTGCACACCAGGTTCAGATCTCAGGAGGTGACTCTTCCTTTGCCTGTGGCACGTTCATGTTGTAAGAGGTTACACTGTGAGAGATGCATTTGTTGCCCTGACTAACCCCCACAAAGAAAGGACTCAAGCCTTGGTCCTGGTTCAGGGTTCAACAGGAAT
>NW_008824933.1:1029252-1033616 GCF_000699105.1 Pygoscelis adeliae | reverse complement strand
TCACCTATTCTCATGTTCAGAAAAACACTACCACATTTTCAATCAGCTATAACTTAGAGTTGAGTTTTGATTTGTAACTATGATGTGTTACAGTAATCAAGTTGAAAAGTTAGCAGCCAGCTACTAATATGATGATACAGGTGTAAAGTAGTAGTCAAGGACGACATTTTACCCACCCATGACTGGTTATGGAAAACTGAGAGAAGTGCGTATTAGAACGCGCTAATATAGGAGAGCAGCCAAAGACTGAATCAAAAATGATGACAAAAGAGCTAGAACACTGGTTGTAATCCAACCCATATTCAGTCAGTGGACAATAAGGGGTTGTGACAATTCCCAAGCTCCAGAGGTTACTGGTGCTATCCAAAACAGTTGTCTCACATCCTTTGTCATTCCCACATTTTTTTGCTAATATCACTTTTGAGTTTTGCCTTGCTTCCTGCAGAACTCTCCTAGCTCACATTGTTTCTTAAGGGCTCTGCTGTGATTTGGAGCTGCTCTGCTGGCAGCCCACCAGCACAATCAGAGGGTTTCGCTGAGCTCCAAAGACAACCTCCTTGCTCAGGCTTGGTTGACAAAGTGGCAGGTTTGAGGGAGGTAAGGCAAAGAAAGCTTTGGGAACTGTTCTGCAATTAATCCCAGATACGTTTCTTAAACTGATACCAGCAAACTGCCCAGTGAGAGTTGATTTTCATAGCTCTAAGCACATCTGCTGAAGTTTTAGGTGATCAGACTTTTGTCTTTTAATAGCATGAAATTGCAGAAAGGAGTCAGAGATTCTCTTCACTGCAAGTCAATCAAACTGTAAATAGTGATACTCTACTTTTCACCAACCTCAATTCAGCAAAACAACTCTTTGCTTGTTTAACAATACACTGAAAGGCACAACTGCACAGGAAAGGGGGAGTACTCCCATATGACAGTCTTGCTCAGTCAGTGCCTTGTGCAGCTAAATAGTGGTTTGGGCTTATGACACTGAATGGATATGATGGGTGAAATGCTGCTCCACTTCTAGGTAATGAGAACTTTTCCATTGCCTTCACTGCAGTCATGATTTATTATTTTAAGCATTAAACTTAAAGCATTAAACTTTAAGCACGTAAACCTCTTTTCACTTGGAATCATTGTTAATAATAATTAAATCAATGTGAAATCAACATTTGATACGGGAGTTCTGAACTATATTTCATCTAAATGAAATGGTTTGTATTTCTTTGCTTTAATATAACGTTATCTCATAAGTTATGCTATTAAACTGCTACTATTTTAATAACAGTTATTTTTAATATACATATATATAAACATGATGCCATTTTCCTGGCATAAATCATATTTTTGCATGCAGTTTGTTCCATTCTTGTCTCTCATTTGTATGGATTCTTCAAATTTTGATGTGATAATTTCTCAAGTCTAAAGAGATAAGCTAATGCACCCACACAATGAACCAAATTAGAAATAAATTAAACCCTCCACTGCTTGTGCTTCTCACTACTTCCTGCTATATTATAGTGGCAGCATGGAACTTATTTATCACTGTAAGAAAATATAAGCAGCTATTCAGAAATAGGAGACACCCTCCTTACCTTTGTGCAAGTTTGTGCAAATACAATTGACATGCAGTATAGAACTGAGTTTTCTGCTCTGCAGGGAGGTGAGTGAAATGATAAACCTCTGAAGGCCTCTGTGGAAAAGCAATTGAAGCACAAAGAATATGCACATTGTCTCCTTAGTTAATTTTTAATGTCTTGTGGTAAATTATTTTCTCTTTATGAATACTAGAGATGTTGTAGTGATAGCACTGCTGGAGCTGTGTTCCACTAAAACCATCTAGGCACAGTTCTTGGTCATTTAGTCAGAGGAGAAATGAAAGAACAATGGAGAGCTTTCCAGAAAAATACAATTACCTCCCAAAGTGAAAAAATCAGGCTGTGAAAAGATAAAATCTAAACATTTTCTGATGCTGTCGTGTTGTGTCATATGAAGCAAAACAATTACCAGGTTTTAGTGGTTGGTGACAATGGAGGAAAGGTAAGCATGTCATCCTTGAAGGTAACCTCTATAAGTGAGATCTAGATTTAAAATTGTTAGCATCTCTTCTTCAAATTGCTCCAAAAAGTTAAAATTATTAAACATTTCTAAAAATCACATTCACTATCCCTTAATTCCAGTAGATAAACTGGTAAATTGTTTGTTGTGAACAAATTAACACCTGAGTTGAAAATGTTAGTGAATTGATCTTTATTTCTATGAATGTAAGCTATATATTTACCAGCATTCACAAAATAACTTTCATGCTGTAAGTTGTTTGCAAACAGTCCACTCTGATTCTGAATCTGATTGTGCTGGTTTTGCTCCTTGGTTTATGAAGAAATAACAGGTGACGCCACAACTCCCCTATCCCCAAACCACACACAAACATCTTATCTTCATATATATGCCAATATGAGATTTTACATATTCTGAGTCCACTATATAAATTAGGCAAAAAATACCAGGGAATAAACTATGTGTATACACAAGGCTGAACTAAGAATTCATTGTTTGAAAGACTTAGTCAGAACTGATGTGATGATACTCAATCTATTGTAACACACTGCAATGCAACGGGGTTGTAATTTCTTTTATTGCATTCTTGGTCCTTTTGTGGAGATTTTGCAATGTCACTGAAGCACCTGTTTGGAAAATTATATCTAGACTACCTATATTAAATGCAAGACAAAACAAGACGATCCCAACCTATTAAATTTTATGAACTGAAATACAGAAGAGCAGTCCTGAGGAATAACTAGGAAACATATTATACTTTGCTCAAGGTCAGATGCAAAAATAGCTAAAGAAATGATGAAAAGAAAAGCAGGGTTTTCAAAACACGATGTTTTCTCACCTGCAGATCCTGGGCTGTGCAAAACTATTTCAAATGTATGCCTAACCTGTTGAGTGGAAAACCGAAAATTTGACCAAAGCATGGCTGGAGCTTTGTTCTCAAAGCTGTCTGAAAGAGAGGGTACTCCTAAGCCTGGATGCTGACACCAGTGTCGGTGCTCAGGAGCACACGGCAGTTCAGACAGGGCAATTACCCTGAAGTATCTTGTAGGGAATGCTGAGGTGCTTTTCTGATTTGAGGGTTCAGTGCCTGCTGGAAAGCTGCACTAACTCAAGAAACAGTGGAGGTGGGCAGAAACTTTTAGACAAAGCAGTGTTTGCCAGAACCTGCTAGCAACAGTGGATGTCAAAACTTGGCACTGCTGATGGGGCTCCCACGTAGTTTCTAGATGTTTTTAATGTTGTTTTTAATTTTATTTTTGCATTTGCTAAACCAAAAATTCTGCTGTTTGTGTTCAAAAGAAGTATTTGTCAATTTTAGAAAAAGAGTTTGAAAGCTAAGCAAAAATATTAATTACCTGGACTGTTTTCACCCCCTGCTCCAACAAAATTGGAGCAGCAACATTTTTTGTAGCTGGATGACTTTGACAGCTCATTATTTTTTGGGTGCAAAGGAAACTCCCAGAAAATGCGGCAGGTAAGACACTTCACCTGTTCTTTTTCATGGCCTGTAGAGAAAACCATGAGAGCTACCGAGGGTGTCAGACTGTTGTTGGGCACTGGGAAGGAGCAGTGCTTCTCAGAAGTCCATCCTGCAGCCTTCCTTTTTCTGAAATGGCAATCAGGGGTCTTCACCTTTTGGTCCATCTTTTGGTGGGGAAATTGCTAATGTCCTTCTTTCCTGATCTCCCTTTTTTGGGTCTCGCCTGTAGCATCAGGACAGGCCAGGGGGCTGTGGGCACCCGGGTGGAGGAGGCCATGAGCTGCCCTGTGCCAGTCACAGCCAGTTCCAGCCAGCTCTGAGACCCATGGGGGTAGCTGGTACCTGCCAGGGAGCCCAGGGGACTGGGCAGGCACTGCTGAGGGTGGATGGCAGCCAAGGGAGGAGGAGAAATGGGGGAGATGGGTGGAGGGGATGGTGCTGGGGACATGGCTGGAGGCCCACTGCTGGAAGAAGGAGCCTCCCCTGAGGAACCCACAGCAGGGCTGGGTCACACTGAGGGACTGGGGCTGTGGGCGACCCACACTGGCGCAGGGACACCCCATCAGACAATCCATGCTGGAGCAGAAGAGCAGTAAGAAGCCAGGGCTGAGGAGGGGAGAGAGAAAGAAGGGAGGAGGAGCAGCAGGAAATCGCTGTGCAGGGACAGCACCTACCTGGGTGGCCGTCGGCCCTCCAAAGGCAGCAGGGGGGCCAGCATGATCAACAAATCATAGAATCACAGAATCATAGAATAGTTTGGGTTAGAAAGGGACCTTTAAAGGTCACCTAGGCCAACCCCCCTGCCGTGGGCAGGGACATCTTCAACTAGATCAGGTTG
>NW_008824933.1:995762-1027655 GCF_000699105.1 Pygoscelis adeliae | reverse complement strand
CCCTTGCCAAGTTCAGCTCCATCCACGCCTTGGCCTTCCTGACCCCACCCTTACACAACTGGGCAGCATCCCTGTACTCTTCCCAGGACACCTGTCCCTGCTTCCACTGCCTGTGCATTTCCTTCTTGCCCTTTAGTTTGACCAGCAGGTCTTGACTCATCCATGCTGGTCTCTTGCCTTCCTTTCCTGATTTCTTACACCTGGGGATGGAGAACTCTTGCACTCTATGGAAAGTGTCCTTAAAGATCTGCCAGCTCTGTTCTTCTCCCTTGTCCCTGAGGGCAGTTTCCCAGGGGGTCCTATTGACTAACTCCTTGAACAGCTGGAAGTTTGCTTTCCTAAGATTCAGGGTCCTGACTTTACTCTTTGCCTGACCCATATCCCTCAGGACTGCGAACTCCGCCAGTGCGTGATCACTGCAGTCCAGGCTGCCTCCAGTCTTGACATCACTGATTAGCTCACTTGTGTTGGTGACCATCAGGTCCTGTATCGCATCCCCTCTGGTAGGACTGTCTATTATGATACGCCGTGAGAGCAAGGGAAGGTGGGAGGAGAGGCACTGGGCTGAAACCGAGAGCGGGGAAGGGGGAGGCGTTTCCCTCAGTGTTTGTTTACTTGTTTGTCTTCCTGTTTTTCTTAATACTTGAATCAGTAATTAAAAATTGATGTTAATTGGCAATAAATTACATTAAGTGCAATTCCCCAAGCTGAACTGTTTTGCCCACGACAGGTCCTTATCCTGAAACATTTGCTTCTGACGGTCTTATTGAGGAGGAGTTTCAGTGATGAAGGAAGCAGGGTTAGAAATGACCATGAAATGATGGAGCCTTCTCAGATGACAGTCTCACCAACCTCAGGATATGGATGGCTGTGTTCCTCCTTCTCCTTCCTGCTTTCCCCTGCCCTTCTTCCTCCCTATTCCCCATTCCCTTTCCCTCCCTGTTAGGGAAGGCAGCACTGCCCCCATAAGAAAGCAACTTTGGTGACAGGGCACAGAGCAGGCAAGCAACAAGGAGAAAACTTCTTCAGAAATGTTACGGTGGAAATTCTCAAGGTGTTGGAGGATCATGTCCTTGAAACTATTACGGTACATGGGGTAACCTTTGAGGATGGCTGCATGCTGCCAATGTTGTATAAAGAGTTTTACACCTTTATTTAAACTACATTATTAAAATGAATGTAATCTACTATAAAGCCTTGTCCTTTCCTGCACTGAGTACACTTGACAGGGGAAAAAAGGATGCACTTATTATCTGTCTGATGAATAAATGCAAAAGTAAATCCTTATTATGAATCTTGCTTATATAGGTCTGTTTCAAATATTAAACCATTATATCTTGCCTCTAAACTACATTATTCCCCAATGAAAACAGAAATTTTCACAAGGTGGCACATTTGAATTTATATAAAGTAAGGCATACAGATTCAACATCTATCAGTAAAAGCCTTTGATTTATATTTCCTAGAACTAGGTCACATAAAGCATTCATTTTAGAATGAGGATATGTATGTGCCTGCTTATACTCACATCTTTGGCTCTGAATGAGAATATATAGCTGTGTTAAAGAGATATTTGTCAAGCAAAAAAATGGCATATTGTTTTTCTCTGAGTTAAAGGTGATAATTACTCATGGTTTATATGAAGCCATCAGTAATGCACAGCTTCTCTGATATTGCTATTCACCCTGTAGGCACCCCTGTAAGTTTACCCCCAATGCCTGTTACTAACTTGGTGGTGATTGATCATCCTGAGAAAAAGAGAATTATGGTGGGAAATGGCCCCCTGTGTCACAGAGTTCAGGTCTCTGCTACTGCAGATAGCTATGCTATATAACATCTTTTTTTCATCTCATCACTCCCTATGTTAAAACTCTCTAGGTTTGCTGGAACACATTATTCTTCAAGAAAGTATTCCACAGTCTTCTCACTTTGCTGAAGTATAGAGCTTTCTTCCCTTCGTGGAGCTGTTGGATAAATGTTAATGCTCAGTTTATACTCATTAATTCATGAACCTACAGAGACCTTTAAATTAAAGAGCTCCACTTCTTCCTGTAGTTTATCACAAATCATGTTGTACTTACAAAGCACAAACCAAATCTACTCCCAAACTTTATAAACTTGCCTAAAAGCCATATTTTTTATTCTCATCTAATAAAAGAGGCTTTTGATTCCCCCAAATAACTTTGCAGCCCTTACATTAGTCCTTTTGTAGCCTGCGTTCATCTTCTTTGAACACTGATGTTCAAAGCATTTCAAATGAAGCTAAGGCAGTACCTTGTACAGAGCCCTAATGCTTCCCTGTTACCAAAATATTTCACCTGAACCTCATCAGAGGATCACATTTGCCTTTTTTCTTGCCTGTGTTACAGAAGTAGTCATTTTACGACTGATTAAATCAGCAAATGCAAATGCTAGTAAAATAGCAACATTGAGGAAGTAATCGATTTTTAGGTGGCTTGTTTTAACAAAGCGTTAATTTGGCCATTCTGATATTTTTTCTTTTTGGTGCTGGGTACAGATGGTGCTAGGTGCAGACAATGCTTGGCAGCAAAGCTTACGCTGATTATAACTGACTGACTGATCTCTGTGAGGAAGTCCAAAATCTGGAACTTTGCCCTTTGGGCTGACTGAATATTGCCTTGCTGTAAGGCACAGAGAAAATAATAAGGAGTGGGGGGTAGACAGAGAAGGTGCGAGAGAGAGAATTCATAGTTTTATGTACACTGCATGCTAAAGAAGAAACACTTTCTCTGGGAAATGCAAACTCAACCACTTTCCTTAATTGACCCTTCACACTTGAAAATTTATTTCCAGTTTGTTACTAGTTGTGTTTTGGCTTCCACACTTGCACTGAGGGGTGGAGCTATGTCTGTTCCTGAAGGCTGTCAGCTTTTGCTGAGCCAGCTGTTTTTGGGCTCTGCACATGGGCATGTGGCAATGAGATACGGTAGATATAAGTAGATAATGCAGTGAGGCAGGACTCCCTTTAAATTGGGACTGAACTGAATAAATTAGAGGTAATGCTGTTAAAACTGTGGCTTGTGACCTATTTTTCTCTTGCATTTCACCAAGCAAGGGGATAGTCTAGGAGTCTTCTTCAAGCTTTAATGAGCCCCTACCTTCTCCTAGTTGAACTCCGAGAGGAAGGAAGCATCCCAGTGAATAAATGCCAGGAGCCAAGCCATGTGAATGACAAACTTTTTTTCTAGCAGGATTGATTTTAAAGCTCTGTTGGGCTGAAAGTTTATTCACACTGGCACAGAGAAGTCCAGGTGACTTCATTTTATCCCAGAGGAGACTGCAGTACCTCACAGGCATTAATCTCACAGGGATGAGTTTAAGGTCTGCCTTATAGATAGGGCTAGGTATCTGTAGATACAGATAGCCTGGAGGATATCTGTAAAGGAGAGGTGGAGCATGGATGTCCCATTGGCAAGGGTAGTTAAAGCATACCTTTCACATTTGAAGACACTCAGGATGGACTTCTTGCCATCAAATGTCTCATAGCGCAGACTGCTTCAGAGACAGCAAGCAATGAACACAATAAATAGTGTTTTTTGAAGACATTTACTACCTTTTAGGCATGTGATTTTTGGAGGGGGATTATGAGAGGCGGTGATTTGGAGGTGTTCTGGATATCATGTATGACGAGTCCCTTGTAGATAACTTATCACATCATGAAAGGTCTGACCTTTTTGGCTTTCTTATTCTCTTTAGGGAAGGGCAAAAGTGAGACTGAACACATACCAACTGGTGAGCAACAGTTCTAGAAGGAAACCGACCCAAGGCTCCTTTCCAGCGCTCAGCAGTTCACATCCAGCATCATTGCTTTGTCTCAGACGTACAACTGCAGAAGAATGCAGAGGTGATGAGACTTCCCAGCAGCTGGCTGAAAGTGGCTCCTCTTAACCTTTCAAAGTTTATATTTTTACTTGTTTATTTTTTGTGATATGAGCTCCTGCTGACATCACAGATGAGCAAACACTCTCCTATTGATAGGTATTCATTTTCATTTTCCCTTGCAGCAGCGGAGACTATGGCAAGGTCTGAGCTGGGAAGAGAAGACCCATCTAGCTCAGGGACCTGAGAGGAACTAAGACAGTGGACAGCCAGTTTGCTGAGCTGCTCTCTGTATTTCTTGGCTGCAACGAAGAGCCTTTCCATTGCAAATGGACATGAAGAAAATTTTTACGAGGGAAGGTATTATCATAGTTTGGGAGGATGGATGTGATCAAGGGTATGTATTCAGCTTAGTGAGGGGACTACAAGTTATAAACACAAGGTAAGGTGATTAAAAGTGGGCAGATTAGTACTGGCTATATGTTTTGACAGTGGAAATTCACATTTTGCTTGGCTCAGGTAAGAAATATAAAACTTTTTGTGTTGTTGCTGTTCTTTTTGCATTTTCTCTCTGTCTTAATTACTCCTCCTGTCAGAAATAAGATATGCAAGCTGACAACAGAAAAGTTTGAGGTGTCTTTTCCAAAGTCCTAGAAAGATTCAGGTGTAGTTTGATTTGAGTTCAAAATGGAGATTCTTCTGAGAAAACGGTGCTGTCCTGGACTGAGACCTTAGTCACAGTCAGTCCTGTGACAGCATCACAAACTTGCTTTCATATTTTTCCCGGGTTACAATATATGACGTAAACAAGCTCAAGAGGCCCGTTAGAAAGATGCTCGTTATTAAACTACCCTAATGTAACACATCCTTTTAAATCATCAACCAGGTCATTAATCCAAATGGCACTATGCAAATGATTGTTTCTGTGTCTCTTCCTGTGATGCCCACACTTTTGCCTCCACTGCTCGAAATGAGGATATTTCTTTCTGCCTTCCCTTTGAAAAGGCAATTCCTTTGCCAGAGAATGTGTTTCTCAACTGCAGACAATTGAAAATATGAACTGGCCCTCTGAATACATTTAAAAGTTGCACATGGAAAAAAAAATACTTTGGAAAGGCTTTTGATATCAATAAAGTATGAATCACAAGTTTTTGAGAGGTGGAATAGGTGACAGCAATTACAGATCAAATTCAAAGCATTGTAGAGGACTTCTGAACGAAGTCAAGAGTTGTAACATAGAAATAATCTTCTACCTATTCCTTTTCTGTCACGCTGATTGCGCTCCTTGAATCACATGCCCAGCACTATATATCCTCACATTGTTGTCTTCTTCACTGGAATTTCAAAGCTTACATTTCTCCTTCCACCTAGTGCCCATCCTCTCTCCTCTGTTATTTTTAATGTAATTGTTATGGTGTCAGCTGTGCTGATCACTTCAGAGGGCTGAGGTCTGAAAAGTGTCGGTACACACATTCAATATTTATATAGCTTTTTATCAGGTTATTGGCTTTTTTCATTCACTTGCTGTATCAGTCTAGAAATGAAAGGAACATTATTGCAACAGCCTTGGCTTTTCTCTTGCATTGGGATTTTTCAAATGACAGTTACCTTTTAAAACATACTCAATGAACTCCAGATCTGTGTCACTTGAATTATTTAGCCTGACACTTAAACAGAGCGGCTTAACTTCTCCATGGAAGCAGTTTAGTTAAGAAAGAGCATGCAAATCAGGCCAGTTGCATATTTAAAGTGTGACTGCACCAGCATGTGAACCCTGCCACACTATCATGTCAACTTTTGATAGCCATTAAAGGAAGATGATATATTTTCTTTCAGCTTTGGTCATTTAGAAGGTGTGTAGAAGATTTCTTTCCCCCTGCAAGCCTACATTATGCAGTCTTGTGTTTTTAAATCCAATCTGTCTGTGTCAGAAGCCCAGCAGTAAGTCTGCTTCTCTGTATGAGGGAAATTGTTTTCTACTAACTGATGACCTCAGCATAGCTGTTTCTTTTCCAGCACATCAAAGCTCACAGTCAGACTTGCTGCAGCAAGTGCACTTTTGAGTGGCTTTATGACATATAAAGACCCTCTTTGGCATTCATACTGTGCTTTTCTATTGTTTACAAGTTAGCAGTGAATTATTTATGGAAGTTGCTGGAGATATGACTCTCTTTTTGCCCAAAAGCTGTATTTTATCTTGTGGTGAGATTTTATGTGAAAGCTATTTTGGAGGTTTATGTCCTTTTTACATTTATTTGACAGGTTTTATAGTACCAATCCCTTGTTTCCATTTTTATTACTGTTAAAACCCGTCTCTGAAAATTATTATTGAATGCAGCATGGCTTTAACTCAGCTGATGATATTTTTCTTTGCATTTCTGTTTTTGAGTGATCTCAGATAAGATCGTACTGAACAAACTAACATGAATATTCTTAGCAAAGGAGCAGGCATTTTGTTTCTTCAAATAAAGCTTAAGATCTTCGGTTCATATATGCCAAGTACATACCTTAGATCAGGGTCAAATTATGCTTCACTCTACCAATGTTCATAATTTATGACATCAGTCAATAGTTGCATTGGCATAAAGCCAAACTGTTAGTAGTGACCAATGTTAAAACTCACTGATCGTTTGCTCTATTTTACAGGTATTGAAGCATCAAAGACAGGCAGTGTTATAGCAGTTTGACTGAACTGATTGTAGAAATGACTTACATAATTTCAGCTCTGTAGGAGTGAACTGCAATTTGATACTTTTTTTTTCCCACTTAACAAGAGGAGGACAACTGCATTCATTGCCACATTACTCTTAAGAAGTTATTTGGGCTTCTTCCTATAAATTCCAGACTCAGGACCAGTTCAGCTCAAAGAAGTAAATGATTCCAGACGCTGGTAGTTAAAACTGGCCGAGAAGGACCTTTCTTCTCCAGGTTCTTCACCTTAAATGCATTTATTCTTTGGATGATGGTACTGCCTAAATGTTGTAATTAGGTCCTCTGCTAAAGGCAGAGTTAGGAACTTCTCCAGCTCTGAAGTTTGCATTCAGACATATAAGTATCATTTGACACCAGCTGAAAATGGAAATTTTGGCCCTGTGTCTCAGTCTTTCTGTTTGAATTCAGGATCTGGAATGATACATATGTGCATTTAGAGCCTGAAAGCCTAAGAAAGTAGATATCCTCTGGATTTGTTGCAATTGTCAGTGGCTATGCTGCTGTTACTTTGCATGGCTCTTTTAAAGTTTTCACAGAGAAGTGACTATGCATGGAAGTATACATCTCATGGACTAAAAGTTAAGGTACTTTGGAAAATGGAAATGCCAGACTATAGGCATTTGTGTAATTGTTTTTGCAACATGAAGCCTCATGGTTGGTTTGGTAGTGGTGTAACTTGCTCATTGAATGCTGCATTCATTTCACCTCGCTTCACATGTCTATGGTGTAGATGTGTGGAACTGAGTTAATCATCTTGAATCCCTTTACAGGTAAAAAGTAAGCATTACTGGACACTGAAATTAATCTGACTCCAAGATATCTGCTGTTCTGAGCAGCATTGGAGCATTCGTAGTGAACAAATGGCATGATCACATGATTTCTGTTTATGACTGATTGGATCAAACTTATTTGGGCTTGGTATGGCTTTTCAGTTTACAGATGTAAAGCTTCCTGCAGGAAGTGTTGTGAATATATAACATGGGATTTGCAGAAGTGGGTAGGACCATTAAAAATGTATTTAATTTAATTATAAGAGAGCTGGATTAGCACTGAATGCTTTAGGATAAACTTATTTTAGTTCCAGCTGTTCATCTTGGGGGGTAAGCATTTATGTTGGTTGCTTCTTGTTTCTCTTCTTTGAAGAAATATCTGATCTTCTGAAACATATCATGGCTGCCAGATTTTAATCTGAAGGGTTCATCTGAGGTGCCTAAACATTGGCATTTAGTTTCATCAGTTTCATCCCTGATGTCTGAATAGGGCTGATGATAGATATTACACAGGAAAGAAGGGAGATAGATGTACTGCTGGTGTAGCAGATGAATGCCATCCAGGATACCCTAGAACATCTCAAACAGCATTAGCAGTCTATGCTTTGGAAGTGCATCATGCCCTCATTTGCTTCTGTGGTTTCCTTCAACTGTCCAGGTATGGTACGGGGCAAAGAAATTGGAATCATCTTCTCTAATTACTCTTGCTGTTACAGAGTCTTATTGGAGACAGGATGCTTCCCATTTCTTGTTACAATAGTTGCAATTTCCTGTTTGACTTATTGATGTCTTGTCTTGTATTTACATGTAGCTTTAAAGATCTCTATATGCAGGGACCTGCTTTTATAGATAGACCGTTGGCATAGTTGTTGGCAACAATACAGGTATTCCCATGCCAGAACAAGCTCAACTGTACAGAACAAGTGCATTTGTCTCTGGAAGTGGAGACCTCCCTCCTGCTTGTTTATTCCTTTTCTACTCACACACCATGGCAAACAGAACTTGGTCTTGATTTCAATAGCTGGGGCATGGCATTTCAAAAAGACCCAGTATCTATTTGACTGACATTTTAAAACTCGCTTCTAAATCAAGGCTTCCCCACTCAGTCAACCACCCACAGAATGACATTTCAGAAATAAAAGCATAGCATCTCTGCAGATCTGTCCCTTGTTACTGAAGCATCTCTCTGTCTCCAAGATAATTAAAGTCTTACCTGTGAGCGACAGTCCTATATGTCAAGTAGGACCTTGTCTCTCAAAATCTGAAAGACTTTGGAACCTGCAAAAAGCAGATAAAATTAGGTCAGTGACTTCAAGACCTATTTTCGACCCGAGTTAGGAGTCAGTATGGAGACATTATGGAGTTAAAACAAGCAAGGAATAAGGCTTATTGGCCCTCAAGGGAAGCTTTCATGCTTGTTTATACCAATGTTCTGCATACAGAGCTTCCATCCAATTGGATGGAGCTTTATGTAAGAGGCAGGTATTGAACAGGAACTGATCCAGCCAAATGTTGCAAACAAAACTCAAAAATGACCAACCAGTAAAAAAACTCAAAGTGAAGAGAAAAATGTTAGGTAACTAACTGTTTCAAAGGAATTCAGAATACCTGGGAAAGCTATTTATTCATTCCCTAATGGGCCAAATTATTCTTTAATTTCAGCCAGTTTTTGTCATATCACTACTGTTAGTACTACTGCTACCACCACCACCACCATGACCACCACCACTACTACTATTACTACAACTACATAACTAACTAGATATATACCTGATCTAACTCACTTGATTTTGAGTACCTGTATTTTTTTCTTCTTAAACACAGAAGGGCACAGTGCTGCAGCCTATTGTCTCAGAAAATCCCCCTAATGACTAGCAGTAAAAAGTAGCCCTGTGTCTTTCATTGGAAAGCTGATGTTTTTGTTCATACCACTGTCTATTGCTTTCCTCTTCCAGACTTCCACTGAAGAGCAGTGATGGTTTATGCTTGGTTCTTTAAATTCAGCAGACAAGCTCCTCACATCTGGTCAATTACCTGTGTCCTACTTGCCCTTTCTGTCTAATCCCTCTCTTATATACAAGTCTTTTATGACGTGACAGTTGAACATTAAAAACAATGTGAGGTTAGATCAGAGGCAAGCTGAACATAACCCCTGTCTGAATGACAGATGCCTCTGTTGTACTTATATTTTGCTTCTCCAGCGCAAATGCCCATGAAACTAATCTTTCATATATGACTTTACAGAAATTTAAGTTAGAAAAAGATTTGTTAGGAGACCTTTTCAAAATTAAAAACATCATTGACAAAATTAGTTTTGCATAAAAAGTCTGTTTATTGGCAATGCTTGCTTAAAGGTATAAGATCCTGTAGAATTCCTATTAGAAATGACTGAACAAATCCTGCATTTGATGCTTGGGCAGTGGAGTAAAAATAAAGCACCTTAAATACCTTGTGCTGTTGTGCTGACGGATGACACCTTTGTGTTCTGTTTATGAGTGACTTCAGTGCTATAATTTTGGGACGTTTCAACATGCAATTAAATCCCATCTGGAGTCAAGAAGTTAATTTCTTTTTTGCCATTAGACCTTGCTTTTGTCTTATACGTCAACATTTCAAACTCATATTAAAATTTACACAGACTGTATTCTAACATTTTAATTATGACCAAATGTGCTTGGACTGGGCATAACAGAAGATGTCACCAAGAAAAGGTGTCCATGGAATAAATTTTCTTGAGTCACTATCAGTTCTTCTGGGGGCTCTGGGGTAGTCTAAGCTAGAGACTTTTGCCCTTGCACTGGTCAAAAAGGAACCTTTTTGGAAGTAGTTTTGCCCCATATTTATATGCATTTAAATTGTCACTCAGGAGCTGTACTGCTGTGCCTAACTCACAGAGCTCCAGAGATTTGTCTTATTCTTCACTTTATTATTTAGTTAATCACAACTGGTTTAAATAAGATTTTTCCAAGGTGTCGTCTGAGGATAACTAGTGGACTGCAAAGCTATGGAAATTGTTTCTTGGGATTATTAAACTGTGTTTTCAATAACATTTAGAATTTCAAGTATAAAGGATGCATGACTGTCTACAAAAAATGAAGAGGTTAAACAATGGCCCACTCCTCATTCCCAGATTGGAGATGATTGCATTCAGTCATTAGTGCAGACAGCGTGAATGAGGAGCACAGGTACTGATTCCCAGTCTCAATTAATTTTCATTCTGGACATTCCAGTTTGCTTGGCTTAATCCTCATCCTTTCAAAAGCAGCAGTTTTTCAGGCATAGTGCACAATACTCAAGACTAATCTAGTATTCAGCGTAGCATTAACTGAAACTCTTAAAGATATGCTTTAATGTTTTTGCCAACAGTAAGTATAAACCCTATGACAAATGAAGAAGGGGTATTTATATCTGTGTTTTTAGAGCTCTCAGAGAACACAGGAAATCCATACATTCACTCTGCGGCCCCCAACCCACTGCCATTTCTATGCCCTTAACATAATATTTATTCATTACAAATTAAAGCATTATCATTTCTGCATTCAATCCCTCTGTAATAGCGGAAGCAGTAATCTAAACAGCCTGCTAGATTCCGCTGACATGTTCATTAGGACTGAATTATGAGTTCAGCACATCCTGAAACTAGGGACTGCTTAGTACATTTGTACAGCTGTCATTTTGCTGCAGGCGCAAACCAGGAAAGAAATGACTGCAAAACCAACTGCTATAGTTCTATACATACCAGCTGTTTTGGTAACCATACCCTCCTTTCCTCCTCCAAATAGTATTCCTCTGACAGGATTTGCCTGACAGAGCAAAGAAGTAAGTTGATATTTGGAAATAAATGTAAGAGAAGGAAAAGGGTTCAGAAGTGTTGGGTGAAATATGCTCTAAAACTAACATACATCAGAGAATAAAACCCACTTGCTGCAATATAATTTCTGTTTTAAAACAGTAAAAAAGCACACAAGATCACATCGCACCATATGGTGTTGAGTTAAATCCACTTCGTAGTTTTGAGTCAAGAACATATGCACCCAATGAAGTGGCACTTGTTATAGAAATTATGACTGTTTTGTTAGTAAATAACATTAGAATGCTACAAACAGCCCCTTAAGTGATTTTTTTCTCCAGTAGACTAGTATGCAGAACAGCCATTACCGAGCTTTTAAGGCCAAGCGACTCCTAATCACTTTAGAGGCCGAAGGAGCTGGCTGGGTGTGCATGAAAGTCTGCACAAGCCTGCTTGTCTGAGAAGAGGAGATCACATAAATACATTTGTTATACTGCAGGTGGCATTTTAATGTTTCAGTTCCACCTTTTTGAATCAGGAGTGCTCAGGCTGTCAATCAGAGAGGAGCAAGAGAAACAGTCCCTTTTTTGCCAGACGCGTTTTCTCATTTGATCCTATATATCTTATGTGTGTAAATCAAGACATGAATCCTGCTAAGAGAAAGCTAAGTCAGGCTACGCAGCTGTTCGTGTTCACCTATTGCACTGGGGCAAAACTGCAGTTGTTTCAGCACGGCTCTCTGAACCCAGTGGAGAGGTGCTGGTGCTCCGTACCGGGTGCTGGTGAACCAGTATGGTCCAGCCTCCTGGCAAACTGGTGACATTGTAGACTGTGTTGATACTGGGTGACAGCTCTATGGAGGGGTGGGGGAAGGACATAGAGCCATAGAGGAAAGGACATCATAGAAAGAGATTTCAGAGGATATAGGAAGGACTTTGAGAAGTCTCTGCCTTCTCCTTAGTGCATTGGCTTTTACTATGACTAATCCCATTCTGAGTTTGGGAGCAGTAAGAGGATATTTTGGGTCCCTACCATGCCTCAGGTGAGGAACTGGCCACACTCAAATACTTAGACATCATTGACTTCAGTGCTAGTGTTGTCTAAAACAGCAACTGCAGTTTCTGAAGAGTAGCATATCTGTTTACCATTAGGGTGTGTGATAAAAGCTTAGAGAGACAATGAAGCAGTGGAACCCAAATAATACTCTGCCCAGCTACTGCCAGGCCCATCCCAGGAACCATCAGCCCATCTAAGACCCATCTGCACAAGCCCAGAGGAGTACAGGGGCACAATGGCAGGTGGGGGTGAACCCGAATCGAGGAACCACCACCATGTCTGGCCTCTCCCAGGGCTGCCCCAGCAGAGCCTCAGCCCCAGTGTCCAGGTGTGAAACTCATCACCATAAGTCATCGGGAGCAGCCCTCTGGATCACCTTTTGGACTAAGAGGGCTGCTGCTTAGGGGTGGGACACATTATGGAATGCAGGGGAAAGGCAGTTTGGCATCTCACAGGACTTGAGGGAGGAACCAAAGGTAGGAAAAGGGAGATGTTCAGGTGATTTGGGGAGGAACAAGAGTGGGAAAATAGAGAGGTAAACAGGTCAAAAGGGCTGGTTGTGTGTAAATAGTGGGCTGGTCACTGTGCACGTCTGGCCATGCCCTGTGCCTGATCAGCACAGTCTGTCCTGTCTTCTTATTAAATTCCTTTCTAGCTCTTTCCTGGGCCAGTGACTCTTTATTCTGTGTTTGTATGGAGGTATGAGTGCAGTAACTGGAGTCAGACTGTGGGGTGGAGCGCCTGTGTGTCTATGGTGCCAGTGACTGCAGCGAGTGTGGGTGTGTGATTGCTAGCGAAGACCAAGATGGTGAACAGGTGAAGTGGCCTGGAAGCAAGGGGGTGAGTGGTACTCTAAGGGCCAGCTCTGATTCCAAGAGTGCCTGTGTATCTCTAAGGGCTGGGGCTTAGGGCACAGGACACCAGTTACTGGGATCTGGGTAGTGCCGGCATCTCTGTGTGTGTGTGTGTGCGCGCACACGTGCGTGTGCATGCATGACGGTCTGCACCAGCAACTGGAGTGGGGTTGCAGCCTCGGGGTTTCATATGTCCAGGTGCCAGCAACTGGGGAAGCTGGGATCAAGGGGCAGACCGTGTAAGACCAGCTGCTAGAAGGATCCACACTGCACACACACACTTTTTTAGATATATATACATATATATATATATATTCTCTAAGCAGCTTCTGTCCTGCTTAGCCAGAGAGGGGAGCAGGATGAGGCCTTTGGTGCTGTCTGTGTTCATGCAGGTGCTCTGAGTGTCTGTCTGTGATCTGCGTGGCTGGCCATGTATATACACGTATATATGTAAATATGTATATACTTGTGTGTGTATGTATGTATATATGTGGTGTAAGTGTGTGCTCTGTGTGCATGTCCCTGCTGGGAATACATCTTCAGCCTCATTACTAATTTGGCTATGGGACATGGAGCGGGAGCACCCTCACCTCTGTCAGGGTGCTGAATCCAACATGATATATTTTCCTCTAATATATTCATTATGTGTTATGTTCATTCCACCTTCTATTTTCTTTCCTCACTCACCGTTCATGTTAAGAGCCCAATGCCAAGAACAGCTTTCAAGTGCAGCAAACGTCTGATGACTGCACATTTTGGTAGTGCTAGATCTGTATTTCAGGAACATATATCCCTTTCTGAACCCATGCAATTAGAAGCAACTATTTAAAGCCCATCCTGCTGTGTGCTGAAGGGATCTGCTGGAGCATATGGATGCTGGGACAGACCCATGTGGGTACCAAGAAAATTAAACTTTTTCTTATCTCACAAGCCACTGACCAGGAACAGAGAGCATGGGAATAGGCTCATGACAGCTGTGAGCCTCCACAACTCATGCTCAGCTGTCCATGGGGAGGAACGACTGCCTTTTCTCAATTAATCCTGACAGCAGAAAGATTGGACATGTGACAGCTGCCTTGACAAATATCTTGATCATAGTGCTTAATCTTTCTTTGGCGGTCTTCACAACCAATGAAATATGACTTCTATCTTCAGGCTTGATAAGATCTTGGAAAGCTCAAACTAATTGGTAATCTTGAAGTCTGAAACCTTTGGAAAAGTGTTTACATGGTGTAATGGCATATGTTTAATTACAAAATACTTTAACACCTCTGGGGCACTGTAAATGTTACTCTGATCTCTGCTGAGGGCAGTTGCTTTATTGCTGCCTTTGCCAAACTTCTTTTCTCTCATTTTTGCAGTCCTTACTCAGGTCTTTGGTTTTATAATTCTCCTCCTGTACTGTAGTATGACTGTGTTTGAATCTACAAGACAGTATTTGGTGAGTGGCTGATCTCTAACTAGAGTGTTCTAGTCAGCATTTTAGCTTTTGTATGAATAAAGCATGAATTTGCCTTCAAGGTTCTGTGAAATTGTGACTGTAATATTTAAAAAACACGTCTTTGGCTTCTTTCACATCTTTGCCCTCTTTTATCCAAAAGAGGGCAGTCTATACCTGACTTTCTTCCAATTCATTTTGCTCTTTTTTTTTTTCTTTTTTTTTTACATTCAATCATTAATTGCACAAAAGATGGTGCCACCTTTTACTTACAGTTCAAAATATGTGGATCTCCTTGGTTCATCTCTAATGAGAATCATTCACAAAGTAGGGAAAAAGAAAACCATTCACTGCAATTCAGTAAATTATGAAGCACTTTTCCTTCTCAGTTTTTCCCCGCAAGTAAAGACAGGAGAAGGCTCATGGTTTGACCTATAGTGCGAACAGTTTCATTGGGAAAGTAGCATTTGGCCTTTCCCATGGTGGAAGGATAAAATCATCCAGTCTCATGCTTTTGTGTGGCACCATATTGTGTTTCTCTCTCTTGATCTTAATGTGCCTTGGGACAAAGGTAGTCTTTAGGTAACTCGTCTTGTGACTGTGCAGCAGCACCAGCACATCAGGAGACATCTGTCTGAATAACCCAGAATTCACCAATGCAACATGCTGAGGAAAGCAGCTGTTGCTTAACTTTGCATTTCATCCCTCCGTCTTCTTTACTGTTGTGGTCCATGCACTTGGTGTCCACATATTTTGTCCATGGCAGGAAAGGAAGAATGCTGTCATGTACCAGGCACACTCCCATCCCAGGGTCCTCACTTTGGTGGTTTAGTTTGTCTTTGGCCTGCAGTAGTGCAGGGAGAACCAAGTCCATTCTCCTACCTTTTACAGAGAAGCAGTATGTGAAAGCGGAGTTGTGAATGACTGAGCACAGCAGCCAGTGCAAGCAGATGAGAAAGCTTTTATTCAACCATCAGTGACAATTTAAAATACAGCGGTCTGCTTGTGGATTTTATTTTTTGTTAATATTGGCTCTTAGTTTAGTCCCTTTTTTCTGAATGTGGACTGAAGTAACTGAAGAGATACGGGAAAGGAGTTTGTGGAGACTCACTTGGGATGGTCTGTATAGTTGACAGTCTGTGAATAAGCTCTCTCACACCAGCACAATTGTTATACATTACAGCATCATGTACTTTCTATACACAGACATGTGCATATACATGCATATATATACATATGCACATACATATACATATAAAGCACTATGCATATGTGTGTATACCATAAAAACAACTCCTAGTGAGCTGCTGTGGTGACTTAGATATGTGCAAAAGCGCCTAACAGGCACCTAATGTATTAAAAAGAGGTCTATTGATTAATATTAAAAACCTAGCTCTGTTCTTTCTCATTGATTATTATAGCTATTCATTAACACAGACTAAATTAACCCCACCAAATCAATCACACAATAGGAAGTTGTCCAAGACAACTCTTGTCTCTCTTTAAATAACATTTCTTCTACCATTACATACCTTGGGGTGTCTATGGCCACGTATTAAGTTGGGAGTTTTGAGTGAGTGGAAGAGATGAAGATCATACATACATATATATATATATATAATCAGCTTATTCTTTTCATAGTCCACAAAATATCTGTGCCAGGGTCTCTTTCATTTTAATTATCTCACCCTCAAATCTCCTTGTTTCACCTCCTTTGTCTTTTTCCGCTCTGCGGATCTCCTCATGACTCACAGTAGGTCTTGGATGAGGCCGCAGACTGCTGTTCCTTTCAAATATTATGTGTTCCTTCAAAATTTTCTCAAGCGGAATTACAAATTACTGTCCCATCACTAAGTTTCTGAACCTCTGGGGATTTATGACCAGAATGTTTTTATGAAATAATGGAGGGTCAGAAATGATAGACCTGATAGCTAAAAGGCAGTGCTTAGCAATGGAAAAGTGAATGGATAAAGGGATCAGTTTCAGGGAACACTGAAAGGCCAGAGGAGAAATAAGACAGTTATTACCCAGTAATGAAAATCAATCGCCTGCCTCTGCCTACTATCTTGGGCCTGAACTGTAAGTGTGTACCCCTCTGCAATCACCTACGAAACCAGCACGAGCCTAAAATGAATCTAACTCTCTTATTGTCTGCCTCTTGACAGCCCAGCTAATAGAAATGCTGGGCATGGGAGTTCAGGTAGTGCTTGTGAATCTGTGTCTCAGAATGATTTTAAGGATGATTTTTAAAAAATATGTGAGCTAAATTCTGTGCTGAAATTTACCTTATCTAATGATAGGTGCACATTAATCACCGCAAATATAATACTTTACTCCCTCCTGTGATTACAGCTGGGGGCTAAATTCTGTCAAAGTCTGGACTCTGCTGTACTACATAGTTTAAGGAAAAATGAGTTCAGTGAATATAAAGCCCATACAGGAGGTAAGAAGCTCCATTTGCTTTCTTTTCAGACCATGAATTAAATTAGAGTATTAAAGCACATTCTATCAAAAAGAGGTGTTATCCCACTTAGAAACCTGTGAGTTCTTGCCATCTAGCACTGTGGAAGTGACTCAGCTACTTGAATTGAGACCTAGTTACTTAATTATTTCTTAGGATTTCTGTCTTTCACTTTCTTTCATCAGAGAAAATAAAGGATATCTATGGTTTAGTTTGCACCTGCAAGTCAAGAACTGTCCATTGGTTTGGTTTCACTTAAGAAAATCAACCATGTAAAATATTCAGCTGTTTTTTTTCAGTTTTTTTTTTTTTCAGATGATCCTTCATTGTTTTTTAATTAGGGTTTTACCTATACCTATGCCTAAACCTATATGTATACCTATCTATATCAATATCTATAATAATCTATATCTATATCATCATCTATATCTATATAATCATATATATCTATATCTATATCCATATATTTTTTCTCTGATTCAGTTTGAATACTTGCAGATCCAACTCTTAGAAAGTCAGCTAAAGGAAAACAAAGAGGACATCTATTTTTGTGCACAAAAAGGGAAAAATTTTTAGCACTTACTGCTTCAAAAAAGTTAGACCAAAGGTTTAATTCCACATATTTTATCTGCTGACTTTTGTTCAATTGAGCACCAGTGCTGTCTTATTAGCTACTTTTGCTCAATTCTCAGGGTCAGGTTCTACCCACCTCTATGTCTCTTCGAGCCTACTTGATTTCCATTTCATTGTATGTATTTTAAATCAGCTCTGAATGGGTTTCTGCCTGTTTTTCCATTTTACAGTCTGATAGTCAAATCTCTCTTATGGCAAGTGTAGGTGAGGCAAACCAAGTTCTTGAAAAGGTGAGTTTGTGTCTTCATGAACTAGATTTCCAAGAAAACCCTTTGACTTCAGAAATGGTATTTGTCAGTAAGAGACATACACATATTTATATATAAAGGTATATATTCAGGAGCTGCAAAAAAGACTTTCAAAACTGCAGACATGTATCTCTGGCTACTCAGCTGCCTTTAAATCTTGACTCCAGATAGTTTACTTGAAGCATCTTTACATGATTCTCAGTTGAAGCACTTGAGGCTTTGCGCTCTCTTTAGAGGGCCTGTGCCTATACCAAAAGGATGTTAGTTCCTCACCCTAACAGGATTTCAGCTGAATGGGATAATATGTAAATTAATCATACAGCATTACTGTTCACTGTATGTGCAGAGAGTCTGCCTTTCTCTGTGGTCATAGGCTTCTGCAGATTCCTTTGCATAGAGTCAACACTGTGAAGGGATTTCATTTTTAAAACTAAGCTTTCAATCCGAAACATGTACATCATCATTTGCCTGAAGAGTCCTGCAACAAAGTACCTTACAGCAAGAAAAGTTTAGAAAATGATTGAATGAAGGTAACTTAAGTGCACATATAGATACACATATATACACACACACACATGCACACACACGCACACACACAAATACACACATATGTATATGTGTATATACATATACTCATACCTCTCCCTGAAAAGAAGAAGAATTCCAGAAACTGTGGAAGTTTGTTAGTAGATTTTTTTTTTCAACAAGGACATTTTCCATGAGGAGTAAGGGCTGGTTAAATAAGAAAGTAAATGTTTAAAATGGAAGAAAAGAAACATACAAAATCTGTTGTCTTGTGCAGCACAGGACTTTGAAATTCTTTGTAACGAACAAAGCCTGTATGAAGTACGGAGAAAATGAGTTGGTGATCAAACAAGATAGTTTCCTCCATTTAAAAAGTTTTGAGAGAGGGTGAATTTGTTACATTCAAACTTCGGATACTTAAAACTTGAATGGAAACATTTTCTTAACACTGTCAAGTGAGGATAGGGAAAATCCGGACATCAACTCAAGCAAACACTGTCATTTACTTCTAAAAAGACACTATTTTATATCCATTTATAAATCTATGTATGGTCCGTCATGTCTATGTAGGAAAAGAGACAGAATTAATCAGATAAATGAATTAACTTGAGGCAGCTGTGTGTGACATTCAAGAGGCCTGGAGTTACAGTGTTTTAAAAAAAAAGATCAATTCAAACCTGCTTTAGAGACGTTTTCAGAGGTTACAAAAGGGATTGCATCAGGCCTTTTGTGATAAAGAATATTACACTCCTTCACCTTGGAGGATGATTCAAACCTTAGGAATGAGGCTCTAAAGGGCACGTTTGCTTAAAATCAATCACATGCACAAATGGTTTTCTGAAATGGAACCCTGTAGGAAACTTAGCTAGAATTACTACCTGTTAGTAATATTAACCTTGTGGGACATATTATTGGGAAAAGTGGTTTTAATAAATAATATGGTTTTGTTCAGGGGACACTCACTGAAGATAAAGGTTCTGAAGCAGGGTATTGAGCAAGTGAAAATCTTGGAAATTGGGATACTGCTAAAATAATGAAAAAAATATTCAAGAACATTCGATCCAGCTGTCTTTCCCCAGCTCTTAACACTACTTAGAGTTTAATACCCTCTTACTACCACTGCCATTAGAAAAAGTTATCCTACTGCAGATATGCCATTGCATGCAGTGTTCAAACATAGTCCTCTCAGAAGTTTTCAGTTAAAATATAATAAACAAAAATGGATGTGCCTCTATTTTGTTCAAGCTAATTATATATTGTGACTTAATGTGTAAGAAACAAGAAATCATGAATACTGTATGTTACTTTCACTGTAGGCGATCAAAACATTATTTGGTGCTTCTGTAATTATATTAGGAAAATTCATGTTCAGACTTGCAACATCCACCTGAATGGTGAGACTAGTTAAAGTGCACTGAGCTATAACAGAAATCATAAAAGAGAACAGTTTAAAACATGCCAGCAGGCTTTTCACTGACAATGTATTCAACTAAGTTTGTTGTTAAAAAGCCACAGGTGTAAAGCATATTAAAACGTAATTGCAGTGACGGTTCAATGCAATTGTTACATATTACCTATTAGGGCATATTTTTACTATTTACTTTTAAGATATTTATGCACCTGAGCAACCACATCTAAAAGATCATAAAAGAGGAAAAGTTAAAAAGGAACCATAAAGCCAAATGACAAAGAGAACAAGAGTTATGAGCACAATTGGTGAGAATTGTAGTAAGTGTATAAATGGACGAGAAACTGCTTAATTTTCTCATATATACATTTTCCACCATAGGAAGAAACCAAAATGCACTTACCCACAGGCTACTGAACACTGCTGAGCTTTGACTAGTCTCCTGGGACATTAATCACTCGCAAACTCTCAACTGTTAATGTGAATAGAAATTAAATAAACAGTCTCTTTCTCAGAACTCAATTTCTTTGTTTTTCTCAGAAATTATTCTGCAGACTGCAGTTGTTTGTCTAATTCTTAAGAAACCTTCACTCAACCTTAATGACATCTTCATCTTCAGTCCCATCTCCAACTTGAGTCGAATGAATTAGAAATTACAAAAAATAACTGGATTATAAAGCTAACAAGCTAATGAAATACAATTACAAGAGAAAAAATAACATGCTTGTACCCTCAGAAAGGGGAGAAATAGAGACTTCAGAAAGCTTATTAGGGACTAGACTGTGGCTATTGATTTTACATGGAAAGCAATCCAATTCAGCGGTAAATCCCCTTCAGAGATAATTCTGTTTGAAGAGCGGACAAGTGTAATTGTTACAATACACTTCTCTTGTCTACCATTGACATGTAGCACAGCCACATCAGTTGCTTAATTAATGAAGGCTGGCTTGGAGCTAAGTCCAAGGAATTCAAAGACTTCAGCTTTGGTGTGAGTCACAAACTGCACACTTAGGTTCAGGGAAAAAGCACAGGCAATAATACAGTCACATGCACACTCGCTGAAAGATTTCAACCTGCTAGATTGGGATTTACATGTTTAAAACACACAGAAGTTCCCAGAGAAATCTGGCCTGTCTACAGTCGCAGAAAGCTTCTCTTCTTTAAAACTGTCTTGCTGGCGATCATGGGTCCCCTATGCATGCTCAGAAGTGCCCTTGCTGGGGGGAGAGTGCACCTGACATGTGGACATCTTTTGCAACTGAAGCTTGGCAGGCAGAAATGGCGTAAGTGGACGTTTCTGCCTTCTGTGGACAAGTGAACTGGAATACAGTGCTGCCAAAACACATGCAAATACCCCAAAGACCCAGCTGAAGAGTAGTCAGAGTAAAAGTCACCTCTACATCTAACAGCTGGAAATGAGCTTTCTTTGCATAAGCTGAAAATTAGAGAAGAAAAAAATTAAAGGAGGCTGGTTATTGCCTCAGGAAGGAAGGATACCCAGTCTGGTCCCACAGAACAGGCTGATCCTGCATATTTCCCACAGCTGGTGTTATGTAAAAAGCCTACACACTCCAGGCAGCAAGACTGAAAATCCTAGTTCTGCTCACTTTGTGATAAAAGTGAGAATCACTCTTGCTTACCTCTGGCCATGACTTACCTCCAGCCATGACTTACCTCCTCGGTAATGGCGTGTCTTCTGTAGAGGTATTAGAGCGTTACCTCTCCTCCTACCTCTGCAGCTGAGGAAGAATAAAACCCACGACCCTTACTTCCCATGTAAGTATTCTTATCACCAAATGATAAAACAAATGCAGGCAGGATTAAAAAAAAAAAAAAAAAAGACCTAGCCCTTATTCACTGGGTGTCTGTTCTCAGAAAATGATGAAGCAGTTGGATTCCCAGAGGCTGAGGCTGGTGCCCAGTTCTGTCTGTTGGTTCTCCTCATAGACATCAGGGAGGAACCGCTGCCTGGGGAATCTCTTTGTGGACTTGGTTCCAGAGCTCTTTCCAGAGATCTTCAGAGGTGTCTATCTCCATCACTGACTTTATAGGGAATGCAGGTGTTCCCTTTAGGGGGCAAGGTGTCTGAAATGTATGAAGCTGCAAACTTTAGCCATGTTCACTTGTCTGGTGTCTGCTGTACCACAAAACATTGAAGGGAGAATGTGGATATTGACTGGTAATTTTAGACATTTAACTTATGTACCTAGTTAGGTAACGTGGAGCCCAAAAGGAGCCAGTGGGGAAGGACAAAGTTTTCCTGAGGGTGATGTGGAGCACCTAAGTAAGATTCCTGCTCTGAGTTGTCCTATTTCTCTACTTACTTTTGCTAAGCTACTTTGGTTAGTAGTGGCAAATGTCTTAAAGCTTGCTGTTTGGATACTAGTTTCGGTAGCCTGTCACTTTCTCACAATAATATATGCAGTCCTGAAGATTCAAGGTGACACTGGGCATGTCACAAATGTAATTTAAGTCTAAACACTTCCTGCTAGTCCTACTCTCTAATGATGCCATTTAGTTATCTAATCACTACCCTTTGGTATAGCCATGCACCAAATGCTTTATTGTATGAAGCACTGAAATAAAAAAAATCTGTCCTGTAATACCAGCAACACAGACCTGACCAAGAGCAGGAGGAAACGAAGTCTTGTTTTTGGAGCATGGCAATTTTTAAAAGCTATTCTTGACTTGCTGACAACCAATTGCTTGCTGGCTTCAGAATTGCTGCGACGAACTCATGCGTCATATCAGGGAAGTTTTCTTCTTCTTTTAAAAAATATCATCTTGATTTTACTTTGGCATTTATTGTGAATCAGAATCACATTGATCTGCTCATGACTTGCATCAGTTTACTCATCGGTTCATTACACAACTCGTTTTGGAGATGCAACTTCATCTTTCTCAGAGGAAAATTGTACTTGTCTGAATTGATCCAAACGGTAGTAGAAAGCAAGCCAGGAAAATAAGAACTCTTTTGTTTTATTAGAAAAGTGTAATGTCCCCTTACCAATAATAAAAATTTAATGAAAAGCAATTAGCAGAAGAAATAATTTTCAATACAGACAGTAATGTTCTATTAGGTCATACTTGATAGCTCAACAGAACTGCGTTTTATATTCAGTATTAAACTCCATGACAAAGAAATTACAGAATTTCTGTCAAGCATAGTATGATTTATTCACCATGAACATGCAACAGTGGCTGGTAGTATCTTTTCTATGACAGGACTAAAATTAAACTCAAGGCTTTCTGCAGATACAAATACCAAAACACTATCAGCCATGAACATGTCTGTTGGATCTTAACTCTGATAGTGATTAACATCCTGTGACGGAAGACAGTCATACTTTATTTCGAGGTTTCGTTTGTAAGTACTGTACAAATGAATAATAAATAGACCTTTCAATTAGCGGTTTATCAGTTGCTAGTGCCTACTGGGTCGATAGATTGTCTATAATCACGGTTTATGTACATCTACTGATGTGCAGTCACTATCCATGAAATACTGTATTCCTGTCTGAAATAAAGGTAATAATACCTATTAATCATATGTTACCCATTGAAAATATGTCCAATATAAAGGCATTAGGGGTGACGAGAGAGCTCTTGTTGCATGATGCTCTCCTTCAGCAAAATGCCTTTGCCAAAGCTCGCTGGACTGTTTCCCTAAATCTCCTGTTGCAGGCGTCCCCAATGCAGAGGGTAATCCCTTCTCATTTCAAACAATACATATTCTCGAAGATCACCAGGCCAAAATGAAAGGATGAAACAACAAATTAGTGTCTGTCTGATCTAAGGGGCTTATGTATGTAATTATGATAGTAACAGTCTCAGTAATCAAAAACCACCCCCAAACCTCTACATGCTTTATCATTCCTCCTAGCAATAAAGATTGAGAGGAGTACTAGGATAATAAATGTCTCTAATTTGGCTCACCCACTACCAAGAGTGTTGTTAATTTAGTTCTAGGAATGAGCTGGAAAGTGAAGGAGTGTGGCATTCTCTGTTGTTGACTTCCACAGTTTGAGTGGTCCAAGTTTGGAGGGGAGATTTTACTTATAAACAGCTGATTTAATCTAGGCTGCATTAAGAGGATGTTAAGACATAGAGCTTTACAATGACACTTTCTTGGGATAATTGAAGAATTGAGGGAATGGTGTATACTAGGAGGAACAGGGAAAAAGACAGAGGCTTGTCCTCTGAAGGCTTTATCCCAGAAAGGATAAAACAAAAAATAACCAACTATCCTTCTGTGCTTCCAGAATGGTTTAAGCTGTGGAGCTGTAAACCATTTAGTGTTTCTGTGATTTCAAGTATCTTTATTTTCTCAGAAATTCTGAGTGCAGTCCTGTCCCACTTTCAATGTTTTAATTCCTCTCCTGTTTGGGAAATATTTCAAATGCTATTTGGACTTGCTAATTTATGCTTAATGTCTTGGAGAAAGAAAGAAGAATGACAAATGTTAGCTCTCACGAAAGATAAGAGTTATTTATCTTGTGCTACTTTGTGGAGATAGGTTAGGGAAATAGGCACTGGTTGGAAAGGTCAGAGAGAGTTGGGGAAGAAGAGCCCAGGCTGGCATAGGAGCAGTGGCACTGCCGGGAGGGCAGGAGCATGTATCACTGAGCTGTGTGGCATTTTGGCAGTGGAAGGGGTGCAAGGGATGAAGATGTTCACTAGAACTGGGATGAGGAGGAAACTATGATGTTAGCCAGGTTAACCTATCTGTCACAGTCAGCGTGTCCTTCTGCTCAGTCAGAAGGAGCCAACGACCAACATATGGGTGAATCCCAGTGTAGCTGCAGAGAAGAACAAATTTTCTGTGCCTTTTAACATGGAATACCAGGTATCTGTTCCTGGTATCTGAAGAAGTGTTAATTACTACCCTATGTCTTCATCCATAGCCCAGGCTGTGGAAAAAAGAGAAAGGGACTCCTGGCTGTGCTGTGAGAAGGAGGCAAGAGGCTCTGATGGGAGCTTGGCGAATGCCAGGGAGCGCTGGAGGGCCTTGGCTGCCCTAAGAAGGATTTTGCTTTCCACCAGTGGCAGGTGCTTCTACCACTTGGCTCTTCCACTGCTTAAAAAAACTGGAGCCTAAATTCCCACGACAATCAGAAACGTTTTGCGACATACTCACTTTCTTAGGTCTTCTTGGATATAATGCCTCATTTTAAAATATGCTGGTGGGCGAGAGAATGTCTTCTATATCTAATGGAGTGGGACTGTCAGTAAATAAAAGTCCAAATTAAATGAGGATCTATGACAGGAAAGGTGAAATGAGAGCTTCTCTAATTGTAAAATGATTTCATTTTGCCTTGCTAATTATTGAAGTATGAGCTTCATGTAATTATACATGACTGGAAACAGCTCCAGGTAACGCTCACTACATTTGCCCAATTAAATTTTACAGCACTGTGTTTGAATACAGCTAGCTACGGTCATTAATAAAACTGTAGGTGGCAATAAACATGCAGGGCTTCTGAAAGGAAGGTTAGCATTTGCTCTTTCTCCTTCTTAGCCCGACTTGCTTATTCTTTGGGTAGTGAATCGCCTCCATACTCGCTTACTGGCCACAAGGCCCCTGGGAAAGTGCGGCCACCCTGTGCAACACGGTGGTGCGTCCTGCACATCTGTGTGCCAAAGGCCCTCCTCAGCAGAAGGACCGTGTACAGTACAGTCCTGTACAAGACTTGCATCCTCACGTACGCACAGCCCTCGTGCATGTTGCCCACTGGGAAGACCTTGCTCTCAGACAGCTTTGCCTGAGGTTGGAACAGAAAAGAATTAAGGACAGAGCCTTTCTGAAAAAAAAAAAAAAACCCACAAGACCTGCAAAACAAAACAGTAAGCAGAGTCACCTGAGAAAATCTCATCAGACTGAATGATTCCTAAATCCTCTTCTCTCCTCCTTCTGCTCCTCCATCACTTTTCCACTGACTTGAGAAGCCTGGAATAACTCCCTCCTGCAACAGAAACTTTGTCAAATTAATTTGATGCTAACCTTTTTTGACATTATCCTATTTTTCTTCAATATTTATCCATCCTCCCATGGGTCATTTATGTCTGTTTCTGGCATCTGTCCCAGTCCTCTTGGGTAGGCGGAGTATGGTAGTTTTAATGTAATTTTTTTTGCAGTGTCTATCTTTCTGCCTCCTCTGCCACTGAACTCTTCCCATGCTCCCAAAAGTGGCAGTGCCTTCTTCGCAAGTCTCTTGGTAGGTATGCATACACACACAGAGAGGTTAAAAAAAAGGAAAAGTCTGTTACTCTTTTAACCTTGTTCATTCCTTCTCTGTTCAGAGTTATGAGCTCCTTTTTTTTCCATCCTGATCTTCTAGTATAGTTCTTTTTGATATTTAGCAGGACAGTTACTTTCTTCACCTTCATTCCTTATCACAGAGGCTGACTGCATAGCAAACATGACCCTCAAAAATACAGTGTTAAATATTAAAATGATTAAAATTATTGAACAAAGTCCACATTGCACATTTTTTTAGCACTCAGACCAAAGACCCAGTGTATGCCTGATATTCACTTCATCAGCTACAAACTCAGTGAAGGAAACTAATAATTAGATTTTGATTATATGAATTCTTTGACTGGATTTTTTTCTTATTTCCTACAATATAAAATCTTCATATTAAGGACCAATTTTCACAGGATTCAATCACCAGCATGTATTTATACAATTTGCCATCAATTTGCCATCACTTGAGACACCTGTAACTATAGGATATTTTGTCTTGGAAAAGTAGCTGGAGGTGGTTGAGTGAAGTTAATAAAAGGTATAACAAAAGCAATCTGTTCCATACCGTCTTGTCCTTTCAGCTAGGACCATGCCTACTGACCCTGCACCTCTTGAACCACGTAGCATTTTAGGTGGTGATTAGAGGCTAAGGCTGTGTCAGAGCCTGTAATCATGAGCCTTCAGTATTACAACAAGGAGCTTAAGGCTAGAAGAGAGAACTTGAGTGGGAGAGAGTAAAAGGAGCCTCCAGCTGCTAGCACCAACAAATAAACTGGTTTTAAACTGGATATTCTAGAAATTGTTCTATCTTAACCCCAGTCTCTTAAAAAGCTCACGCTCACTGCACTCTTTGTGCTGGAGACGTGGGACACAGATGTGTTCAGCACTTCTCATCGTGCGCACCTTACCATCCACATAGGTAATATGTGCTCTCTAACTCTGGTTATCAGTGGATGGTACGTACAGGGATGCCTATGCTGGCAAGAACTGAAGGAATTCAGCTACAACTGGGAGAGCCGGGGAGGTGCAGGAGTCACCCACCCCAGGTGATAGCACATAAGCCAGCTCTGCTCCCCAAACAGCCTCTCTGTGCTCACAGGGAGGTGAGTCCAAGGAAGGAGCTCTGTTTCAAGCACAACGCCATGCACATAGCATCGGTCTGCCTTTTGCCTTGACAGGCAAGTGCAGCCGGTGCTGCACTGCACTGCCTGATCCCTGACCTGCATTCCTGTGCTGGGCCCTGTTGCAAAATGCAGGCAGACTGGAAGAAGACCAGCTGGAGGTGTAAAAGCAAGTATCTCTGATGAATGCCATCAGTGCCAGAAAATCACTGGAATCAAGACAATTATCCCAGAAGACAACGGTGAAAGAGAAATAAAGCAAATAGCATAAGAAGCATGGGAGCAAGAGCATGTGTTTTGTTTTTTTTAAGTAGCAGGAAGGAATTTAGCCCCCTCTGGGAGTGGTTTTAGAGGAAGCTGGGTGACCTGAAGGGTTTAAGGGGAGCAATGGAGTGTTGCTGGAAATGGATAGTCTGAAAGACGCTTATACCAATTTCTCTAAGCTTTGTGCTAAATTTTCAACTTGAAAATTTGTCCTTCAATGTATTTTTTAAACAAAAATAAATGCATTTCACCCTAACTATTAATTACATTTTAATGACTCAGCTCTCACAAAAGTCAGACATTTACAGTAAGTAATTTCAAACATACTCTATGACACTAAAATCAGTTATGTTCTCACACCCAACATGACAACAAGGAAGCACGGTTTAATTTCTAGTTATGTTCCTGACTAATAAAATAAAGACATCAAGGCTGTAAGTGGATAAGAATTAAAAAAAAAAGCAAAAAACTTTTGACTGACGTCGTGTTCACATGCATAGAACTTCCCTGACACCATTTAAAGCAGATCCAGAATGTAAACTTAACCCCATTGATTTAATGGTAAGTACATTTATCTGTGCTTGCAGAGTACGGAGTATAAGTATAAATAAATACATATTACCATAAAAATTCATATCAGCTTTGTTTTTTTAATACTCAGTAGGTATATTATCTACAAATTGGAAAAATACTTGTTAAACAAAAAAGGTTTTGCTTAAAGAAGTCTGAGTTATTTTTATGACATCTGAAGTCACAAGACAGGCTTGCTCAGGACTGCCTTTTAACTGCTCATTTATGTGATGTCTGTGGTGGTAAACGGAACAGGGGAGGACCGGGGTCTTCTAACATGCCTGGGTAAGGCAATATTTTACTGGGCTTGTTTTGTGCCATGTACAGTTGACAAAACACCAGAGATCACTTTGTGTAATATTTGATAGCAATACATTCAGAGCCTAAAAGATACCTTACACCAAAGAGAATCCTCCCAGAAATGTGTGTTTGTATCCAAAACTTAAGGG
The DNA here is from genome assembly GCF_000699105.1 of Pygoscelis adeliae. Lineage (NCBI taxonomy): Eukaryota > Metazoa > Chordata > Aves > Sphenisciformes > Spheniscidae > Pygoscelis > Pygoscelis adeliae. The sequence continues at coordinate 999,269 of NW_008824933.1, read as the reverse complement.
AGGGATGACAGTACTAGTTAGATTTCTGTCCCAGAAGGACAGAAACAAGGGGCCAACAAAATTGTAGGTGACCCCAAGGACTCATCTCCATGGCTTTCACCTGGAGGGCATGTGGAAGGAGTGGCAAGCACAGAAAGAGTGGGGGAAGAGTTCTGTCCTTAGGCAGAGACCAGGACGGTGTTTAGCAGTTGCTGCATTTGTTTGTTCCACTCTGGTCACCAGATGTTTGCACACTAGGTTTCCTAAACAAACCTTCACTTTTGGGACCAGGGATCAGTTTCCTCAAAGAAAACAGATGCTGAGAAGCTTGTGGGCTACTGAGCCAAGTACCAAGTACTTTAAAAATGCACCATATCCTTACAGGTCAGATTTTGAGCACGGTGGCTGTACAAGTTGGGGAACATATTTATGCTAGTGTGGCGCAAATAAAAGAGGAGGAAAAAAGTTAAAATTCTGACTGTGCTGTTTCACACTGCTTTTTACTTAAAATTTGCTTAAAATGAAAAGAGGCACCTGAGTATATTTGACCACCAGAGGAAGCAGGCGTTCCCTTTACTTTGGTTCTTGGTATACCCTGATTTGAGCATAGCTGATCATGGTGCTGGAGAGTATTTCACAGGCCCCAGCTGATTCATCTGCAGTTTGGCTTAAGCCGGTCAGCCTTTTCTGTCACTGTTTTCTGTTTCCTTTTGTGCTAGCTCCTTCTTTAAATGTTCAAAGAACATGCCCCATTACACTTGATTACTGTGAACATCTTGCAGTCTCCTTTCAGAAGAAAGCAATGAAAATATTACCATACAAGGCAAGAACAGGAAATAAAAGGGTGTTAAAAACAGAGAAAGAAAAGAGACAGGAAAAACAGACTCCGTAACATAAGTACTGCATCAAATAGCAAGAAGGCTGCAATGTCATTTGAAGTTGTGCTTTAGGCAAATATGAATCATTTGCATTTTCAGCCTCAAACATGTAATTTCTTAATCACAGTTTTTTAATGTGATTACAGCTGCAAAAAAAACAGTCTCATTTTTTTATTTTGTTTTAATATTTTTTTTTTATTTTTATTTATTTTCAGCTAACTACAGATAGATTTGGGGGGAATTTTGGTTTGATCACTGACATTTTTATTTTGGTGCCTTTCAGAACTGTGTTAGATAAAAATGCAAAGCTTCCTCCTGAAATGTATTTTCAGTAAGACTTTTTTGCTTGGAATAAATGAATCCTAATTTTTTAGTCAGTTTTATCAAGAGAAGGGTAAAGTTTATGACTTCCCTTTCAGCAAGGAAATGTGTCTATGTAAATGTTATACATTTTCATTTTCTCTGTATGTTCCTAACTTTGTGCTTTCCATTACTAGTTTCTATGCATCACATCCCTCCTGATAAAGTACTAGATTGGTACCAATATGCTTTTGTCCCTGAGTCAAATGGTGAAGTCCTTCAGCAATTAAATAAGCTTTTCACTAGTTTCAGTGTGCAGAGTGTGCTGAGTGGAGGGCAGATAAATGAGATAAGTGGAGCACACCTGGAGTATGTATGACTGACTGCTGGCTAGAAGCCAAGAAGGGCAGCACCTAAATTCTGCCCAGCTCCCAAAAACCAACCACCTCTGGATTGCAAAGACTGCATCTACATTACTATTTTAATTTGGATCTTGAGTGTGCTTTTAAAACAAATCTGATTAAGTCTATTTAGTGCGTTTTTGTTCACACATTTAAGAGCAGGTTCAGAGAAATGGGTTCTTTTCAGATAAAACAGACCAGATGGTGCACTTCGTGTGCTCCTGCCACTAACGCACATTCAGCCTGTGGGAACTGATTACAGCTAGTCTGATGCAGAAGTTCCAGAGTAAGTGTAGTGTAGATGTTGGGTCCTCAGCACCATGTCTCCCACTCTGGTGGTTTCTCGTGTCTTACTACTGCAGACACAGTCAAAATCAATACTCAGTTCATGTTCAGCAACTTGGTGAATATCAAAAAGAGAGAAATCCTCCGTGATATTAAAAAAAAATCTTTTTTATGATGAAAGTAGACTTACATTTTAAATCTGTAGTATGGCTAGTGGATGTGATTTTGCCATGGGAGTGGAGCCAGGAGGGTGAGAGGCAGTCAAAGGAGTTCTACCCAAAAGACTGGTGCCGTAGAAACTGAGGAATATTACTCTGAAAAAGGATAACTTGAGTTCTTATTAGATTCATTTATAGGCTGTGATTGTGAAAGGTGTCCAAAGTTTGTACAAAGTCAACACACCGTACCAGCGCAGCCTTGCCTTCCTGGGAAAATTTTATTCTATATGGATGTTTTCCAACCTTCTACAGGTGAATTTTCTAGCAGTAAGACCTCTACTATTACACTGGCAGAAACCTTGCTACCAAAGTTAATTCTAGCTCCACAGCAGTTTCCAGCTTTACATCTCATGTTCACACTAAATTATGACTCAAATTCCTATTTAAACAAATCCTTTCAGTAGTTCTTCATCTTCTGAAATGGATTATTCTGACTGTAGGAGGACGGACATAATGTTGCCATACATTCCCGGGACAGTGCTGGGATATTTGTACCCAGAATAAAGTTTGGAGAGCTTCCCATGGCTTATCCATGAAAGTATCCAAGATATTTTCTGGGCTATGCATGCCACAACCAAAGAAAGAAACCCCACCAGTGGAGTTGCTGGTGGGTTGGACTGCAAAAAAAGAAAGGAAGGTGTATTCTTAACATGTCAGCATCATTCAAGACAAAGCAAAATTACTAAAAGCTTGCACTAATAAACAGGAAGCATATGTTATGCCTAAAGCAAACACAATTTTTGCTGGATACAAATTTCATGAGTGTGTGCAAGGAGGCTATAACCTGGTCTCGTGTGTTAGTACAGGTGCAATTGAAAGCAATATTATTAGCATACAAGTTGATATTGTCCAAATGCACTCTTTTGGTTGGAGATAATGGCCAGGGCTCTTCGCAAAAGAAGAAAAACTTATGTCCTAGTGTAACACAGGGAGCAAATAAGCAATTTATGTCGTAAAAAACATGCTGTTGCAGAAATGTGACTGGCAAAATGATAAATTTGTAAGCAATCTTTATGTTGATTTGGGAAATTTTGGAATACCATTGCTTTGTTCATCAGTCCTGCATTGTTTTCAGTTAAGGCACTTGTTTCTCTTGAAGGGTGTTGTGGTTTAACCTTAGTCAGCAACTGAGCACCACGCAGCCGCTCGCTCACTCCCCCCTCTCCCGGTGGGATGGGGGAGAGAATTGGAAGAGCACAAGTGAGAAAAACTTGTGGGTTGAGATAAAAACAGTTTAATAATCGAAATACAATGATAATAATAATGTAATAATAATAATAATAATAATAAACAAAGCAAGTGATGCACAGTGAAATTGCTCACCAAATACTGACTGCTGCCCAGCCAGTCCCCGAGCAGAGGCCCCCCCCAGCCAACTCCCCCTAGTTTATATACTGAGCATGACGTCCCATGGTATGGAATGTCCCTTTGGCCAGTTGGGGTCAG
>NW_008824933.1:988894-990156 GCF_000699105.1 Pygoscelis adeliae | reverse complement strand
GATGCCCAGCCAGTCCCCGAGCAGCGGCCCCCCCGGCCAGCTTTCCCCAGTTTATGTACTGAGCATGACGTCACATGGTATGGAATGTTTCTTTGGCCAGTTTGGCTGTGCCCCCTCCCAGTTTCTTGTGCCCCTCCAGCCTTCTCAGTCGGTAGAGCATGGGAAACTAAAAAGTTCTTGACTAGTGTAAGCACTGCTTAGCAACAACTAAAACATGGGTGTGTTATCAACATTGTTCTCATCCTAAATCCAAAACACAGCACTGTACCAGCTACTAGGAAGGAAATTAACTCTATCCCTGCCGAAACCAGGACAGATTTTGAAACTCTGTCAGAAAAGAGAGTATTGGAGAGGTGGATAAAGATCTAAATGCTGTCATTAAGAATTTTTTTGATTTTTAACAGCAAAACATTATTATCTATATCCATGGCATAAGAAACACCTGCAGGTCCTCATTTTACCCATGCTCTATCCCTGCCGAAACCAGGACAGATTTTGAAACTCTGTCAGAAAAGAGAGTATTGGAGAGGTGGATAAAGATCTAAATGCTGTCATTAAGAATTTTTTTGATTTTTAACAGCAAAACATTATTATCTATATCCATGGCATAAGAAACACCTGCAGGTCCTCATTTTACCCATGCACAGCCAGAGCAGCACCCCCGCCCAACAACAACACGTACTGTTACTCATCCAGAAGGCAGAACCTTAAGAAAACAAAGTCCTGATTCAGCAGTTAAGAGCTCTGAGTGTGTCTCTGAAGCACTGAATTAATCTTCATTAACCTGTATGAGACTTTTCAAAGGCTTAAACACTGGGCATGATTCTAAATATCTTGCTGAATGCAACAAAATACGTAGCTAGACAGTGCTTCTTGATCAAAGCCATTTTGGTGTAAGATAGATATTTCCACAGTTAAACAAATTCCACAGCATGGCACTGTGCCTCTGCGGGAACTTTGCAGTGCAAAGAGAGTGCTGCTTCTGGGTGTTTACAATAAACAGTAATGTGAGCTCTATTAGGCATCCAGTTAGAGGTAAAAATATAAACTGTGTGTGAAGATTATCTGGATAATTAAATTATTAAGTAAGCATTATATAAAGTGGGGGGAGGGGGTTGTTATTAATGCTAATATTAAATTTTTACTGCAGAAGGCAGCCAGGTGCCTTTATTCCCCTCCAGGAGATGATTACCTCTTGATAAATCAAATTCCCTTCAGTGGGCTTATTGCAATTTCAGAACAGGCATATTATTAACAACACT
>NW_008824933.1:979429-988827 GCF_000699105.1 Pygoscelis adeliae | reverse complement strand
CAGAGCTGCATAAATCCCGTGGATCAGTGTTACCACTCGGAGTATGAACCAGGACTCTCCTGTTGCTTATTCACCTCTGGAATGTGAATTTCCAAGGTTCACTTTCAGGGCATATTCTGGTGGGTAAATCTTCCTGAGACTTTAGTTAAGGCTAGGAAATTAGAATGGCTAGGAAGCTAACAATAGTCCCCTTCTCCTCGTCCTCACCCACATCTGGTGGCCCGCATTGGGCTCTGTTCAAATGCAGTGATAAATTGGGCTCCTCAGGACAGCCAGGAGGTCCATAAGGCAAAGTATGCAGCTGTGCAGGGTACAGATTTCAGGGGAAAGAGACTGCCCATTTAGCCTATATCTGAGGAGGCAGCAACAGGCTTTTCTAGCCTGACAAGCATCACACCATCAGAGCCCTCCGCTCTTGTTGGACACCTGACCTTGTCTTCCCTCCTTGTAGTTGGGAGACCCTGGTGAACGGACAACTATTGCACGGGGAAGAGATGGGAGGAGGTTTCCTGCAGGACAGAGGAGGGTTTAGAGAGAGGTGCCTGCTTCCCCCAGTTGTCATGTAGCTTGACAGAGGCAGCACAGCTTCTATGGCACAGCCATTGCTCGCTCCCCATCCTGGCTTCAGGGAGCTGTGCTGGGAAGCCCCCTTTCTGCCTGGGCAGCAGGACTACCTCGTTATGTCAGGTACAGATGCCAGCAGGTACATCTCTCATTTCTGGGCAAAACTTGGGGGTGTGATATATTGTGCTCCGTTGGTATTTAATCCTGTTAAAAAGGCACAAAGTTTGATTGTGTTTGGAAGAATATTGCTCAGTATTTCTCTCTTCACACCAGAGAAAACCAAACCCCAAACCATTTTCATGTTATAGGTTAATCTGCTCTTATGTATTGGCATGACGTATTTATACAGTGATATGGACTACTATCTTCCATGTTCGGTGAGTATGGGTATGCAGCTTTGCACATATACGAAATGTTACAAAATAAATGTGAAAAAAATTGTTACTATTTTAGTTTTAATTTATACTCAAAGACAAGAGGAATGGTTTCTCTGCAATAGTTATGTTTCAGCTGTTTGAAGCCAGCTGAGAGCCAGCTGTGTGCCCACAGCCTCTCAAGGGTGTGATTATTTAATGATAAGACTCATTTTCTGCAGTGGCTGCTGATTACTGTTGCAAAAATTATTTTAACATAAAGTGAAGTGGTGAATTTTTGAGCTGAAAGAAGGTAGGGTTGGCTACTCAGAATATTGAGCAGCCTTTTCAGCAGAACTGTGGTAAGTCCCATAAAATAACACTACCTGCCAAAATGCTTGGCTGAAGTCTAGAGTCCAATTTATCTTATAGTGGCAAATTGTCTGCCTAGCTGAAAAAGAAACTCTTCTACCATGCCATTAACATCATAACTTTTATTGCATATTCCTTAAAGACAACAGTCATTCCAGGTCAAATGGTTTTATAAGCACTGTATTTGACATCCTCTGGGGCCAAGACTCTGTATTGGAGAAGACTTTCTTTTCACTCATGTTCAGCATGAGCCAGACATGGTCCTTTGAATCATAGAATCATAGAATCATTTAGGTTGGAAAAGACCTTTAAGATCATGGAGTCCAACTGTACATGAACATGAAGGCTGAGTGATATGGTGGACTCTGAATAGGGTCATTGGAAATGGATGAAAACTTGAGGCAGATGAAGAAACCATTATGATGATCCTTATGAGATATAAGCCACCTGCATATTAAGGAAAGCATTTGCATAAATCATTAACTTTATACTTCTCTTTATGTTCTCTCCTGAGTGGATGTTTTCCCACAGTTGAAAGGCCTATCAAGAAACATCCTGTCTTCAGCATTTGGAAAGACAAAGGGAATGAATGACATCTATTTTCTTACTTGTCACCTGCCAAACTAGATGTTGTCCACTAAAAAGAAGGAAAAATACGTTTTCTATACTGTGGGATAAATTGTGTTTGAGGTAGATCCAAAAAGGGTTTTTAGGGGGGACCTTTTAGTAAAATGGGAAAAATAAAAAACCCTTTCATTTTTAGTCACTTCTAAAACTTGTAGACCTCGAGACACTTTATTTTTTTCATTTCTCTTTCTATTATACAGGTGTCAAATTTGAAAAGAGAAATTCTGGTTTAAAACCACATTTTGGTTTTCAAATAAAATATTTTCAGAATCATAGAATCATAGAATCATTTAGGTTGGAAAAGACCTTTAAGATCATGGAGTCCAACTGTACATGAACATGAAGGCTGAGTGATATGGTGGACTCTGAATAGGGTCATTGGAAATGGATGAAAACTTGAGGCAGATGAAGAAACCATTATGATGATCCTTATGAGATATAAGCCACCTGCATATTAAGGAAAGCATTTGCATAAATCATTAACTTTATACTTCTCTTTATGTTCTCTCCTGAGTGGATGTTTTCCCACAGTTGAAAGGCCTATCAAGGAACATCCTGTCTTCAGCATTTGGAAAGACAAAGGGAATGAATGACATCTATTTTCTTACTTGTCACCTGCCAAACTAGATGTTGTCCACTAAAAAGAAGGAAAAATACGTTTTCTATACTGTGGGATAAATTGTGTTTGAGGTAGATCCAAAAAGGTTTTTTAGGGGGGACCTTTTAGTAAAATGGGAAAAATAAAAAACCCTTTCATTTTTAGTCACTTCTAAAACTTGTAGACCTCGAGACACTTTATTTTTTTCATTTCTCTTTCTATTATACAGGTGTCAAATTTGAAAAGAGAAATTCTGGTTTAAAACCACATTTTGGTTTTCAAATAAAATATTTTCGACCTTACTGAAGTAAAACATTTGATTTTGAAACATTTTAATTTTTGAATATTAAAAATAGGTTTTTTTATTTATACCACTCTGCAAGTTTAATATTTGGATAAGTTTATTAATAGTTAGAAAAAAGTACTCCTAATTTGTATATTCGTTAGCAGAATCCACAGCAGACCAGTGGTTCCAATTGATGAAGACTACATAATCCTAGAAAACCATCACTAGTCATAAGCATGGGTTTGCTCTGGACATTTTCAATCACTCTTGGTTTTGGACACCTTGTCAGAGAGCAGCTGATGATAGCAGTGTAAAGTTTTAAGGACAAAGTGGTATTAGCATTTGCTGTCTGACAGTTGACCAAAGCCTGCAGAATTAAAATTTCTACATTTTTAGTTGTACTGCACAGAAAGAAGCAGCTCTCTAAAAATTACAACCGAGGGATAGAATACGAGGTATAAAGACTGTATCTGAGACTTATTACCATCAGTTATTATGTAAATGATTCCCCTTGCTCACAAACACACAGACACACACACACACTTTTTCATCCCGATTTAAAACATAATTGCAGCCCTTGACAGATTGCCATTGATTTTTTTTCATAGAATGAATTAAAATATTTAAAGTAGGAAAAGATAGAAAGGAACATTATGTCCCATTAAACTAATCAAATGTACTAAAACCAACCCCTTCACCCCAAAACAACCCCCTGCTGCCATCCACTGCATCAAGATGGGTTATGAATGAACAAATCCACTTGGCACTTTACAAAATGACATCGTGATAAGTGCATGAAAAAATAAAATCAAAGTCTTTTATAGCTAGCAGGATCCTGGCTTTGTAGCAATGAGTTTAAATCAGGGCAGCAAGATCACAAAAGTGCTTCCAAATCCTTCCAAGAGCAAATTATAGTTTTCTGTTTCCTGACTGTCTTTCATAGCTGTTGTGCAAGCTTGTTAAAAATTCTTCACCATTTTCCACAGGATGGTATAGAGGCCAATAGTATGAGTCGACTGAAAAAAAGAGATGTATCATTTGACAGTAGGGTAGGTCTAAGGGAAGCTGTAGAAGAGGATGCTGTAGAAGAGGATGCACTGTACGTTACTTCAGAGGAAGGAAATCCCTCCGTGACTGATGGTCAAAATCTGTGGCAGCTGACCAGTGGCTTTCTTGTAGTCCCCTATCATTTGGGGAGAGGGCAGCAGAAGGATGCAAAATGGAGTAACATCCATCCCTTTCTTGGGCCACCCACGCTTAGGAACTCTGTGACACTCGCTTCCCCTCCATCCCTTTTCTTACGAGATCACTCCTGCAGTTATACATAACTCACTCTGGGACAGCAGGATGCTGGCAACGTCCTTACTACTGAGAAAGGTCCAGGGAGTGGGAATATAACTCACTGTCTTCAGGAAGGCCATTTTTATGTACTGCAGCAATTTCATTACTGTGACAGTTAGTCAATGCAATAGAGCTCTTTACTGGTGGTAACTCTGTGTAAACGAGGAGTAGCACTTTTTCCTTTATAAATCAACATTGCAACATTTCTCTTCAGTTAGGGATGAATGAACTCGAGCAACCTCAAGCTCTCCAGGCACTGAGTTTTTAGGCAGGTGAGCTCCAATCCAGGTCTGAGCTCTGTCTTTGTCTAATGGACATACTAAACCAACAAGTTTAAATAAATTAATAATTGACTTGTTTTTTGGATTGGTTGGAAAATATTCCCCTACACACATCCAGGTACTCACATTTATATTGTCCACGTTATACGATACTCTGTAACATTTAATCACACAGGCACCGGGGCCCTAGTCTTTGGAATCTTGCTTGTTAATACATTTTGTAGACAGTGGCTTCCGGCAGTATTTCCCCTCCTGAGCTCTATTGTTTAATGCTTTAAGCAGTTCCCAGATTTCTGAAAGATCTCCCAAGAAATCACGTCTGTTTCCTTTTGTTTTCCACCACACACCAGTGGAAAGACATATTTACCACACTGATCTTTCCATCATATTGCTTAGGCCAGTGGTTTCTTATCGTCTCACGTGTCCTGTAGTCAGTCCTCTGTACTCAGTACAGTATAATACTCTGTCAACTTTCAAACTAGTGGAAAATGCACTTCAGATGTGATGACTAATTTTGCATAAAGAAAAGACATGATCTAATGTAACAACCTGAAAGGGTCTTGTGAAGAATAATTTTAGATGTCTGCATACATTGAAGCGTTAAGAAAAATGTACTTCAGTCATTTAATATGCATACAGATTTTCAAGACTAGCTTCTAAAAATTTGGCTACCCAACATATTATATCCTCTCAACTTGTAGTCTGAGTAATTCAGGTATGATTCTATTTCAGGGAGCAATAAAAGAAAGACGAAAAGTTAATAGTGGTAAAGAGAACAGAGAAAATACTGTCCTCATAGTGGTGCAGTTTTAACCACAGCAAGAAGAGAAGAGCTGGCCTACTTTTTACTATATTAAAATCTAACCTTGTATTTAGAATTTGCCAAGAAAATTTTTATTATAGTAAGGATTGATTCTTTCTCACTAACAGTTTAAGAAACTGGCATCTTTTTTTGCCACTGCTTGTCATCTAAGATGATGAGATTGGGGTTCAGTTGCCTTAACACAGACACCTATTGCTAGTTTAGATCTTCAAGGGGTGTTCCCGCTTGCCTCTACCAGAAGGATGCAAGTTCCCCCTGGGTCCTGGGTTATACCTGCCAACCCCCATGGATGTCCGAGACACCTGGGGGCATCCAGAACGGCACTGGGTTTGTGTGCTGAGACAAATGAAACCCATTTTAGCTGCTTTCAAAATTCTAATTTGAAATTGTTTTTACGCATTTACAAAAGCTATTAATTTTTCCTGAATGCTTCAATATGGGCATTCAGTTTATTGCTTCGTATCTGGAAACTGTAACTTGTGCCTTGTAACTCATCTCTTAAGTCATATTATTATTTTTCCCTGCTTAATAACTTGGGATTAAACATTATTAAATTCACTGTAAACCAGAAGTGACATGCAATTTTGGGGTGTGTTGGTTACAGTAAGAATTATCCAGCCAGGACTCAAAAACTACACAAAGTGTTATTGTTGGTTTGTTATATAATTCCTGGTTTGTCAGCTATGTAAATGGTTCTGTTGATTAGTTCCTAATAACATAACTTACGAATATACATTTTTAAAAAGCATAGACAATAAATATGAATTAAACTAATATTCAGGTTCCATTGTGTTGGCTGTTTGGGAAACATGACACCACAGCATGAATCATACAAATACCCAGCACCATGCTGACTGCAAAATTCATAACCAATATAAAATTAAAAGTTGGCAGTTGACACCGTTTTTAGCTAGCTTAAGCTAAATACTGCCTTTCTGTAAGTTTTTGCATTAATGATATTAGAGTGCCTCATCTTTATGGGAAAGGAACTTTGGAAGAGTAGTGAACACAGTAAAATGAAAATTCTCTTTTGAGAACTTTGTGCTCAGACAGTATGGAGATGGGTAGCAGCATAAAATCTTAAGACGAATTTGAACAAATGTTCAAATATTCCCCCAGCACACATTTACAATATTTGCAGCTAGTCATCCATTCCCTACCAAATGTTGTGCTTTGGAAACCAAGCAACAAAGACTATGGTAGAGAGGCTAATTAATCATACATGAGTCTCTCATTAAAAGATTTTTATTAGCCCTATAAGACTACAGTAACAGCTCCACTCCATGTACACAATAAGAATATGAAATGTCTACTGATTTTTTTAACTAATAGTGCTGTCTTATACTAGGGAAGCCACAGTCTGACCTTCTCAGAGGCCATTTCCATACACAGTGACCAAAATTGTAAGCCCCTGAAGGGCTATAATTTCGGTAGACAATGCCATTTTCCTTTTCTTCCTTGTAAACTGTACACCATGCACATACCCCATATTTTATTAAATTACTACAGAAACAAGAAAATAGTTATTGATGGGGATAAGGGAGTAATTCTGGTATTTCCATTTAATGGTCTTGGACAGTAGTTTGCCAGGCTATCGCATGCAGAGTGAACTGCACAGAAACATAGTCTTGGTACTTACTGTATTACTAATATCTGGATTATGAAGTGATTCATTTTTGGAAGAGGTTATAAATGCACAGGTCTAGACCTACTAAGAATTCTGTACTGTATTGCACAGCTTCTATGTCCTTGAAGAGCTGGGGTGCATGAGTATCTGAAGTATATGAACATTTGAAATCTTTATTAAGGTAGTTAGGTTATGAGAGGAGAGCAAAATAGACATGCAGATCATCTCTCAAGCTGTGAGAGGAATTTATATGACAATGAACAGGCTGCAGAAGGAAGTCAGCTTGGAGTCTCTGCTCTTTTGAGAAGGTTTCAACTGCTTCAAGAAGTAACTCAATTCAGGCGTATTTAGTGAGTAAATGTTACACTACCTAAACCATCAGTTTAATGATGGTCCATATTGTAATGGTTAGGAAGGAACAGTTTGCACTGTGTTAGGTGGTGCTGTGTCCTTTCCAAGGCACATTTATTCCTGTTTCTCCTCTTTTGGGATTAAAAATGAGACCTTAACAATTAGGCTTGAGGAATGGGTCTACAAAGGATGAAAACCAGAGGATGAGTTGGGAAAGTGTGAGCAAGAAAGGTGGTTGAGGAGTTAGTTACATTTTTTAGCTACTCTTTGCTTGCTTATTTCTATGCTGATTTGTTCTATAACTGTTTAAACATTTTTGATTTTAAATTTTCCAAACTTAATTTGAGAAGGAAAGTCTATGGCACAGGGTCAATGGGAGAGTATTTCTGGGAAGGTTAAGTAAATTTACATGGAAAAAATGCTTCCTCTTATAATGCAAATCAGAGACAATGTAGCAGAAAAAAAATTGTTCCTGTTAGATAGTAATTATAAATGAGCTTTAGTGGAACAGTTATATGCTCATTTGAAAATTATCTCTGTTTTTTTGCCTTGGAGTGCTGAATGGTAATTAGAATAAAAGGTGTTCCTGCAGTGGGGCCAAATGTGCTACCAAGGCTGTACTGCACAAGCCCCATGGTTTCCATAGTGTGCAACCCTTAAGCATTGACTCATATTTTCCAATTAGGAGTGACTAATGTTCCTCTATGTGTGGCAAAAATATAATCAGTCATTTATCCCTGTGGGAAGCATATGAACAGAAGCCACCACTAAAGCTATAATTTTTTTTTTTTTTAAAACACTGTAAGTCTTTGCTAAGACTGAATATATATCGTGCTATATATCATGCTATTTTTTATAAAAAAAAAAAAAAGGAATCATGAACTTTTTAGGATGAGGTATAGTACATCACAAGATTTAGCCTATGCAAAACAGTTGGCTGCTGAGTAACAGAGGAGAGATATGAGGAATTAACTGAAAAAATAATGCTCACTTAACTATACATAGCTTATCATGCACAACTTGCAGCATATGAGAAGGCGGCTAAACCAAAGGCTGGACCAGAGTTGGGTTCCAACACTGGGTGAATGAGTCCCAGCTGAAGTCTGTCACACAATATCCAAGTATCTGAGTAAGAAAGCAGTATTAACTCTCCCAAAGGACGTTATTTGAGCTTCTGGAAGCAGAACAAATACCCTTTATGGCATTTTACATTCTGTAAGATTATTTAAACAATGGAGTTGTACGTAATTGACCCCTAACTTACTTCTGTCTTTCCTTTTTCTAGATGACTTTGATGATGATCCCTAGATGGTCTTTGGTTCTGAGTTCCATGGTGGAAACTGCAGTGTGTGACAGACTAGGTATGAAAGAGTCATTCCTCTGGAGAGTATGGTGTTATACAATCGTTGTAGTCATAAAACCTGTTCCTGACCATAGGGTCTTAAATGTGAAATAAGTAATTGTGTCATTTTAATAAAATACTTTTTACAAGGCTCAATAGGTCATGGAAAGTAAATGCAAGCACAGAAGGAAGAAAACAGATTGAGGACTTCCTCCAGGTTACACAGGAATTAGAGCTGGAGACCTTCTTAGAAATGACAGACTCATAACCATTAAACATACGAAATAGCTATTACATAATATGTCTACATTATGTACTGCTTTGCCACAAATGTTATTCCTCACAGAAGGTGTCATGTCCTGTTTATTATCTCTTTTAATGGAAAGTGTTAGAGAGGTTTGCAAAGCTACTTTTTTCCAGGATGTTAACCTAATTTTTCCTTTGTTGTAGTCTATTGGATTTCTTTTCCACATTCCTGAGGGTGTTTCTTTTCCCTCCTCATGATTTGCTACTACTGGAGAATGCTGGTGCTTGGCCTCCTAGATCTCTTCCTCAGTTTATCACCACAAAATTCTACATAACTTGAATCTAAGTGAGAGCAGCCCAATTTCAGACAAGTGGTATAGGGGTTGTGTACTTTCCCTGGCTGCCACTTCAGATGTTCCCGAGCACTCTGCTGTGCCTCTGTTTCCTCATCCATAAAATACAAATAAAGATAATGGCTTTTGGTTTTATTTTTTAAACGAAAAGACTCGAATATGTATTGGGGAAGAATGATATATGTATGCTTAAAGTTCATTATTATATCCACCACTTGCATGTGGTGCTTGGTA
>NW_008824933.1:967734-979405 GCF_000699105.1 Pygoscelis adeliae | reverse complement strand
CCCCCCCCCCTCCAAATATTCCATGCTTAGGTCTTACCTGTGACCTCACGTCCTCACCTCCTTTTTCTAGTTCCTGCATGCATCTGATCCACCATCTATGCTCCTTATGGACTGAGCTGCTGCACTTTCCCCGTGATGAACTTCCATCTATATTACCCTGAAAATATGCTTAGTTGCATCAAAATCATTGCTTCTTTGCTTCTAGTGTTTGCAGTATTTCCTGGATTAGGATCCTCAGCAGAGCTAATTGATGCAGCCAATAATAATTTATTTATATGTGTAAGTGATCAGAAAAATGCTTAACGTTATACACTACAATGGGGTTACTCAAAGTTCATCAGCTTAAGCATATGCAGGATGTTGGCATGACTGAGGCCATGGATTTAGATTAACACATATTCGTTCAGGAGGCAGCAAAACTCTCTTGAGCTGGATACTGTGTTGCCCCTGGATGTTTGGGGTTTTTTTGCTATTCAGATGGTGGTTCTTGACCCTCTGAACAGTAAAGGCTGGAGCCTCCGCAACCGAGTGGGAGGTTCCTTCTTGCCTTACTTTCACATGAAGAATAGTGTTTGTAAATGTGACAAGATTAATAACTCTGACATTATTATTGGTAATAAAAAAGCTAAGGAATAACTGAAGTGAAGAAAAGGAGTAGTAGACAGTAATAAGAGAGGATCCGTAAAAGATTGGCTAAAATAAGACGTGGCCAAGCAGTATGCCTTTTCTAGCCTGGGTGATCTTTAAATGTCTCTGTGTCAACACTTAAGTCCTAGAAGAGGGAGCAGACTGTGGTGTCAGTGGAAGTCTGCTGCTGCATGCACTCACCCAGGACAGCATGTTGTCTACTGAGAGCTTGCTGTCTACTGAGAGCTTGTTTCACTTGTGGTTTATAAATGAACCCTCAAAGGTCTGATGTTTGGAAATCCAGTTGAAAATTAATGTTTTGTCCAAAAACCTAAACCAGATGGTACTTGGCCAGTACTGTTGTTTGGAGCATTTCAGTGTGTAAGTAGCTGGCCAGTTTCTTTTGCTGAATGTCCTCTTCTGATTCAATAAGCTATAATCCTCTTTTTAATGTTTGGACAAATCATTCACCAAAGTCATGGCAGAAGGCTGTGATTAAATGTGCAGTTCTACACAGCTCCAAGAATCCCTAAAATACCTGGCTGAGGCTAGAGTCTGATACACACCAGAGGCTGTGGGAAACAAAAATGTATTTCCTAGTCTCAGTGACATGAACTAAATTAGTGCTCTGAAGCCAAACACCTTTGCTGGATATAGTCTGATACCTGCTGATGCCAGTAATTGCAGTTACTCTGCTCTAAAATAAGCAAAAATGATTATTGTCACTGACAGTCTGCTCTGAGATAGCAGCTGTTGCAGACAAAGGGCTTGATACCATGGTAGCATGTTCTAATGCTACAAGGTGATATGCACAATTTCTCTGGAGGCTTCAAGCAGGTACCAGGCACCTGGCATGACTTCTCTGTGCAGTATCTGAAGGAAGGCATTTCCTTGCTTTCCTTCTATAGTGGACTGCTTCTTTATGGGTTTGAGTCATACTCTATATTATTTGGCTGTACAGAAGTTTGGATACCAGGATTTTGCTCTAAAATACAGTTCTTTGCCAGACCTTTCACTTTAATTGTACACAATTTGTTTTAGTACAGAAAAACAGAAGGTTGAGCTGTTTTGAGCTGGCAATGTCGATAAAACACTGGAAGAGTGTTTTACCTTGTTAAAAAGATCTTTGGAGACACGCTATTCTTATTTTCAGTTTAACAGTTCAGGCTTAGGATGGTACTTAAAAACAAATATCTTTGGAATACCACAGAAACTGATGAGATTTTTGGAGACAATGAATGTGTTCTAGCTCTGTAATGATTTCAGTTTGCTCAGGGAACAAAGGCTAATAAAGGTAATACTTATATTTATCCAGCATGTGAGGAGGAAAGGAAAAGCCCACGTGCAATGCACCAGATGTGCACAACTCTCCAACAACAGCTGTGAATAAATCTTCAAGACAGGCTGCAGCACTGTATTTTTCTTCATCCCTTACAATGTGCTTGAGAAGAGTGCCTTCAAGGCACTGTGCACAGCCGAACTGAAAGAGGGATGAATATATGTTATCTTCAGCCTGATATGCCTGTGTGGCTCTGTTCACCCTCCTTGAGCTCCTTGGCTGTTCCCACGCTTGGTCCTGGACGTGATGCTGCTGCCTCATCTGCAGGGGACTCTGCAGGCTGCTTCCTCCAGAGGACATTGCTTTCTCATGCTATTAATGGGATTTCTAAAGAATGTAATTTACTACCACATAGCTGTTTAAGAGCAAATAATCTACTCAAATAATTCTTGAAGTTTTTAATGGTGCTTGTGGAAGGTAGAGAAGCCTTTATAAACACTGCCAGTACGAGGGTTCACTTGCCGTTGAGGTACCACAGCTGTGTCACTTACAGCTGGCAGGAGCTGCCACCATGCTCTATCGATAAGACCGGAATAAGTACCTGTTGCCTTATCCTCTGATCTATTGCTTACCAGCATGATGTTTTTTTATCCCAGAGATTGTAGGCTGTCTAGACCTTTCTTTGTGTTAATTTTTTGTAAAACAGAGTGCACAGTGGGGAATTTATTCTGGAAGAAGATTCTTAAATATTGATAGAATGCAAGTAGCAAGTAGCACCATTTTTACTGACTTTGCTTTTCATTGTTCAAGATAGGAATGTTGCATTGTGTTGGTGTGATTTAAAAGGAGAAAGAGTTTTTTTTGCATGCCTACTTTTTAAAATGTTTAATATGGAATTAGAGTAGAGGTTCGTATGGAAATAACTACCCTAAAATACGTACTGTTATTCACTATGTATTTGTCCTCCCTGATGTTAAAAGCTGTGAATATATAAAGCAGTCAAGATGGATCCTACTTAATGCACACTTTCACATGTGTAAATCTGTACAGTTCAAGATCTACTACAAGCAGCTGACACCCAGTAAAAGTAAATCTCCAACCTAAGAGTGTCTGTGCTTACTTACCTGCATAACTTCTGTAAAACGTCATGCTGAATCTTACGATTCCACAGAGATATTTTTCAACATGATAATGAAACAGAAGATGAAATGCTTGAGAAGAATTTGCTCTTGCTGACAAAAACCAGAGTTGCATACATTAAAATGGTTAAAAAAGTAGTCTTAAGCCTCCAAGTTAAGCACTAAAGTTGAGTAAAGTTCAGAAAAATTTGCTTAGCAGTGGTAATACTGGATATTTACAAGTACATTGGTGACATTTTTAACACCGTTGTGAAATGTTACCACTTTGTGTAGAAAGAAGATGCTATTTTGGGCTCTGTCTCTATTCACTCTGCCTTGTTTGCGGTTCGGGGAACGGGGAACTGACAACCTGTGATGCATCTGCAGCCCACATTGTTTCTTCACATAGTCCATATCCAGCCACAATTTTTCTGCAGTTTTATTGGATAATGTTCAGCTATGCATTAATTTTGACAGATGCGCTTGAAAGATCTGTTCAAATATCAGCTGTAAAAAGACTTCTCATCCATGGTATAGCTAGTTATTAGTGACTGTCTATGTTGCTCAGGGCTTGCTAACCAAAGAAACTGCATACACTACACAAGGCACTGAATAAACATGAGCAGTCTAGTATAAAATCCACACTTAAACCAGTGTAACTGTTAATCAGCTAGAATAGTCTTACCCAGAATAAGGCCTTACAGTTAAGGCTACAGCATTGCTTGTGAGTCAAAACACATCAAAGTAATGGTACGATAAAGTGGCCTCAGCCTTCAAAAATACATATATATCTGTTTAAGATAATTTACAGCAGAGGATTATCTTCCCTCCTCAGGAAAAGTTTGTAGACAGGGCTAGAGGCAGGGTTGGGGACAAGGGCTGTACCAGGAGATGCTTAGACTACCTTGCCCGAGTGCTCTTCTGCCACTTCTTGTTTGTCCCTGGTAAAAGTCTGCACCTTTTGGATAACAGCTTTATTGGCTTGCTTGTAATCTTCCCCTTATACTGTTGTACAGCCACATTATGCCACGCTGATGTCAAACGCTTTTGATGGAATGTAATTTGAAAAGATGGTAGACATAATTCTGAACATAAAAATGAGATTTTTATGCATAGAGTGCATATGAAATGCATAAAAATACGTCTTTATCACTAACAATGTCTGAGAATATGGTTTAGGAAACTTCTGTGTGACAACCACAGAAGAAGTGTGTTTGCAGTGAATTTTGTATTAAATTTCATAGGAAACATGATGAAATGGAAATGGAAAGCTGCATTTGCCAGCTAGCTTCCAGAGGCATTGCATTTTGTTGCCCTTTAGGAAACATGCAGGAGGGAGGCATTTTCAAGGAGCTTAGAGTGTAGCACTCGGCACTCATATTCATGATGAAGGGGTTAAAGGCAGATAAACATTTAATCGGGTGATTTTTTCAACCAGCTCTGTTTCTGTATTTGAAGAATTCAGTGGCATCAGGGACATCCCGGCTGCTTCAAGCCCAGTGAGGCTATTTTCTGGGTCCTCTGTGCTAGGAGGCTTAAACTAGCAAAGAGTGATAACGCTTCGCCCTCCTGAGCTCCTTAAGGTTTCACGGTTGTAGAGGCAAAGAGCCTTACAGATCTCCTACAGCCTTTAAGCATTTCTATGCATATAAAATCTGAAGTGCTGAAGTGCTAAATCGGCTGAGCTCTAAGCCAGTTTACCTCTTACAAGCATGATAGTTTAAGCAGTTGAACATAGTCAGAGGTTCCTGTTGAGGACAAAGTGCTTGCAAAGTGTCTGTGGCTGGCAGATTTCCCATGCTTTGGTCTAGCTTTTGCTGTCCACGTCCTGTAGCCTGACGTAACTGCAAAGATAATGTTGCTTCACCAGCAGGGACAAAAATCTGCTTGTCTGAAGACTATTGTACTTTGTTTTAGAGCTCACTTCTGTAGAGATCTGCTGTCTATGTATGAACGTGGGTATCTAAATAACTTCCCTTTGTCAGTCAGGGGTCAGGACTAAAACCCCTACAATTTGCTTCTGAAAGGTATAGTAACGTTGAACTCGTTGCGACTTGAAAAAGATGTCCAGCTCCACAGCTGGAGCTATGGAATAAATTCTTCCTCTCAGTCACCTCAATATTTATTCACTCAGGAATTTACAAATGGCAGTTTGGTAGCCAGCAGTGCAGAAGGAGGAAGATGGGCTTTCTGAGTAGCAGAAAGCCAGAGACCTGAAAGCCAATCATGTTATTTCTAAGCTTATCACCATCAACTTCATGATCAACAAGAATAAATATTGTGCAGATGAAGCCCAACTAACAACTCTTTCCTTCCATGTGCTCTCCTCTCCAAGAGAGGAGAATCCGGGTAACTCTTTGTGATGGCACTGGCAATGCAGCATCAAGAGAAGCACAAGTGAGGGGTGTTATTTTGTTGTTTTTTTTTGTTTTGCTTGTTTTTTAGTTAGGTAATGAGCAGAACAGATTCTCATTGCACACAGGGTGAAGATCTGTTGAGTTACGAAACACTAAATTTGTACGGGTACTTTTCTAACAATACTCATAAAATCACTCAAATTTCTCCATATGAAAAACCATCAAGAGTGCAGGAAGAACTAAGAAACCAGGAAAAGTGACAAGTAGTTGTTTCTAAGCATGCAGTGGTGTGTCAGGAGCTCCTTCTTAAGATGTTGTCTGCTGAAACAAGCTGAAGCTTGTACAACTTTCAGACATAGAATGTGTCTGGTTGGCTTTATTCTTTGCCATTATACTTTCTCTCAATTTTCACATTCAGCATCACATATGAACTAATTTTGAGGTCTGAGACATATACTATGATATTCCCTTTAGCCTCACAGATATAGAGGTTTGGATGTCTGGAACACTAAGAGATAAGACGGTTGTTGATCCCTTATATTCTTCTTCCCCATGGGTGGTGGCATTTGCATGACATTGGTGTGTCATCTAAAATTGGGATATCTCAATGGGACTACACTACACATCTGCTAACACTGCAGCAGCCCAAGTGAGTTGATACAGTGTAAGATCGTTGCTCCTGTGCATTTAAATGTAAAAGTTTATATGTGTTGTTCCTCATTCCAAAAGCTGCAGGCAATGGACCTGAACTTGGAACTCATCCATCTCGTGATGTGAGTGAGAGCCTTCCCTCCATGGTAGATTGCTGTGTGGTGATTTTTGCCTTCTTCTCTGCAACTCCTGCTTTGTAATTAGGAGAAGTCACAGTTTCACAGGCAGCATGGGCTCTGGTTCTCTGATAAACAGGAATTGCAGTGAGTATAACCATGAGATGTGTCCCCTGCCCTCTTGACCCCCACCTCTCAGAAAAAACTCTCTGTATTTGTGTTGAACATTTTGTTCATTTGTTCAGCAAAGAACCACTGCTTTATCTCAAGTGATCAACCTTGCAGAAGGGAATAATGACAGGTGAGAAACAATACTCGCAGCAGCAATGTTACAGTCAAGTTAATTGGTTTGGCGAGTGGAAAAGGGTGAAGATGTGGGCAGCCTTCACTGATGCCTTAAATTATTAGAGGAAGATTTCTGCTTAAGAGAAGAATTATTGCTAATAGTGTTTCTGAAGTGTTGATTTACTTGTATCTAGTCATAATGTATTCCTGGAATAGTTACGTTCCTATCTCCTGAAAAAGCAAAAAAGGATGGTGCCAGAGTGCAACCAGTGAATCATAATTATTTTGCATGGAATAATCCAACTTGTCCATGCAATATGAATTTATTGATATTTCGAAGAGATTCAGAATCCAGGTCTAGTTCTGTGTTTTGCAATAGTTGGCTAATATTTCTAAAAAACTAACCCCAGAGACTACCTCCACTGTACTTCAGGGATTTAATATATACATGGAAATTCTGTACTTCTGAAAGTGTTGTATTTCAACATTTCCATTCTCTGTTAAAATATTCACCTCCTTAAGGCAGGTAAATTTTAAAGGGCAAGCAGAAGGTCTGCAATGGTGCTATTAAGTTCTATTTCCAGATGTGCTACTACCTGATTTTGAGGTCTTATACAAGTCATACTGTGGTCCATCTCACTCATTCTCCAACACTTCGGCCATAGAGTTTTAGACAACTGGTAGTTAATATTCATAGCAATACTTTTCCACCACCTCATTTCAAACACAGGTGCTATTCTCAGCTTGTCAAAACACCAGTAAAAAGAATGAGGGAAAGATTAATAAAGTTCAACTTCTAGAGTCAACCTAAGATGTAATTAGCATATTTTTCTGAGGAAAATGGTGCAAAGTAAGCAGACAACCTTCCAATTAAGAAATACACTTGCCTTTTTAATTATGTTAATTGTTTTCAGCTAATACTGAGAGAAGAGGTCTGATGTCTGCGTCATGAGTTTCTGGTTAATAAATGAAGAATCCTTGTCAATTTATTAGCAAAATAATGTTTACTACTGGAAAAAGGGAGAGACAAATGCCAGCACCTCAGAAAAAAAGATTCCTGAGAATTATAACTCTGTAAGGACCTATTTTCATTGTATGATTGCTTTTACACCTACTGAATTTTAGGAATCGCTTAAATTTTTAATATATTAGTTACAGAAGATGATCTTTCTTTTATTTTAATTGCTTATTTAGCTAGGTAAAATGTTCAAGCTTATAGTATTTGATTTCTGTCAAACATGGACAGTTCTCAAATGTCAAGGAAAATAACACCTCCTGAACCAGTAATCTGAATTTATTACTCCTGAGTGTGACTGAAGAATAAAACAGAAACTTTAAGGATTTAGGAGTTTTAGACTATATTCCATATCACAACATTTTTGAAGCTATAAATAAATGCCAGATCAATTTGTTCTTTGCATTGGAATGTGATATTTTTTAATAGAAAATTGTAAATATACCCAAAGGGAAGGTTGTAACTCCTAAGTGTATGGCCAAAAGAAAAACAAATCAAGAGTTGTTTTAACAAAGAACAAGATACATTACTGCTAATTAAAACATCAGATATCATTTTGGCAGAGATGTAAACTTTACTTTAAAAGCAAGCATCTCTGTAAAAAGCTTTTGTGATTGAGAAGAAATTTTTGTATCACACGAATGCCTTTTAAATGAAGTATACCAAAGAGAAGAATACTGTGGAGTTGAAACTTATGGTGTCAGATCTTTAAATTCACTCACAAAAGTAGCCTTTCTACCTTTCCTTCCTAAATTTCTTGGTAATAGCCATATGAAAACAAATTAATTACAGTAAGGTTACTCTTCAATTTCTAATCTTTACATTCTTCAAATGTTAATGAGAACAGTGATGATTTGAAGGCAATTTTAAAAGAGAAAAGATACCTAATATTAAAGGTGGTTGACTCTGGTGCCCTCTCAGATCTTGGTGTTTCTCTTGTCTCAGTCCCACGGATGCATTGGCTCCTTGTGCCCAGGTCCAGCAAACAGCAAGGCTGAACATGTGTTCCTAGTACGCACACACAGACACACAGAGACATAGACACATATACACACAGACATGACCTCACAGACCAGCAGACACAGCAAGTGCCTTTATCAGCCCCCAGACCTGTGTGGACATGACCAACGTGGATGTCCACATACTCTTCCTCCCCTCCATCTGACCGTGACTGAAGCTTGCTAATGGTATGTACACACACTCTCACTCTCTGGATTTACAGACACACACACATTCATGGACTCAGGTCCATCTGATATCCCTCCCAGATCCCAGGACTCTCACCCTGTCACCAGCTCAGACCTTAGGTCTTTATAAGGGTTGGTCTCCTCCTGCTGTGTCTAGTCCAACTTGAAAGTTTGCTAACAAACATGTACACAAATGCACACACACAGAGGAGAGAGGGCAAGATCACGCAGAAAACAGGAAGAGGATTTAATAGGAAGATAGTGCAGATGGCAGTGATCAGGTGCAGGGCTTGGCCAGACAAGAGTACTGGTCAGCATCTTGCTTACGTGTGACTGGCCATGTTTGCTGCCCTTTCAGTTCATCCTCCCACACTTGTTCTTCCCTGAAATACCTTGATCCCTCTGTTTTCCTGACTTTGTCCCTTCCTCTAAACATCCCATGATGTTTCACAGATTGTCATATCCCCTTAAAACATCCCATAAGAAATTTTACACAGTCGCAAGTACCCCATGAGTTTGCTTTCACTGTAATCTTGCTTCCCTCCTCCTTATCAGATACAAATTCGTGCTGAATGTCCCCACAGCTGCCCTTGGTGATGCTTCCCAGGGCCATCAGCTGGTGACTTGAGAGGTGCCGTCCTTGAGACTGTCTCTGTTGTCTACTGACCGTTGCAGTTTGCATGTCTGTGTGTTTAATTTTCCTATTTTCTGTCGTATATTGAACTGCTGTTCACCACATAGATATCTTTACAAATCAGATAGCCTTATATTCCACATCTCCTTGCACACAAATGCCAACAGAGCTTCAAAATGAAGCAAGCACCTGACCTCTGTTATTTCTATAACATGACAGAGCCAGGACTTCAGTATCACTGATGAGATGGAGTTTTCAAAAGTGCTCCCAAAGTAATCTTCCACCCTGCCCCTTAATGCATTTAATGAGATACTGAAATTCTGCTGTAATCCAAGCAACTAACAGATCATCCTCTTCTATGCCAAACTGTTTTGACAATGAATTCCTAGAAAGGTGACAAAATCTAACCTTCACCAGCACAAAGAAATCTAATGTGAATTAAAATTTGTTAATATCTCTGTGACAGTTTCAGGAGTGCTCTTTAGATGATTTACCTGTAAATGAGGTGTAAAACTATCTTCATTTAGATAAAGCTTAATTACAATTATTTCTACTTGCCAGATGGGATTTACCAATATCTCTTGTCCATGTATAGAAGATGTTAGTAATATATGATGGAGTGGAACAGGGCTTGCTGCTGGCTTGATGGGATGAAGTTAATTTATTTTCTTATTTTGACTACAGTCTCAAACATGGTAGGCCACCCTCAGAAACATGGTTCCTGTTAGAAAATCTCTGCAGAAGGACATAAGGAAGAATCTACAGCTAAAATTATACATTTTTTTCCTTCCAGTAAGATACTCATAATTAGGAACTCTTGTTACTTAACATGCTCTTAATTATGGCATTTCCCAGGGTTTTCCACATGGCACTGAAAGTGTTAAGGTTTGTTTCTCAACAAATTGAAAACCCCAACCCTTTTACTTCCTAGGGAGATAAAACTTTATTACCAGGGTATTTTCCAGACAATTCTATTCTCCATCCTCATTTAAAGAGGATAACAGGTGTTATGACCTTAAAATTAATTTAAATAATGAAAAAAGCAGGTGAGGTTTAAATAAAATTGGTTCTAGTAAAGACAACAATGAGGTACTGTGTTTTATCAAGTTCAGAAACCACTTGCATATTCTGATTTCCAGACAGACATTACGGACTGGTGTGCAAGGAAGAAATAAAATTGGGTTGGAGTGAGATAAATGTTGGATAAACAAAATTAATGTGGACTTTCAGTCAGAGAGGTTGAAATAAAAGTTAGACAGAGGTTACCCATGCCTGGAGGTAGCAGTTAATGCAAAAAGTCCATCAAAGTACAAAGGCTGAGTTAAGAGTATCAGAAGACAGACTATACAGAGCCGCTACAAAGCGTCATTTTGTTGTGAACAATGGCATTAAGAAAACACAGTTCCTGTGGGTGTATGTCCTTTATCCTCTCTTTACATGCTATTGTCCCCTTGTCCCGGCTCCCCTGCCCTTGAATGGGAATGCCTCTGCCTTCTTGCAATTCACCCAGGTCCCTTACCGCCTCTGCAGTCTCCTCTGTTCTCTCATTACCAGCTGAGCAAGAAGACCCCCCAGGATGTGGGTGCTTCCAGGTTGCACTTGTGCTGCTCAGCCTGTCAGTGTGTATATGCTGAGTTGCCACCAGGGCAAAGAAAATAAATAATCATTGAATTTGGGTGGCAAAGTTTATGTTAGATGAGGCACTAATTTGTGGTACTCTCCTCTATTCAACTGTCTATGCTCATGACAATATTTCCTTTGAGACTGTACTCCTCTGCAGATATGTTGAAATTGGCAAATGACTTCAGCAACTATGGGGAAGGCTTAGAGACAAAAGGGCAGGCAGATGCTATTTTCACTTTCTCGAGAAGCTTGGCTAAAAGCATAAAACTATTTTAAAGAAAATTCAATATTCAGCATATGATTGACCGATTTTTTGTAACTTGAGTGTTCAGGAAACATAGTCAGAAATAGGTTTTTCCTTTTCCCATCTGTGCCAGTAGAAAGGAAGGTTTAGTGTGTGGGTGCCCAGCTGAGCTGGCAAAAACCTGCATGCCAGGGTAAAGTCCCCTAGAGCGGGCAGATCATAGCTGTGATATAGTACATAGCAGCTGCACTGCACCAGGTAGTCTGGCTGAGGATACTGGAGAAAGAGAAGAGAGGGAGAGGAGGAAGCATTTATGCAGAGCAAAGTACACATTAGAGTAATATATGATAACAATGTCAGTTTACCGAATAATTTTCTAATAAAACCACAAAGTACAGTACAGCAGCTTTGGCATGGTCACAGTTTTCCCCATGCCTTTCCCCCCATTTTCCTATTACTTTCCATTCCATAAAGACTCCAACACTTGCCAGGGGAAATTTGGCTCCAAACCATCACACCCTTTGCTAGCTTCCTG
>NW_008824933.1:963246-967693 GCF_000699105.1 Pygoscelis adeliae | reverse complement strand
CAAGACTGAGGGGGACACCTAAACTCGTGTGGTACTTCATGTAATCTTACTTATTTTCAGAGCAGTGTAGTAAGCCTTAATGGTTTTTCCAGTCTCTCCTAACAGACTAGAGCATGTAGCGTTTATTGCCCATTCATCCAGTGAGCTCTCCCATCCTGGAGAAAAAGCATAATGGCCCTGAACAAAGGGATAAAACATTGTTGGATGCCAGCTAGCAATTTCTGTTCATTTACCACAGGGTGGAGTAGTTTCTCACGTTAAGAGTAGGGAGGTTGGTGAAAGCTTGTGTGTATGTGTGGGGGTGTGTGTGTGTATGAGTGCTGACAGTTCCCATTCATTCTGCTTCAATATACAGTGTTTGGCTTCCCAGGTATGAATATCAGATTCTTCTGTGAACATAAATGCTGGCACTGTTCTTTTTGGATTTGTGTATGAAGTTTGAAGGCCTTGATAGCTTCATCTATTGCACCAAATTGTACCCTTTTATCTGCAATTATAAAATACTTCTTTGAGACACATCCTTGCTGCACTTGAGCTGCAAGCAAGGTTCAGGTTCACAACTCTGATTTAATCCAAACTGTTGTACACTTGCAGGTGGCAGCATTTGGAGCGTCATGCAGTCTGACTTTTGAACACTGCTCATGTCTACTGTGCATTTGAACAGTACAGAGGCTGGAACTAAAAACTGTTATGTCCTGCTTTACTTTTGACACTGAACTTTCTCGTTGTTTGCTAGCATCTCACCTTTGTTCAATACCTGGTCCATGGCCATACATGTGGGTGATTTAGGAGATGGAAATGGTCCTTTGTCCTTTCACTCAGCAACCCACAGTTGCTATTTATAGCACTTTACTTAAGCTATCTAGACACTGGTTGGCTGTTTTATACTATACCTTTCCAAAATAGATATATAAATGGTGTTTTCCTTTTGCCACTGATTAGCAAGGGAGACTGCCAGAGACTAGAGGCATAACTTAAAAGTTTTGAAGAGGCCATGCTTGCTTGCAAAAATGAAAATAACAAGACATCTCACAAGACTGATGAACTATTGCTTCCCAGGCCTTAAATCCAATGCATTTCATTTGACGTACAGATATTTCCAGCCCATTTTAACAGCTGCCTTCCCCCTGATGTTCTGTTTCTCTCTGGTAACTGAGATTTCAACATATCAATTTTCCTATTATACCAGGAGAGATGGTAAGTTATTTGTTTTAGTTTTCTGCACTGTTTTCTCCATAAAAGCTTCTCTCCCTAAAAGAAGAAATTACCACCCAGTCCATCCACTTTGTTTATTTTAGGCTGTATAAAAATAAAAAGATTCAAATGAGGAAGAAAGAGTTTAACAAAACAAACTCTTTTTGTGAAACACTGGATAATTGAAATACCATCGAAAAACACACTGCGCAGAAGTCACTCTGCTAGTCATATCTTTACCCTGCTTATATGCTTTTTTTGAACTCCTAAATCCTTTGAACTTTCATTTCACACCATCCAACGTGAAACTAGATACTTGTCTACTGTAGGTATCTGTATATACCTCTATATATGTTAAATATATTTTACATGCTTATATGGAGTTTGTGTGAAGGCACTCTAGGTGAATTCTCTTCTACTGCAGAAATTGCCTGTAGGAGTCTTACAGTTTTGAATATATCTTGTTCAGGGCCATTCAGGTTATCATCCAGGTTGCGGAAATCCATCAACTGAGTGACCTGATAAATATAGCCCTGATTTTGTAGGTTTTCTGATTCTGCTACAAGCCACGTGACATCTCAGGTAGCATCCTGGAGGCATCCTGGGAGTGAGTTAGTCTTATAAATGTCTTATAAACAAAACACAACAGTGTTTTACCTCAAGTCCTGTATCCTAGTTATTTCTAAGCTTTTTTCTATCTATTCCTCTCAATTAAATATTGTACCAAAGTTTAAATTTCAATAAAATTATAGCTTGGATAACAGATTTTTAGTTAAAGAATACAGGAAGAAATATGATTAAGATATTTTTTAGCAAGGCTTCAGCATCCATAATAGTCTATGACAACTGCATTAATTTAGCTCCTTGGAGTGTGCCATGTTGAAAAATAAATAAAACATATGTAAATTGGAAAGCAACTTTGAACAAGTCAGGAAAAATACTAGAAGAGTTCTGAAAATTTAGTCCTAAATTTTTAAACAAAAGTAAATACTCAGGAGTTTGAAATGTGAAACAAAATTAAAATTGTCATCTGCTTGATAGGGCTGTGCAGGGGGGAGTGTTTATGGCACTTTTGTTTTGCAGAGAGTGATTTGGCAGAGCAGTGGAAAGGGGATCTCTATTGAGCGCAGATAGACTCTGTCATTCACATATTATATTGCAGAGCTGTGTTAAAGGTGGCCAGGCTGGCTCTGAGAAACTGGTATGTGCACTCAGCACAGCACAGAGATGCTGCCTTGCGTCCCATCATCCGCATTACCAGATCAGTGCAGCTTTCCACCTTGCTGAGAAGCAGAGGTGTTACCTCATCGCAGAGACGTCTATACAGTGTCTGGTTTGAGAGCAAATGTGATTTCTGCGCATGGTGGCAAACGCTGTGGAAAACCTGTGTTTATTCAGGAACAGGCTTGTTAGCTTGATTGCCTGGGAGTCTGGCTCTCAGAGAGGACCTCCCACCTTGCTCGAGTCTTATCACAGGAGACAATATCTTCTGAGCCATGTGTCTGGGAGGTTGGTGAGACCACTCAACAGGAGCTCAGATTGGGGCATTTTGGCAGCCTGGTGTGATGTTTTGGCTCTGAGACCAGGTTGAGGTTGGGGTGGGGTGGAGCCTTCTCAGATCCAAAAATGTTTCCCTGCAAGGGAAACCTGTGACTTAGCTAATACATGAAATACAGATATTGCAGCAGGAAAGTGTCTCTGGATCAAAGTGTGACACTGAACAAACCAAACACACTATGAAACACAATGCTACAACAGCTTCTTCTATCTTCTGCACAGGAAGTTCGTCTTGCAGAGAGAAAGCAGACTAAGCTTTCTGATTCCTAGCTAGGTTCACACAAAGGATAGGGGAAGTGTCCAGCAGAGGTGGATGAAAATTTGCTTGCTCTGCTAAAAGGCTAGCGCAATATACTTTATCCAGGTGAAACTGGAGACTACACTGTGATGCTGAGAAGAAATAATTTTCAAGTGAAATTCTGCCTCCATAAAAGAAGTGCCAAAGCCTTGCTGGACTTTGCTCTTACTACCAATTATATATGAATGGTTCTCATACCTGTAGGATGGACACGGGGATAAGACCTGTAAGATAGACAGAAAAAAATCGATAATATGAAACCAGAAACTACTACAGTAGTCTTTTCTTCAGTGAGAGTATTTCTCTGGTGAAAACTGAAAGTTCAAACTATAGGCAGCAGCATAAGATAACAATGATTGTAGATCATTATCTTGACTTTACACTGAGATATGTTTTGGCTTTAGTTAAAAGAAAAAGGTACAAGTTTCCTGCTTCTTTCAAAATCCAAAATTCTTCCAATTACAATTATCTCAGTCTGTGGTTCAGATGTGCCTCTGAGTGCAATTATGGAACCACAAATAGTCTCTGAACAAAAGAGCTTAAAGAAATGTTGGCATCAACAAAAAATGAACTGAAAAAATACTTAACAGAAAATCTGTCTTCATCTACTCCTCATGATACCTTCACATTAATGTATACTTCCTTGCATTTTGCCTTTTTAGGGGATGGCAAATTCAGTTGAATTTTTGGAGACTGAGGAAAAAAACCTGCCTACCTCAGAAATAATAGTGCTGTATGAACAGTGAACATCACTTTGGAGTAGGTTTGTTGTATGTCTTATTAATGCAAGTATATGTATTTGATTCAAATGTGAATTGCCTTGTCATTTTTTAGTACTTTTTAATGAACTTGTTCAGATTCATTTATTTATACTTATTGTGTACCCCCTTAATGGCACAGAAATTTAACCTGGGTGGTAAAGAATGATTTTGACAGCTTATTTGGATTTTTGAACCTGCTCTGACTACTCTGTGGGCATACAGCATGAATCCAAATGTAGGGAGTCTAACCGATCAAATGCATACATGTGGTGTAGATGACCTGCATGTGCAGGAAAGGCCACTTGTTGGACTAGAGAACATTTGCACAGCAAATGCATGAGAGATAATAAATGACAGATACATTGGATTTACTGCACATATTCTGCATAGATGTTCTTTGTGTATGTGTTAAACGCCCTGAATTCAGAACAAGTCAGGTTTACTTTGTCCATTGAGATGAACTGTGCAAATCCCAGCTGTAATTTATAGTTTGGGTGCTGCTGCAGCATCCTGGTTTCGGCTGGGGTAGAGTTCATTTTCTTCCTGGTAGCTGGTACAGTGCTGTGTTTTGGATTTAGGATGAGAACAATGTTGATAACACACCGATGTTTTAGTTGTGGCTAAGTAGTGCTTACGC
>NW_008824933.1:955631-962490 GCF_000699105.1 Pygoscelis adeliae | reverse complement strand
TTATTATTATTATTATTATTATTATTATTATTATTATTATTACGGGGCGGAGATTGAGTGAGCGGCTGTGTGGTGCTTGGTTGCCGGCTGAGGTTAAACCATGACATGCAGAAATATGATTCTTCCATTCAATCTCTGTGTGTATTTTGGCATCTATTTATTGCAACTGTCTAGCGAAAAGCAAACCTCTTCGCTTTGCAATCACATTGACATGCGTTAAGGGATTGTCTCTTTCCAATGATCTGTGTGTCTTGTTAAAAAGGATGAGGATGCTTATCCAGTTCTCATCTTAAATTTGATTTAAACAGTGTATACAGGGTATAAGACATTAGATGGCATTTTATTTCCTTTCATTGGCATTTCTGACAAAGCCCATTTAGACTAATTCTACATGTGGGTGTTGTAGACATCTATCTGCATGTAGACTTTCTGCACCAGGCTCCTGTTACAGACCTATGGAGAAAAATTCTGAAATAGATTAGATGACTCGTACCTACAAGTACCTATTTCTCTGTACTAACTATACAGGGAGGTCTGCTGGGTGATAAGCTCAGATGTATGGGTATTATTTGAAGATATTTAAAGTTTGGTGAGATGACACTTGCAAATTCATTCCATGACTAGTGCAAAAACAATTGTTGCTTATTTTGTACAGAAGAATCCATTTGCCTGATCACCTCTGTTTAGATAGCAGAACTACCTTACAGTACAGGTAAACTAAATTGAGGGTTTCAGATACTGAGTGTTTCATATAATAATTTGAGAGTTCTGCTCTCAATGGCTGAAAGTGGAGAAGGTTCACTGGCTTCCTTGTGTGTCTCATTTTTAAGTTCTTTTAAAGATCTTTACAAGCAGGAATCAAGGCCTTAGTCCTGCAGTATCTTCTGTATTAGCAGAGGGATTCACATCCCTGGCAAAGGAGCTCTGTGTATAAGAGGTGGCTTACAGACACAACTTGCATTTACAGTAGAAATGTTTCTGTCATTATCAATTATCATGGCCAGCGTCTGGGATTTCTGAAGTAACTGAGCCCAGGTCTCCTCTCTTTCCTCAAGAAAAAAAAGTCTAATTTTCAATTAGAGCTAAGTTTAGAAAATGTTAAGCTGGAAAATATAGCCAGCAATGAGGAATCACTTTTGGAGTCAGGAAAGCCTAGTACAAATAAAAGTGACCTTATGAAAAGGTAAAGAGAAGTAGAAACAAAGGCTTGTTGAAATAATTTAAGATTCAAAGGGACCAGGCACTTTTGAAACCTGATAATACCAATTTTCTTAATGGCCTTCTAGTTTTTCACTTCACATATTTTAAATTCCTCTCCACCCCACCCCACCCCCCCCAAGCCCCCCAAGTATGGAGCATTTAATTTTGTGGAGAAATATTCCATTCCCTGAGTAGTAATTGTAGTTTGCCTTTTATTTGCCAATAATTGCTTATCTTTCTGTTCCACTCTAGGGAGCATCTGAGGACACCAGCTGGCTGAATATTATTCTCCCTCCATCATCTTTATTTATAGACAAATAAAAGAAGCCTACAGGAAGAACCAATGGTTTCTTTTTACCTTTAAAAGTGCCTCTTGGGATAGCATGACCCTTCTGTTTTAAATCCCATGCTTCCTGATCTGAAATTTTCATCACTTCAGTATAATTCCCTCTACACCAGTATGCTTCCCAAATACTTCAGTTTCCAGACCGAACAGCAGGCATTTCCTCTCACCCCAAATTCTCCTTGCTCTTTTGCTAATAAGCTGGAAATCCAATAGCATTATTTCACTTTTAATTTCGGTGAAGTGCCTCCATTGCAAAAAAGACAATAAACCATTGTGCTGGTAGTTTGAACAGTCATTTGTCATCCATGGAGCAATTATGCTGAGAAAGAGTTGACAGAATGGACCACTTCCTGCTAATAGTGCCAACACTCTGCTTTAAAGCAGACACTATCCACAACCAAGCCCAGCTAATGGGTATGTGTCAAAAATGATGTTTCTGAAGCAAAATCTTGGGTACTTAAGATATTCCTATTTCCTCCCCCAGACATCTGCTTAAGGTGATGAATGAGAAACTGCCACTCTTCTGTATAATTATTGTCTGAAACAATATTTGCTGATAGCTGACTATCCTTAATATTGATTACCTGGAAAGGTCAGAATGATTCCTTGGTATTTTATTAGCTTTATAAATAGAAATGATAAAGGCAAAACGTGAAAGGTAGCAGAGAGCAGATTCAATAGAATTAAAAGGGTGAAAATGGGAAAGGCAGTAGAGATATCTCAGGAAGAAATATCTGCACAGAATAACAAGAAAAGTTTCTAGGTTGTGTATGATGTGTACACATAATTAAAAGAAGTGTTATAAGGAGTGAGACAGAAAAACAAGAGAAATCAAAACTTGTCACCAGGAATAATCAAGAAAAGGTCACATTTTCACCTAGATTTAGAAAGTAAGTATCTTAGTGGCATGCAAAAGAAAGAGACAAAATGTGCATCAACCGGCGCATGCAGCAGAACCGTGCAGAAATTTTGAGCTATATGAAGTGCCACAGCTATTAAAGTTAAAAGGAGAATTTCAGTTAGCAGTAGCATTTTATAGCCAGTAGTCAAAGCCTGAGATAGCAATGCTTTCGAAATGGCTTAAGCCATAAACTACCCTCAATAGCTTATCCTGGTTCATATTTGGTTCTGTTATGATCTATACGCTT
Source organism: Pygoscelis adeliae (assembly GCF_000699105.1). NCBI lineage: Eukaryota > Metazoa > Chordata > Aves > Sphenisciformes > Spheniscidae > Pygoscelis > Pygoscelis adeliae. The sequence continues at coordinate 959,796 of NW_008824933.1, read as the reverse complement.
TTGCAAAGTTGTCATATGTTTTCTGGAGAGCGTCACATTTAATGTCTAAACAGGTAAAGGTGCTGCTAGATTTTCTGCTGATTGGCACTGCCAAAGTGCTGAAGACTCCATGCTTAAACGCCTCTGACCACCATAGTCTGCAGATGTAGCTGAGAGGCATCAGTTACAGACAAAAGGGGAATAGTCATCATTCGTTTTGATGACACTGTTGCACACTAGCTGAAAGCCACTGCCATTCACCAGTTGGTCCTGTTAATTAGGGAAGCAACCCTAATAGGTCCCTTCACCACTTTATTTTCAGAAGAGGCTGGAGAGGGAAACCCTACTGTGAGGGTGAATAGCTGTCCCAGTTTACCATACCAGTACAAAGCACAATAGAGTGGCAAGCTACAAGATACCTCAAATCAAATCTCTCACTAAGCAAAACTAGGATCTATTTACCACGCTGTATGTGCATTTCTTATGTTACTGCCATTTTTAAAAACTAAAGAAAAGATACTCTGTAAGGTATGAAGAAGCTTGAAATAGTTTTGAGAAACCATCCCACCATGCTAATAACTTGTTTCTGATGTTCTAGTTTGTGTCAAATGGCAAGATTAAAGTGAAGAAGCCTAAGGATTGGTGGTATTAGGAGTGTCTTTGGGCCTAGTATGGTCTGAGATACTCTTTATGTTAACATATAGACCATCCTCCAAAGGGATTCCAGTCCCTGTGTACAGCACTCCCATCTTTTCACACTCATCAGAAATGGGAAAGCTGCAAAATACAAACACCCCCAAAGCCAGTCTCCCTCCCCGACCCCACAGTGAGACTCCCCTCTTCAAACTATATTAAAAAAAAAAAAAAATCGTTAAAGTTTTCCTTGAAAGGAACAACATTTGGATTATGTTGTTAATTTCAGTTTCTATTGAAGAAATTTCAGCTTACTTAATTTTGGCCATTTTGTGGAGAGCCTGGTGTTATTTTTTATTGGGGTGGCTGTCTAGCTGTTTACAAGCAAGTATATTTTTTGCCTGAAATTGCTAAAGGAGGGTGACTTCAGGAAAGCAGTGCAGGGATGACATAAAGCTCTTTATCCTACCTTTATGGAAACTAAATTCAATGCCTCTTATATCATGCTGTTCCTTAGATACTAGGATGTGCACGGGTGTAAGAGAGCTGGAATACAAAGTAAATCTTGCAGTGAGGTGAAGGAAAGAGACTAAGGTTCTGGCAAGATGTTTTTTCTGCCAAGTAGCAGGACATTTTTTCCATTTCTCATTCCAAAGCCCTGCAGTTTGAGTTGTTCTTGGATCCTTTAATGACTTGCAGATCTCAGATGGCACGATCATCCAAGAATGCCATCTTACATTTGCATCAGGCTAGGTACTTATTAATGGCTCTCTCAAAAATTGTTTTACCATTGCAGTTTTCTAAGCCTCCTTATCAGATCAGTGTACAGCCATCTGCTCTACACTGGGCTAACCCTGAAGCCCAAGAAGATGTTACAACTCATAGAAATCACAGCTGCTTATTTACGTAATCATATTAGATATAAAATATTATCTCAGTTCTTTCCCAGACGAATGAGCTTCATATAATTTTCTGGAAAAATTTCAAGATGTTCGCTTCAGCCTGTGAAAAGCTGTATTAGTGTTAAATACCTAAAAGACTGTCACTGATGAAATTATAATATAATGGAAATAATGTTCCCAATTTCAGCACCAGGTGGTTGCTGCAGATTTTTATAATCATAAAGCCCTTGACTGTGCTCGATTCAACCTTTATATAAACATTTGACAGAACTAGGAATTTATTGAAGGGCATAATGAAAGGTTTAACTTTTTCAAAGGCTTGTGTTTTAGAGGAACCTACTTAAGTGAATATTTATGCTCAGGGATATTTGGTTTTATATACATTTTTGGGGTAAAGGACCTGTTCATACGGAGTGTGATATATGTGTATGAACATCAATAAAATGTACACTTAAAAAAGGAAACTGCAAGTAAACTGAAGAAACCTGAGGCAGCGTATTTTCTCAAGTAAATTACATAAATTAAAAATTAAATCCTTAGGCACCAACAGTTTCAAGTTACTCTAATGAATTCAAAACAATGGGTAATTTCTAGCTGGACAGTAAACTAATGAGTTTACTCATTAGTAAAAGAGAGAAAAAGAGTTTACGTTTGGATATTTAAATTCACTGGAGGCAAAGAAAGGACTTTCTGCTAAGAAACTTGAACCCGAATCACAAAATGTTCAGTATATGAAATGTTTTAAAAGGAGCTCTTCATCATCAGTTTGATATTAATCCCTGTTCCTCTTTATGCACTGGTGTTTTCTTGGCCCAAATCAAATCTTTTATATAAAGGCAAATCTGAAAACTAAGAAGTATCAGGATGTGATATCTGGGTAGAGAAAATAAGGAGTCTTCCTCTCAAATATTGGTTCTTTACACTGATGATGTTTCAAGGGTGATTCCTGACCAAAATGACAGAGAGAAAGATACATTCCTAAATCAAAAGCAAATTTTTTCAATCTTATTCAGCTGTTGAATGGCTTTTGTTCCTACTTTTTCCCCACTACTGTGTCTACATTTCCCAACATAATAGTCTTTAAAAAGTTTGTCCCTTTTTTGGACTCTGCATCTTGCTACAAAGAATACTTGTTACAGCCGGCAGAGTCAGACAGCAATGCACCTCAATTTTTGACCATACTTTCTTGTTCAAAACATGGTTTGGCAGGTGTATTGGAGAGGTGCTAAGGCCAAAAGCACCACTGTAGGAGCAGAATTTATCCATCTCCAAGGATAACTACTAGTCACAGCCTGCGAAAGAACAGATGGGGTCTATTTGCTATATAGTAAACTGACAGCTCAGCATTAGCTCAGACAGATTTCTTAACCTGATGAGAGGCTAAGATAAAGTTGAAAATGTTCAGGTGCTATAATTTGTTGAACAAGAATGTACCTAAGTTCACACTGTCGTGGGACTCATAGTACTAACTATGCACAAATCTCCTTTTGGACTATTAGCAAATGCTGCTCTGTTTGGCAGATAGTAAGGTTTGTGACTTTTGAAGACAGACATGGTTTGTGCAAAAGAAGCAACTGAATCCAGAAAGCAAGAGATGTTTAAGATCCATTCAAGGATTTAGCTACTCGAAGACATTTCACAATTATTTAGAAATGTGCTTTTCCAGGTAGGTATCCTACTATCCAAATGTTCGTAGAGAACAATTACATCCTCTCCGTTTTACTAGCAAGTCAGTCTAGTTTATTCTCCTTTCATGTGATAAAGACTGGCATGGTCAGGGGAACAGAATGCCTTTCTCCATACATTTGTTCCAATTAGGTTTCATTGATTAGGACCATGAGTGACACAAATTGTACACACAGTAATTTCTTCTCCATTATAATTTCCAACTTCTGAGTTTTCTGCTTCTAGCAGATATTATTTTTATTATTCCTTAAGTGAATTTCAGCCTACTTCTATTATTCCAGATCATCCAAATTTAAAGTCAATCCACATCTCACAATATGATGCCCTTATCCTCTTCTGCACAGACAAAATCTCTTAACTTTATGTTCACATCCAACTTCCTTAGCACACTCCTTCTTTATTATGCTGAGATATCTAACTAAAATATAAGTCATTTTAAAGGCAGATTATTCAGGGTTGTGAACCTTTATCCAACACCAGTAGTTTGCTTTCAGCATAACCCTTATTGCCTCCTCATCAGGCAATTTTGTATACTTGTGATAAATCCTGTATTTGTCTCCATCTTCTCCTGTTGAACTCTTTCCTGTATGCCCCCATGTCAGATGCTTTGTCGAAGCACAGATAGATGAGATCTACTGCATTTCTCTGCTCTAGAAAAATCAGTTATCTTACTAGAGAATTTGTCAGGTTAGTCTGGCAAAACCTGTCTTTGAAGGTCTGACAACCTGAATTCTATCACTTTTATGATTTAACTCCATGTCTTTAATTTACTCTCATATCATTTGTCACCTCCTACTTCTCTAGCTTTTACCAAGTCTCTTACTGTTGCAGTTTACAAAGCTGAGTTTGCTCATTTTCTTTGTCTCTTTCTCACCCCTTTTTTTTGCACCTCTTTCTGAAGTGATAAGGCGATGGCCAGAGATTAAGTCTGGCTTTGAACTTTTCACAATAGGCTGCAAGAGTGA
>NW_008824933.1:952825-955609 GCF_000699105.1 Pygoscelis adeliae | reverse complement strand
AAGGGGAGCTCTGCAAGTGTGACAGTATCAGCTGAAGCAGAGGTTCATATCCCACTATTCAGTGATGAACTGCAAATGTCGTACTCTCCATACTCACTGCCTGCTCTTGCCTGTCCATATTTATTCAACTGTCTGATCTGGAGCTGGAAGCTCTGATCTACTGCCCCAGGCAAGCTACATGCCCTGCAAGTCTGGCAGAGAGGTGGCGAGGGGTCCTCAGGGCCTGATGGGGACCTGCATCACATGTGTAGCTTTTTGTGTAGACAGTTAGACTGTCCGTGAGCTGTGGGCTCCCGGGCCTTATAGAGAACATGGGATTGAGATTCTCTTAAAACTGTAACTTCACTCTGATTTTGAAAAGTTTAGGATTGAAAAATCTCCAGTGAGACATATGCAGTTGAGTCACTCTAGGAATATATATTACTTGTTGAGTTTGGCTTTACCCCAAGGTCTAGTCATGCTCCCTTTGAAGTCAGTAGTTTTCCCCTTCATACTTCAATGGAAGAAGGATCTGAGCTGTAAGTATGTGCCACAAGACTAGAGGCAAAATTTGAGCCCTTGGGCACCTTTGCCATGGAATCAGGCTTGTCAGGCACCTAGACAGATCAAGAGCTGCCATATGAAATAGTGTTGGTTTCTGTGCATGATAGGCTATTTCATTCTTCTTTGCACTTCTTAACAACCACCAGGAGAAAAAAGATAACTACAAAATGCCACATGATCCAAATCTACTTTCTGATATATAAATCTACTCATGTCAGTGGAGCTGCTCTTTATCTATACCCATGTGAAGGAGAACTGCATCAGCCCTGAAAATCATCCAGCACAGAAAATATTGATGGGCTCCCTGCTGTCTCACTGGGATAGAACAGTGCTTTTTAACTTCCACTCCAGATAACTAAATCCTAGAAATGAGGCCCAAATAATTTCCACCAAGGAAAAGTTAACTAAGAAATACAGGAATCCAATCCATGTAGCAAAAACCACACCAAACGAAACCAAAACAGGACAAAATAAAACAAAACAAAATAAAATAAAAATTAAAGGAAAATAAAATAAAATAAAATTTAAAAGGTGCCATTAGTGTTCAGGTTTTCAGTCAAAAATTAAATGAGACTGTAAAACTACCGAGTAACACAAAGTCTGTAACATTTCCTCTTGCTGAAAGCAAAGGAGAACAAAATAAACTCCAGTAAGATTTTTAGTCAGCATTATTCTTAGTAGTAAAAACTAACCTGCTTCAAACAGCAACAAGAACTGTAAACAGTATTTGTCTTTTAAAGCTGCATATTAAATGCAGACATAAGCATCCATAAATGAGACATACTGATGGTGCATAAACGCTGTGGCTCCCTGTACAGAGTCCCAGTAATTTGAGAAATGTGCCACCTGAATGAAGACTTCAATATTTCTGTCTTGTAATTTATTCATATCCCAAATCCCTGACATTGCTAGGAATCATAAACTTAACTGTTTTTATTGCCTTCATCAAGCAGTGGTAGTGAGACAGCTGATGGCAAACAGGCAGTTTCTGGAAAATAAAAGTGTCTGGAGTGGTTGGATAATCCCTGTTGATTTTTCAGACCAAATACTGCCTACAGCAGATCTACTGTTTCAAGAGATACAAAAATTAAACAGCATGAGAGGAGAGATGAAATGAGGGTACTTTACAATTTTATGTTTCCACAGTCTTTATATTACAAAGAAAACGGCCATTTATTTATTTCCCTTTTAATGGTCTTATTATGTTGCCTTAAGCTTGGCAAGAGAAAGATGTACTGTTGCTTGCTCTAAAGAAAATGTAATATTCTTTGTTTGGTAGAAAACACCTGTATGGATGTTAACCAAACATGGACAGTAATGAAGAATTATGAGGTGGGTAACTAAGCATTCTCAATTGGCAAAACACTAGACTCTATCAGCCAAACCAAGTAAAGACTAAGCAGGAGAATCAAAAAGGAACTATGGTGGATTTTTATACAACATAGAAAGCCTGCTATGGCATTGCTAGCATAAAGTATATTTTTCTGGCAGTCCAAATCAGGCATAACTATAAAGTTAACGTGAATTTGTAGTTAAGCTTGAAGAACTTGTTTAAAGAACACATGTACACACACATACAATGGAAAGCTCCTTAGACGTAATTTAGAACTGGTCATATGCATATATGAATTGCCATTCAGCTATGAAATGGCATTAAAAAACCAAGGTCATTGTTTTCTATATCTTTGTCCTGGTTTTGGCAGGGATAGAGTTAATTTCCTTCCTAGTAGCTGGTACAGTGCTGTGTTTTGGATTTAGGATGAGAACAAAGTTGATAACACACCGATGTTTTAGTTGTTGCTAGAGAAACTTTTTAGTTTCCCATGCTCTACCGACTGAGAAGGCTGGAGGGGCACAAGAAGCTGGGAGGGGGCACAGCCAAACTGGCCAAAGGGACATTCCATACCATGTGACGTCATGCTCAGTACATAAACTGGGGGGAAGCTGGCTGGGGGCGACCGCTGCTCGGGGACTGGCTGGGCATCGGTTGGCGGGTGGTGACATCAAAGGATGCTGTCACCCTGGCAACTCCAGAGAGATGCAGATCATTGCAACGTGCTGGGGCCTGGCCCATGCCTACCGAGCCCTGTTCAACACCATTCAGTACTCTCAAAGGGAAGAGAAGGTCTCTGGATCTGACGGTAAAGTGACACGCACTGTGGCCACTCCGACCCCAGCGACACGCTGTGCGGCCACTCAGATGCCGGCGACATGCTCTGCGGCCACTCTGAACCCCGCGAC
>NW_008824933.1:928627-948415 GCF_000699105.1 Pygoscelis adeliae | reverse complement strand
TATTTCAATTATTAAACTGTTTTTATCTCAACCCACGAGTTTTTCTCACTTGTGCTCTTCCAATTCTCTCCCCCATCCCACCGGGGGGGTGGGGAGTGAGCGTTGCCGACTGAGGTTAAACCATGACAGCCTTTCTTAGGGCAAGAACATGGCACATTACTTGCACATTAGCTTTTTTGACCAGCTCTGAGCAGGCCACAGTGATATTTAGATCTTCATGCTGAGTGTACCAGTTGCTTGATATGCCTGCATTGGTCTGTGTTATCTGTGCTGAATTTAACCTGCTCTAACAATGCTCAGCTACTTTGCTCAGTCTTTACTTCTTCCCATTAGGTTGTCTTGAATAATCTAAGCCATTTTATGCCTGCTGTGGTTTTTTCCACTCCACTTTTTTAAAAAAGTAGAACATCAGTACTACAAAAGAAGTGAAATCTAGCATTAGAATTGCTTTATAATGTATACACTTTGATACAGGTGATCTTCAAATTGAGGGATCCGCTTGTGATCTGGGAAAAATGTTTTCTTCTACATGTAGGCATCTCAAGGCTGAGTCTGAGATTTTGGTGAATGTAATTAAGTATTTCAGAAGGGACAGGATTAACAGTGGAAATAAATTGGATTTGTTACTACAAGCGTAGAAGCAGCAGCATATACAAGAATGAGTATATTATAGGCATGTGGTCTGAACAGTAATGGAGTCTGACAACACGTTATAAAGCAAAGCTTTATTGAGGCAGTAGGAAAGAGAGGCAACAACATATCCATAGAGTGACTCAACCAATCCCTGATAGTAAACACAGGATCAGAAGTGATGCCATGGCTCCAGTGGACTGCCAGGGACACTTGGTGTCCAGGTCATCTGGCTGCAACAGCCAATCGTGCAAATGGTTTCTGAATGCAGGTTAGAGTTGTGCCGCCCCTTGGCTCCACCAATGGTAGTGTGATTTGAGAGAATGACACCTTACGTGAATAATGTGGGTTGCATCCTGCCTACATTGCTGATGTCGGTCAGGGGGCAGGGTGTTGGCAGTCTGCCTATGCTGCCGATACTGGTCAATGGCAGTGTGTCAGGAGGCAAGCTGTCAAGGCTTCATGTTAATGAGTCCCAGAGAAAGCTCTAGAACAATAAGCTCCTTTAAAAACAACAGCTGCACAAAGCTACTTATCATTCAAGCAAGCTTCATCAACTGGGTCCTTCAAATGTTCAAGCATTAGATGCACATGGGGTCTAGTCTTACATAAAGAGCATTTTCTCGACAGTTTCCTTCCAGTTGCTCAGCTATGCCCTCAGGAACACTCCCTAGACTTGTCTGATTTTCCTTTTTGGTCTATTTTCAGCCACTTGGATATTGTCCTTAGCCTACTTCGAGATTTTCTGCTTGGCAATATTTATGCTTCTCAGTACTCAACAAGCATTTCTGAAAATCCTGTCCTTTTGGCATTTTCACCCACTTCCAGTGCTTTGTGTGCTGCAGACTATAATCTGTCCATGGCACTTCTGGACATCCACTGCACCTCCCCTCCATTATTATCTTGAATGCTCTCTACAATAATCCTGTACAGCTTTAACACTAACCTGCCATTTTCTTCCCACAGAAAAAAATCTGGCCATTTTTCTGAGAGTTTGTCCTTCAGTTATTTTAATTCCATATTTCCAACTGAGTAACCTTTCCCTGGTAAAATATGGACCTTTGTATGGCTAACAAATTTAGTGAAAAAGAGAGGAAAACAAATGACAGAGCTGAAAAAATAATGACTCAACATAATCTTTGATAATTCCCAGTGGAAAACCCATTATTTCCATCTGGTTACTGAAAGTTAAAGGTACCTAGGAGGGCTCCTGCATATCATGGCTGAGGTGGCAGCTATTACAATTACATAAGAAAAACCGCACAATATCTTTCTTGGAACGTGTAGTCACATATTTAGGTATTTGCTTTCAGTAAGAATTGAGTGACTAAGTGCTTTTGAAAATATCACCAGATCTTTAACTTAAATACTTTTTGAAATATCATTTTTTATATATATATATATGCCTAATTTTTTTCTGAAGATGGGAATTAAAAGATGTGGGCATTGTAATACTGAGTTGGATGTTATCTAAATATGTTAAATATGTTTAAAATTCTGGGTCTTAAATCTTTATTTCAATGTTCTTTTGTCAGAATGTGCAGTTATCCTGGGGTTTCTGGGGAACGGTATTTGCTTTGTCTCCCTTGTATGTTATCTTGCAAGTTTATTTGGCCTGAAAGCTGCCCCTTGTTCAATGTTTGGACAACATCAGCCTGACTTGCCTTTTGGCTTTACTGGAGAACAAAGAACATGACACCAGAACTCAACTCTTGAAACTTTCAACTCTTGAAAGGAAATTTTGATTAGACATCCTGCTGGGGAGATGAGAAATGGGTGACATTTGTGGACATGGCAATGAAAAAGAGGGAGAAAAATAATTTAATTAATGCGAAATGATTAATAGAAAAAGATGCTGCTCTTCCTCCTTGACACTAAAAACCCAAACCTAAACTCATTTCCCCAATTCCCAAACTAAATACATTTATTCTTCTTAGAGGACAATCTAAATTCTGATTTTTCTTTTTCTCCTGAGAAAGGAATGAGAGGTATTTAGTTGGGGTTAAAGATTTCCTATTCTGTCTTGGATGCTGCCTTTGAAAACGTATTTGAGGCAGAGGGCATAAGCAGCAGCTCCAGGAGCCAACACAAAACAGAAGCCTATCAGCACTGGAAGCCAACATTTTGCTGTTGCTGCTGTTGTTTTTACATTACTTTATTGAGATTCAAGGCATCAAAGCCCAAAGGAAAGGTACAGGTACTGTATTAGAGATGTTAGCTGATATTTTGATCTAACAGTAGAATCACCTTTATTGTCTCAAATTACAAAATGGTAGTAAGTATAGCAATGTGCTGCCACTTTTAAGATTTTGTTTTTATTTTCCACACTTACCATTCAACTGATCTGATTGAATTGTAATCCCAAAAGCATATATCAATGCTAGAGAAATGCTGAGTTTTAGAGTGAATAAATTAAGAACATCTAAAGTTCTTAGGCAGGAGTCTGTCTTTCCATTTTCCCAGGTTAACTCCTTGACAATGTTTATACACTTAACTGCATGGCTCTGTTACATCTTTGGATTAAATTAAAATAAAATTTAGAAAAACAAAAAGACAAATGATTGAGTCTATCTACTCAGGAATCATCAGGCCTTCTGGGACAATACAGCTGCATTGGCTAAAACAGAGATTTGAGCTTGACAAGCCACAGATGCTCTGAGAGACATCTATCCTTATATCTCTTGATGGAGGGGAGGGTGTCAGGCAGTGATGTAGGTACTGACTGAATTCTGCAGGCAGAAAAATGCTCATTTTGCCTTTTTGCTTTGCCTACTGGCTTTCCTCAGCAGAGCTACTTCCTCCATTACAGATCTAACAGGAAATTCACAAGTCTTGGAAGTTAATAGTTTCTGCTTTTATCCCCCTTATCTTCCTCCCCTTCATCTCTCCCTTCGCCTTCTGCGAAAAGTCCCACCACTTGCACTTTCTCTAAAATGTCATTACTATGAAGTACAAGGATGATAATATTTAGCTCTGGTCAGGTACAGTTAATGACATGTAACTGCTGATTCCCAGAGCAAGATATATAGGAAAGCAGTCTCTGGGTTTGTGTTTTTAAATAGTTCCTTTGGAGACAAGGCAATGAAATTTTTGTAGAGTTGATTTTATTTTTCTGTCAATCTTATTTACTCTTCTGACTAATCTATACTCAGAGACAAAACCACTGGGTCAACCTGATGTTATTTGTGCAGACCTATGTCTAAATAAATTTCAAATACACACATAGCATATAATATCAGAGGTGTATTGGGTACCCTAAAATGAAAATAAAATATGCTACCAAGACTTTAATAAGGAATGGTAGATTTAGAGAAAAGGGAAATTTGGACTCAGGTAAAAGAGAGGCTTATGAAAAAAGGGATTATGAGGTAGCTTCTTTTTATAGAAGGCCCAGCTCTGAAAGGATGAAATAGTAGACGAGGCCTTCAAAGGGACCTCGACAGGCTGGAGAAATGGGACAACAGAAACCTCATGAAGTTTAACAAGGGGAAATGGCAAGTCCTTCCCCTGGGGAGGAGTAACCCCAGGCACCAGTACAGTCTGGGGGCTGTCCAGCTGGAAAGCAGCTTTGGAGTAAAAGACTTGGAGGTACTAGTGGACACCAGGTTGAACATGAGCCACCAATGTGCCCTTGCAGCAAAAACGGCCAACAGCACCTTGAAGTACATTAGGCAGAGAGTTGCCAGCAGGTTGAAAGAGGTGTGCCTTCTTTTCTACTCACTCTTGGTAAGACACATCTAGAGTGCTGGGTCCAGTGCTGGGCTTTCCATTATAAGTGAGCGAGTCCAGTGAAGAACGATGAGGGTGATTAAGGGTCTGTAGCCTTTATTTGACATATGAGGAGAGGCTGAGAGAGCTGGGGTTGTTCTTCCCCTGAAAAGGAAGCTTGTTAAGTATTTCTACCTAAGTATTTGGTGCAGAAAAAAGGTCAGTAAATACAAACAATTGTTACTGAGGTCCATACATTTCCACTATTTGTGGTTCAGGTGTTTTACTTCAAACTAGATTTAATCTACTTTGAACAAGATATTGATTCCTTGATCCAGAGTGCCCTACCATGCGTACCCTTAAAGCTGTTGAAAAAATCAGTCATTGGATAAGCTGCTTGTGTGCCCTTTTGGGATTTTGATTAGACTTGGCGTCCCCTGAAACAGATCACCCTGTTTAATGTCTTCCAAAAAGAAACAGTTTTTCATGCACCAGAACTGTTCTGTCAACCAAATCACTGCTCAGTAAGTGATGACAACTCAGGGAGATCCTTCACCACAGCATTACTGCTCAGGACCAACACAGTGACATATAGGCACAGGCTCTCAGTCTCAAAAGGGAGCAGGGGAGAAATGGTTTCATGAAAGCATTGCACTTCACCTTCCATGAGGAGAAGAGAGAGATTGATTTCTAATCCCATTTTGACACTGGCGTGTATGTAACTTGAGCAAGGACACAGGACCTTAGCAGGAATTAGCCTCTTACTGATAGTCTAGTGGACTTATGCAGGAACTACGTTGTTTTCTTTCCTCTTTGCAACTGATGTGACAAAAAAATTAGCAACCAGCTGCTCAGGAGACAGTGGTGACACAGCACTAAACTGACTGTTGGTAATGAGTCCCAACAGCCACAGTGCCCTAAGCAGTACTGAGTGTCACTGCCACCCTCCAGCTGTGAATTCTTTGTTTTTCCTAAGGAAGAATGAAAGTATCACAATGATCTCAAAGGCATTAGAAGCTGCCCGTGTCCCTACAACCCAGTTATCACATAATTTCTATTTAGGCACCTATTTCAATGTAAGTTTCAAGATATATTAATGAACATTCATCTGAAAGACAAAGAAGTGTTTGGTTCAACTGACCATAGCTGAAATACATACTAGCACTGGGATAGTATAATTTGGATTGTGATTTCAATTCCAAATCTAATCCAGGTTCAGTCTAGTAGGTAGAATCTTCATGTTCCTTACACTGTTTTGTGAATTTTACCACATACATAAGAACTCAAAAATATTAACTCAAATTTCACCAGTTTTCTTGTTCCCTAAAATTTAATTTCCCTCCTTTTATGTATATTTGCAATAACAATGACAAAAAAGATACATCCCAACAGTCTATGATATCTCTTGGAAGTCTTAATTCTTTATGCTGACTTAATCACTGTGCACTTGTTATCATCTACAATATTTATGCTGCTTCTGTTGAAGTCAGATTGATAATACTGAAAGGTTGTTACTATGGCTATGCTATTACAGTGATATAGATGTCAATATACACCAGCAACATAAGACATGCACCATTTACAACTGTATGCCATTTAAGTAATAGTTTCAATAATAGAAAAAGAAATTGCCATAGCAAAATTTGCTTTATGACAAAACGCATGGTCTCTGTTTTTAATACTACAATTTTTAGTTTCTGTACAGTATATATGTAATCTTCTTAGCTGTACAAATTCTCCTCCTTATTAGCACAATATGTAGTTCTGGAACCTCTCCCCTCTCTGTATGTTTTGTCCCTTGCTGAACAATCAGTAGTTGTCTCCTAATTTAAGAGGATTCTCTTAAATTGCTATTTTTAAAGAAAGCTTCTTTATTTAGAAGGAATAAATTTTAAACCCCAAATTGTCCGATTCTGGTGTTATTGTAATCATGTCATCAACCGTTCTGAGTCACTTCTTTGTGCCTTCTGCATTGCACATTACGATGGCCTCTAAGCATCTCTCTGATGTGGCTATATTCCTTCCCAAATTTGAGATGTATTTCAAGGCAGGGTTACAGGCTTACTAAAAGCCAAAAGGAGGAGGAATGGACCACTGATCAGTATTTACTGTGAAGCCTGAGGAAGTCTGCCTTTTCCTTAACCTGCTTGGTTGGTTCTGCTCCTGACACAGAACATTTTCACAGAAATGAAGAGAATCAGAGGAGCAAGAACACTTCAGTAACCATTCATTTATCCATACAGGGCAAGCCCTTGTGGCACCATTTGCCCAATTACATATCTATGAGGAAAACTGGGGAATAGGCAGACATGCCAATATGTTGGTCTGAGCTTTAAACCTCTGAAAAGTGTTAAACTTATTATTCTTGCTAACAGACATGCTAATGATGTCTTGCCTTTGCTAATGGTAGGTGTGCTTCTCTGGAACCAGTTTAGGCTCTTTTCTCTAGAATTTTTCCTACCCAAAATCTGCCTCAATCTTGTCCTAAGTGATCCCAGGCACCAGTTTGAAATCAAGCTGTTCCTGAGTAGAAATCAAAACTTTTAGGCCTGACCCAAATCTCACATTTTTTCACCTTCTACCCTACTGACTTCAGCTGAACTGTTCCAGGGAATACAATGATAAGACAAACACAAAACTCAAATTTTACCCAGATTCTTGGGTTTTGGAATCCTCCCCAGAAGAAAATAAAGATATTGTGTTTGTTTTGCCTTTGTCTTTCACTTTCTAATTGATGCATTGCTTCTACCAGTTTCTGATTTTAAGAATGTTGATTCAAACTAGAGCCTGAATCAGAGAGAAAAGATTTCAGGCTTTATCATCCTCTACTAGATTAGCTAAAAGGATTCACTTTCATTCATATATTCTGCCTTCTAAATCAACCTTCTTCCCTTCGCTTGCCCCTCTTCTTTCTTTTCTCCTAAATAAGACAGAGCCCCATCTGCCATTGTGGAGGGAGTAGCACCATTTCCACCAGGCTTGCTAACCTAATTAGGAAGACTTTAAGCTAGGTTGTTCAGGGATGGTGACCAAAGCCTGAGGAGAAGTCATAGTACAAGGAGCAGTGAGGAAACACCCAGGGCACAGCATGATGGGGAAGCCCTCACACTTCACTTGATGGCAGCACGACAGAGAGCCCATCTGATGTGCCTCTACACAAAGACATGCAGCTCAGGGAACAAGCAGGAAGAATTAGATGTCCATGCACAGTCATGCTGGAAACTGGTAGGTGGGATCACATGGGAGGCTTTCCTGAGGTCAAGGAGGCCCAATGAAGCTGGCTGATCAAGGTCTGCCTCCTCAGAGCACAGGAACGGTTCACCCTAATGTGCAGGATATCAAAGGTCTGGGGCAGAAGGCTAGCATGGCTGAGCTCAAGCATAAAAAAGAAGTGTTCAGAAAGTGGAAGGGGTACAGTGTACCTGATGATAGGAATTTAGCAACCTTGGCCAGGCATGTAGGGATGGAGTTAGGAGAGTTAAAGCTCAACTGTCATTTAAACTAGCAAAGGATAAGAAGGGCAACAAGAATAATTTCTGTAAGTACATCAACAGTAAAAGAATGGCTAATGTGGCTCCAACACTCAGTGGGGCTGTGGACCCAGTGATCAAAACCACAGAAAAGGCTGAGTTACTTGTGGCCTTTTTTGCCCTGGTATTACTGGCACAGTTTGCCCTCTGGCCTCCCAGGTCCTTGTGCCTAGTGGCTGAGATTGGGAAAGTGAAGTATTATCTTCACTGGGTGAGGGTGGTGAGGCACTGGAACAGATTGCCCAGAGAGGTTGTGGATGCCTTATCTCTGGAAGTGTTCAAGGCCAGGTTGGATGGGTCTTTGAGCAACCTGATCTAGCAGAAGGTGTCCCTGACCATGGCAAGGGGGTTGAAACTAGATGATCTTTAAGGTCCCTTCCAACCCAAACCATTCTATGATTCTATGATCTATGGTAGAACAGAACTCAGTCATGGATCACTTAAAGCGACTGAACATACCTAGAACTGTGAGACCAGACAGTATACATCCAAGGTGGTTATAGTGAAGATAAAGCCTGACTCTTCTCAGAGGTGCACAGGAAAAGAAAAATAAGCACCAGACACAACTTGCAGCATTAGAAATTCTGATTAGATACAGGAAAAAAAGTCTCCCTCATCCACAGTGAGAGTGGTCAAGCATGGGACAGGTGCCCAGAGAGGTTGTGGGATCTCTGTCTTTGGAGATATTCAAAACTGGACACTGCCTGAGCAACCTGCTCTGAGTTGGCCCTTTTGTGAGCAGGGGATTAGACCACATGACCTTCAGATGTCCTTTCCTGACAAATTTATTCTATGGTTCTAAATCTCAGTGGGAACTGACTAGGAACTGAGGCTTTGCCTTTGTACTCCCATACTTACTTTCTCTCTTCCCTCTTCTCCTTTTTCCTGAAGTGTTTACGTCTTCCCTGATCTCAGTGTATTCAAAATAAATAGTTATTTAGGAAGTCAGTCTGTCACATACTATTAGGAGAGACACATTTATGTTATTTATAATTAAGGGCAATATGCATCTTCCTTCAAACACTCAAAAATGCTCTTCAGGTGGCTTCAAAGCCAGGTAACCACTTTTAGGCTTGAATAATATTTGAACAGTAAAAAAATGAGTTCCAATTAACAGTGTCACTGATGAACGTGGAATTCAGATGTTACTTCAACATTTCTTCACAATTCGTTTTGTTGGGGATCGATTGCATACCATTTCACAGATATTTTTGAGCTCATTCCAAGTCAGCCAAGGGCTATGTTGTCAGAGCAATATGATGCAGATCCATGACTGAAATATCCTGCCTTTCATATCATGAAAGAGTCAGTGGGTAAGAAGCAGGAAACCAAAAAATCAAAAAACAAAGAAAAAACTCTGTTCTTATTGGAGGAAACCAGGTCTGGTGGACTTCAGGAACAAGTGAAGCTCTCCTTCCTAGCCCTGTAGAGCTGGCTTTCATCCCTCTCAGACCTCAAGGTTTCTCCTGTCCCAGCCCCATGGATGCAGTGACTTCCTGTGCCTGAGCCCAGCCAGCAGTGAGGCTGAGCATGTATTCCTGGTACATCTGTACACACAGACACACTCAAACACATAAACACATGCACATACACGCATCTTGACTCTCTTGATTTTCAGCCACTCCCATATTCATGTGTCTCCCAAATATCAGAATGGGTTTTAAGTCCAACTAATATCCCTGTCTGGATCCCAGGCCTCTCACTCAGTCGCTGGCTCTGACCTTGTGTCTTTCAAAGTGCTGATGTCCTCCTACTACACTGCTAGTTCATCTTCAAGTTTGGTAGTTGCTCCCACTGTCTCATATGGTTTCCACCAGTAGCTAGCTTTGGACATTCAGGCTCTCCTGGGTCCCAGACCCGTTGCCTTACTCTTTGGTGAGGTTGACTTGAAGTTTGCTGGAAGTTCACATATGTAGGCTTAGAATAGGGTGTGAAGTCCCACAGAAGATAGTTACAAATGAGATTTAATATAGGATGGACTGCGGTAATCAAGAGCAGGGCTTGGTGTGACAAGCATACTAACTAAACACCTACTTAAATGTTACCAGCTCCATTTATCCCCCTCTTTTTCTTCTCTTTTCCCATGTATATTCCTCCCCAATCCTTCTCTTTCCTTGCCATTGTCCCTTCCCCTAAACATCCCAAAGGAAGCTTTATACAATTCCAGAAGCCCTTCTGCCTCGTCCCAAAATTCTCTTCCACCCCTGCACCACATAATAGGTTCTATAACCTGTTGAGCAACAATCCCCCACAGTTTGCATGTTTTGCACAAGGGACAATGCTTGAGTGTCCTGTGATGATCTTAGCAATGCAGTGTTTTTAGCTTGGGTACTTCCACCCATCACTCTTCCTCTAATCATCATGGGTCTTTGCTTTAATTTGAAAAAGCTTTATTCATATAACAGGGAGGGAGAGGTTACCTTGATTTTTGAATGGTTATATATATATATAGTGTTAATTGCACTTCTGATTGTAAACGAGTGATCTACCTCCTATGTACTTAGAGGTTTACACTCTCTCTGCTCCAGTGAATATATAAAAGTGTGCTTTGTTTTGTATGAATTAATAAAGTTTATTCAGAGGAAGACAGAAGATGGACCTTCCAGCAGTCTGAAAATAGTAACCTAAGTCCCTGAGAACTATGGGATTTTGTCCATTCAACTTCTGTGCATCCCTTTTTAAAAGCCTAAGTCTCTCCCCTGTGTGAGGAACCTATATATCTCAAACTATGATCTTACACTAAGGACAAGAGACTCAATACCAAGCTGTTTTGTGGAGCTAAATCAGTGGTTTTCAACCTGTGGTTTACAGATTATTTCTATGGGTCATGGAAAAAGGCAAGTAAGAAATGCCTGCCTCTTGCTCTTATGGATAAATTCATTACCTCGTTGACTGCATCTTCAATGGAAAAATTTTAGCTGTTTGCCAATGTAGCCCCAAGTCTTTACTTTCCTGTATTCTCCAGCTATTCAGAGGTAAGAAATGTGCACATTTGAGAAAAACCTGAAAGACATGCATACCAAAAATATTTCTTCTGAGGTGAAGAAACCCACTGTCTAGACTGATGAATCAGCAAGTTCACTGAACCTATAACATGAATGAGTTTCCGTTTTGTGGAAAATACATATTCTTTTGGAAATGAATGCGGTAGAAAATTCTCAAATATTCCAAGAGAAAAAGATGAAATTTTGGTTTTAGAGAGAAAACAAACAGAATTATGACCAGAATTAGAGAAATTCCGAGAAGCATCAACATGACTAACAATTGTCAAGACTAATAGTTATGAAGAGGAGAACCATTACACATGTCAACACCACAAGCTTCTAGCTCGAAGATCTTTTTTCACGAGACAGTGGATGCCTGGCAATGAATCACGTTAACAAATGCCCCCCAAAGGCAGTGAAATACATGCAGGTAGAAATAAACTATCACTACAATTGAATATAGCTTTATAAAATGTTGCAAGATCTACTGACCACTTGTATTTCATGTAATTTCAGTCCTTACATAATGATGCAGGTTAAAGAAATAGTGTTTGCATCACTTCTCAAATAAGATTAAGTCAGGCAAATCCTTTGGTAACCATTTGAACAGGTCAAACATGAATTAAATCTTTCCAGAAGCCTCAGCAGACTCAAACTGAACAGAATCTTTATGCATTTATTTAATAAAAAGTATCATCGTATTTTCTCAGCTGTTAAACCTGACCCCTGGTTACCCACTAAACACTATACAGAACTCTTATTGGACTTTTACAATGATCCAGAAGATCCATTAATCTCCACACAGAGAAAACCAGTAGAAAGTGATATAATCTCAGCCTTTAAGATGGTGTGAAATACAATTATCTAGCAACAGAGGAACACTTTGTGACACTAACTACTGACATTTCCATACCATTTTTCACTGGCTTTGCCAGATTTTGTGAAAAACTTCACTTTGGGGGATTTTCTGCTGTTCCTTCACCATATTAAAATTCAACTTTAAAAATGACAACTTTTCAAAGATAATTGAGAGAGGCAGGAGAAGGGGGGAAAAGTATATAAAAATGTAACAAAACAAGAAGCGCTAGGAGAGCAGATACATGAAAGAATGGTGTGACTGGTCACTGTCAGACACAAGTTACTTGGTTTATAGAGCTAACTGGGCCCCGTACAGCTGTCCTTATGTTCCTATAAAAACACAGCAGGGCAGAGAACAGTAGCTATAATAACATCACATGCTTATCCCCACAGGCAAAAGGCATCCACAACTGGAAGACTCATTGGCTCTGTCCACAGTTCCTGTCATGGCTGTTCATAAAGACACTCTCAAGACCAAGCTCAGCTACCATGCATGCTCTATTATGGCTGTGGGCAAGGGTGCAGGCTGATATGTACCCCAGGGAGCATGTTCCTGCAATTGCCTGGTAGGTTAGCAAGCTGCCAGGGAGAGATGCATAAGGCTATCCACCAGCTACCCCAGGCACTGTGGCCCTTGTGTGGACAAAGGCAGATGGGAGGTGGAGGGAGTGGAGCTGCTAGCTGCTCCTGGGACTGCCTTTGTTAGGGAGGAAAGATAAAGGCTCACAATTATGGCAGCTACATGATTGCAATAACAGTCTCCTGAGGAGCTGGGGTGGAGAGCAGGCTATACATAGTTGTATACAACTAGAAAATGTACATGGCTCACCCAGCAATAATCTCTTGCCTTGGCACTTCTACAAAAGAAGAAACTTTGCTAATAGTGGTTGTAAGAAAACAGGAGGTTTTAATTGTCTGTTCTCACTCTGGATAAGCGTCCCCAAATACTGCTGTCCTGCAACTGATTGTTTCATCCCCAAGGCAGGACATATGGCTCCCCACCCAACATGCAGAGTACCCCTCCTTTTTCTCCTATGCTCCAGCAGTGTGGGAGGGAGAGGGCACTGTCCTTCAGTTGGCTCACACTACAGCTGTAGTTCAAGTGCCTGGTCACTGAGCTGGTCTTTAAACAACTGCGGCAGGGAGGCATTTGTCCTGCTTACCTCCAGCTCACATTAGGACCTACTGCTGGTGCCCAAGTGAAGAGAGGATTGCCTGCAGCAGGGTCTGTGGCACTTTCACAGCAGTGCTCACACACTCAAAAGCTCAAAAATAAGAAAGGCTCTCAAAAACATCATGGCCAGCAAGTTCTTACAGCTTTTACTAGCAAACTCTTGTGTATCTGAGATACCTGGCAGAGGCACTAAAATCACAGATGGGGTAAGCCTGAGAAATGAAGAATAAAAGTAACAAGAGAATCCTTGGTGGCATATGTTGACTACTTAACCAGACAAGATTATCCAGTTAAAGACAGGTTCTTAGATGATTTGGTCCAAGCTGGAAGGTAGCCTGGGTGAAGGTGTTATTATAGACTTTCTCCATCCTTTATTAAAAAAGATCTTTCTAGAAGGCTTGCAGGACTTGTTAAAGGTTTTGATCTGCTTTCACATATCTTGTAAGCATGGATATGATCATGTATCTCACAGTACTCCTTTTACTTGCATTTGTATTTACATTGCTTCTACATTTGTCTACCATTATGCTTGTTTACTATACCATTACCAAAGTTAGACCTTGTAAATATCTTAAAATATTTGGTGTCAACACAGCCTGACTTCACCAGTGTTTCATAAGAACATGGAATGGTAAAATATCATTCTTGCCTTATCTAGCCATGTACTAATTGAAGATCTTAATGCAGTACAAGTTATCATCCTGTTACAAAAGCATATGCCACCTTCTATGTCTACAGTCCTACAGTAACTTCTGTCATCCAAACCTACTTCTGATCCAGTAGTATTTCTTGGGCACTGAACTGCTTATTGCTTATCAAACTTTAAAATAAACATGACCAGGAAAGTAATTGAACATCCAAGACAGCTGCTCCAGAACATCCCTGATTACAGATGCCCCTTTCCTGCAGGGCCCTGGGGCTGCAACCAACCTGCCCACTGACCCTGTTTGGGGAAAGAACTCAACTCACTGTCTTCTTTCCCCAGGTCTCTTCTGAGTTACAGCCAGTGCTTCTCTCAAAGGTGGTAGGGTTGGAGATGCACCACCTCTCATTTTCTGGTGTTGATAGCTGAATGAGTGCAGCGCTGATCATGTTGTAGTGGGTTAACCTTGGCTGGCTGCCAGATGCCCACCAATGCACTTTCACTCCCCCTCCTCAGCCAGACAAGAAGGAGAAAAATAAAATGAAAAAGCTCATGGGGAGATTGCTTACCAATTACTGTCATGGGCAAAACAGACTCGATTTGGGGAAGATTAATTTAATTTATTGCCAATTAAAAATAGAGTATGATGGTGAGAAACAAAGACAAAAACGAAAACAATTGCAATCATGGGCAAAACAGACTCAGCTTGGGGGAAATAATTTCATTTATTGCCAAATAATTGGAACAGAGCAGGATAGTAAGAAATAAGAACAAAAACTAAAAACACCTTCTCCTGCTCCAGCATGGGGTCCCTCTCACAGGACACAGTCCTTCATGAACTGCTCCAATGTGGGTCCTTCTCATGGGCTGCAGTTCTTCAAGAACTGCTCCAACATGGATCCTTTTCATGGGGTGCAGTATTTCACGAAGGGACTGCTCCAGCGTGGGTCCCCCACAGGGCCACAGGTCCTGCCAGAAAACCTGCTCCTGCATGGGCTCCTCTCCACAGGCCTCAGTTCCTGCCAGGAGGCTGCTCTGGTGTGGGCTGTCCATGGGCTGCAGCTTTCATCAGGGCATGTCCACCTGCTGTGGTGTGGGGTCCTCCACGGGCTGCAGGGTGGATATCTGCTCCACCGTGGTCCTTCATGGGCTGCAGAGGAATCCCTGCTCTGATGCCTGGAGCACCTCCTCCCCCTCCTTCTTCACAGAACTTGGTGTCTGCAAGGCTGTTTCTCTCACATTATTCTTACGCCTCTCACAGCTGCTGTGCAGCATTTTTTGCCCTTTCTTAAATATGTTATCACAGAGGCACTACCAGCATTGCTGTTGGCTAAGCTGTGTCCTGCGGTGGGTCCATTGGAGCTGGCTGGAATCATCTGTGTCCAGCACAGGGCAGTCCCTGCTTTCTTCTCACAGAGGCAACCCCTGGAGCCCCCCTGCTGCGAAAATCTTGCCAGGTAATCCCAATACACCTCTGTCCTGAATCCCTGGGAGTGACGAGGTGAGCTGGTCAGGAGTCATGACAGTAAACAGAAAGAGGATCCCCAGGAATATCAGTTAATCTGCTCATTAACATCAAGCCTAGTCTGGAGATGAAGAATGGGACCTTTAAAACACCAATGAATAAGCAGCCTAACTGGTTGCCACACTGGAATTTTTGCTGGGCTGTTACTTGGCAGCATCATCAGCTGTGGAAAGACACACTAGTGTCTCTTGGGAAGACAAGTGGACTGATCCCTGCCATAGGAAACAGCCCCTACTATGTTTCTGGACGCTGTCAGGCTCTCATCTGTACCCATAATGCTGATGCTGAGAAAGCTGAGTGGGAGCTAGTGCAGACTGAGTATGACTCATATGGCTAATGACCAGATGACCAGGTCTGGTGCTGGTTTTGCACTGCTCCGGACCCTGTGTTTACCCAGGCAGTGGTGGAGTTTGGACTTGTCCACCTCCTTTCTCCAGCACCAGTCCTGTCACCCTCATTAAAATCTCAGGCTGGTTATTACGCGTATTTTCTGTTTTCTCTTTGTTCAAATGGAGCAAATAAAATATGTATTCATCTAATGTCTCTTGTTTTGTCAAAATTCTTCCGTGAAGCTCTTTCTCCTTGTGTTAAAAGACCTCTTATTGGCCTGGAGTGCTGTAAGGCTCTGCTGGCACCTTCTGTTCTACAGCCCAGGTGTTCCTCTTTGTCTAATCTGTCTCCTTCCTCCCCCCTCCTGGTCCCCCTCTTTTTCTCTCCCAGCCACTGGCAAGGTTGTGTACAGTTCAGCTGTGAATTCTAAAGTTCATTCTTTCCAGAGCATATCCAAGGCACTCCTCAATCCGTGCAGATGTTAGTAAGCTCTGCTGTAGTTGTTGTTGTGGCTTTAGGGGCACAGATGTATCTGTTGGTTAGCTGCGAACTCTGGCATGCGCTGAAGGAGTTGGGTAGCTGGGAGAGGTCAGCACTGGTGAGCCAAGCAATTAGTGTGATGTAGTGTGGAATAACCTGGCCTCAGTCTCCCTAGGGTCCCCACATGGAAAGACACAGACTACATCAGAGTGTGATTCAGAGTAACCTCATCTTCTGAATGTCCCTGGCAATTGCCTCTCCTTTTCCATTGACAGTAAATATCACTAATGGCAACCCTTTTCTAACTTAACCATTGCTTTAATAGAGAGTGGGAGGGTGGGAGTCAGATGGGAATACAGTACAGCTGGAGAGCAGAGTAAGGGTGGGAAAAGAAGAGTTGCAGATAACATACCAATGTTATGGAGGTATGCATTAGCTGCAGCAAGTCACTAATAACACTAATAACAATAACAGCTAAAAAATCTTGCAGACAGATTTTAATTTTTTTTTTCTTCACACATCTTTATAAGCTGCTCATTTTCTGATCAGCAGAAAAGAGTAGCATGGAAAAAGCTGCAGAAAAGCAAAATGTCTTTTTGTTAGCTGGATTGCATTTTTGCCTGAAACTTTCTATATTTCTTTAGTGTCACTGAACAATGGCTGCTGAACTGCCAGTGATAGTATTTATTACTATCCTGTATATGTCACTGCCCTGCTGCCAGTGGCATGTGTACTCATCAGTCAAACAGAACTACCCACCATGTCTGATTTACTGTCACTGAATCAAATCTATTTGTGGGTTTCCATAACATAAAACATTTTGCTAGAGATTAATTCCTTGATTTGCATGTTGCTCTTGGGAGCTATATCATTATTTTCCTTGATGGATTCATTTTGAAGTCAAGAAAGATGCAACTTGATTTTTACTCTGTATTCAAGGTGGGGCCTTGCTCTCTGTTATCTGACCTTTATATTAACTCTTCCCCTTGTCAGTCTCAGAGGCATTACTCATATTTGTGTCTGCTAGTGGAAGATTAAGTGATTTCAGCTCAGTCAGGAGAGTATGAATAGACTCTTAGAACACCTGGTGAATGTACCAGCAAATACCATGCTTCTGATCTTGGCATTGTTGCCTTTTCTCAAGCTTGTTGCTGTGAACCTGCTAGAAAATAAAATTGTGTTTGTTCACTGACATCTGTTTCAATTTATATTCCAGGATGAGTATTCACTTGGATAAATACCTACAAAACTGGTCACTTGTAAGGAAGGTTATGTATGGTACAAATGTTGTTAACTTATTCTAATGTTGGTTAAATTATATGAAATTCAAAATATTTTGGACTGTGCTAACTGGAATTTTCCAGACATAAGGAGAATATTTATTTTTTTAAAAAGTTTATAATCTAACCCTCTTTTAATACTCATAACCTATTGCTATCTGGGATGGTTGCCAAAGCAATGATTCATGACTTCTCAATTCACTCAGGTAAACACTGGATTAAATTAGCTTTGGTAAAACCAACATTCTTGCTTGAGCTATCAAAATCATTTAACTGGGTTTCTTTCATTATAGATGTTACAAGGGCTGCTGAGTTTTCTCTTGCTCACAACATTGTGAACCTGATATTCTTCACTGGTATCAGTTTTATCACAGATGAGAACTAATTAAAAGTTGGATTATAACAGTGCCGCATTGGTCAAGGGAAATTTTCAATGGGAATGAGATAATAGAATCATGAAGTGGGTCTCAGGGTCTGATTAATCCAGTCAGTACATCATTTGCTTTCAATATCTTCTCATGCTTTCCATGTTATGAGAATTTGCCCCAACAAAATCAGCAGAATAAAATAAAGACAATGGGGACTCCATTCAGTCCCACACATAAGGTTCCCACAGGGGTCTAGCCTGGTTTCTAACTACTGGTCCAGAGAGCAAAGATTTTCCATAGATCTTATGTCATATCCATTTTTCTCATGCAGATGTATCAGATACCCCAGGACACCTGAAATGGCTCTAAGAGCATGTGATTGGGCAGCTAAGCCCCTGAGTTAAGCCCCTAGTCTATGTAGGACATGGAGTCTGGAGAACTATACAGTTAACAACTACATCTAGTAAGCTGGAAAGCTTTTCCAAGTCCTTTGCCTGTACTGAACACGGATTTAATTGCCCAGATTTGAATAACTGGTGACATCAGGGGTACCAAAGACATCCTTATGAGACTGGCACACATGACACAGGGCCTCCTGGGGACCCCTGCTCTTCTGGTGGGTGTGCTGGGGAGGCAGGGCAGCTCAGTGGCACCAAGTGCTTCTGCGCAGGCAATTGACTCCAGTCCTAGATCTCTGCTGGCCATTAAAGCAGCTAACTTACTCAATGCACATGTATGCATCTAGATTTAGACATCTAAACTATATGTGCCCAGTTTGTAGCTGAATCCAGGCATTAGCAAGAAGAGCTAAATGTTGGTCTCAGGGATTTTTGTGTATCTATGCCTAGAAATGAGGGATATTTTTCAAAGAGACCTCTTCCTAGATCACTTTTGAGACAACACTCTCTGCTGATATCTGTTGCCAATATTGTTGAGATATTATGTCATGTGAAAAAAAGGAATTCCTATCACAAAGTTAAAGATTAGAGTCATTCTTTAATAGAAAGAGCTGGAGCCCAAGCCTACATCTTTTGCCTTTTTTTGTATAGCAGTGCATTTTTCAATAATAATGAAATGAATTCAGTATCCACAAGTGCACTGACCAACTACTGCATGTTTTTGTAGTTTTCTCCTAATTAATAAGGTACAGCTAGATTCTGTGTTGGCTGGTACACAGATGTTGCCACTGAAAAGTAGGTATTGGACAGTGTGATTAATGAAGGCAGAGTCCCTTCACTGATATAGACTTTGCTTCATTTGCTCTGAGTTCAAAACAGGTGAACGACTTAGAGCGTTCATACTGAAAGCTCTTATAGGACCTTGTTTAGCGGTGTGTTTTGAACACAAAGTTGTTAATCATTTTCATGTTTTCATCAGCAAGGTTAATTAAACACCTTGTGAGATTAGATGCAAGCTTGTAGCCCATCTTTCTTTAGAACGGGAAGAGGCATGCTTGGAGTTTATCTCCAGCTGAGGAGAGTTTAACTCAAATTCTATTCACTTAACATGTTTAAATCAATTTCTCTGAAAAAATACCCTAAACCACATGCATTTCAGATTGCATTTCAGATGTGTGCATGGCATCAAGTCAATCTTTTTCCCAGAGTTATACCTCAGGGTCTTTTTTTCAGATTTGTGTTGGAAGATGCTTTTGGTATTCTTTGACCAATGCACAAAGATCACTAAAACTTTCCTCACCTTTCTGCTGTCCTCATTTATTTTCTTTGAAGATTGCAGTTAGAATGTTTCCTTTTAAGACCTTGTCTGCTGTTGAAATTAGCTAGGATGTTAACTGAGGCAAATTCAGAAGCTGACAGGAATAATTCTTTGACCAATGCACAAAGATCACTAAAACTTTCCTCACCTTTCTGCTGTCCTCATTTATTTTCTTTGAAGATTGCAGTTAGAATGTTTCCTTTTAAGACCTTGTCTGCTGTTGAAATTAGCTAGGATGTTAACTGAGGCAAATTCAGAAGCTGACAGGAATAGCCACAATTTGTAATAGAATCACAGAATCCTGTGAATCAGCACCCTCGGGTGGATCCCATCCGGCCCCATAGACTTGTGAGCGTTTAGGTGGCATAGCAGGTCGTTAACTGCTTTCTCTTGGATTATGGGGGGTTTGTCCTGCTCGCCATCCTTGTCCTCCAGCTCAGGGGGCTGAATACCCTGAGGATAACTGGTCTGACTATTAAAGACAGAGGCAAAGGTGGCATTAAGTACCTCAGCCTTTTCCTCATCCTCGGTGACAATGTTCCCCCCCCCGCATCCAATAAAG
>NW_008824933.1:921729-924851 GCF_000699105.1 Pygoscelis adeliae | reverse complement strand
CTTAGGTCCCCTCCTTCTGCCTGGTGGCAAGAGGGCAGGGGATCCTCTGCTTCTCGTGGAGCCTCCATCTGCTGCCTTTGCCTCAGGGATGGTAGGGTGTGGCTCCACCAATCTATCTCCCTCTCACACTCCCTGATACTCCTTAACCTTTCCACTTCCTCCTTCAGCTCTGCCACCAGGCCGAGCAGATCATCCACCTGGTCACACCGCACACAGGTGGTGTCTCTGCTGCCCTCCGGTACAAGTGACGGGCTCAGGCACTCCCTGCAGCCGGCGACCTGGACAGCTGTACGCTTGTGTGAGGGCTCCGTCTGGGTCGCCACATTCCTTCTGGCGATGGCTTTCGGCCAAGTGGAAACCATAGCTGTGTCCTCTTCTGGGAGGGCGACGACTACTAGTTGAGTTGGCCTCTAGAGCCAGGAGGGGGACTGTGCCTTGCCCACTCGCCTTTCCTGCACATCCTGCCTGTGTGAACTGCCGCACCACGCCCTTCTGACGCGTCACGCCCTGTTTGCCCGCCCTGTTCGCCACGCTCCGGGTCGCTCATGCTCCCCGGGGGATGCTCTTGTATGTGATTTATAGTTTGTATGTAATTTATAGTTTGTATGTAGTTTATAGTTTAAAACAAGATTGAAACTTAACACTATAAATGCTAGATTTTCAGAGGCAATACACTATATTGGTGCGTATGGAGAGGGTATCGAAAGAAAACTGGAGTTAATCTAATATTGTAGAAAGAGCTGAAAAAATGACACATGAATATGTCACTAAAATATTAAAAAGATTTCAGAGAAAGAACTAATTAAAAATAGTAATAATTACATATCAAAATACTATTTGTCTAACACAGATGCTGTCCTACAGAAACTGTATATTTAGGGCAGTGCATTTTTCTGTTCCAACAAATTTTTGGCAGGGCTTCTGATGCAGCTTTGCGACAGAATACTCTTTTCAATGTAGTGTGCCACCCTAGCCTGAGAGGAACTGTGTCTCTCATGACAGAACAGTGCATGTAATCACTTTTGACCTCCCTCTCACAAAACTGCAATGCAATGTAAAGCAACCTTGTGTGAGCTTATGCTGCTAAGGTAATCACATGCCTGAGATGGGTTGGGATGTGTTAAAGAGTTTTATGATAGAAGAAATACTGCTGATGAAATTCAATTAGCTTTGTAGAGTACAAAGGAAAACAAGAGCAATGAACTCCAGGAATATATTCTGGGAAAGTGTTACTAGCCTATATAAAATACAGAACACAGATGACAAACTTTTCCACATGAGCGAGAGCCAAACTTAATGAATCTAGCTAATCAGAAGGGTGATGTTTAATGAGAGAGATATAGATGGATGAAACACAGTTTGAAGGTACACCATTTGCTTGGTGCACCTGGGCATACAGAAATTAAACAGCTTAAAACTCCTCAGAGAACAACAGAGGGAGGTGTAAGGAAGAATAAAGCAAGAAAGAAGAAATAATTTATTCTTCCCAATGGAGAGCAGGCAAGAAAGCTGTCAATGTTCATTGAAGGAGAGAAAGAAAGAGTGCATGTGTGAGAGAACGAACCCAACTTGGGGGACTGGGAGAAAGAAGCTGACTGAATTTTGATGTTAAAGCCACAATATTATTTGGACTGCCCCTGAACCAATATTTTCTTCAATAAATTCTCCTTAAAGGAGAAACCTTGGCCCTGTGGAAATGAATTGGAGTTTTGTCAATGACTTAAACAGGACAGGCTTTCCATCAAGCACATACATGTTCCTGTGTTCTTCCCTAGCACTCTGCTGTTCTGTGTAGCTCTGCTTGTTACACATGATGTATCTCAAACTTTATGGAATGCTCTAAATATTAACTGGTACTAATATTTGGCCAAATCTTTAAATCCTCATATTATTCCATGAGTACCTGACGCTGTTCAGGTGAAAGAAGTCATGACATTACCATTGGGGTGGAGCTCAGCGCCAGGATTACTACAGTCACTGACAAACATTTCCCCTCACCACCAGGGGAAAAAAAGCTCACCCCCAAAACAACAACAAAACTCCTGAACAATCAGTTTTTAGGTTCTTGCTGAGTGCTGTGCAAACAGAGTCCAGGTTGTGTGGGAGTAAGAGCAGCAGAGACGCTCTCCAACTGGAATTTACTGGCGTACGATTACTTAGATTAAACTTCCCCCCCCCACTCCTCCCCAATCTGGAGGGGCACAGTTCAGAACCAGGTAAGTATAGCTTTCCCATTACTACATTGTTTTGAACAACAAATGACTGTGGGACATTTGGAAAGCATCACTATCAGGCAGAAAGGTACTGGAAAAGGCAGTAAACCTTGAATCCTTTCTACTACAAGATAGGTCGAAGCTGCTAGTGAGGCCAATGGCTAGAGAAGTTTCAGAATTTCCTTTTCAGAGAAGGTGTCATGATCATGAATGTGATCAGAGAACCTGTTCCCCCAACACCTTTTTAAGCCAAGTAGGCAAATCAACATCTCAGACTAGTGATGCTTCAGTAGCTTTAGATTGTTCCAAGAACAAGGAGATCTGAGTATAGATTTTGCCTTTAGTTAGAAGAGGAACAATCAGCAAACAAGAAAAACAACCAAAGTGTGTGCAGAGATGCCACTATCCAGATCTAAGAAAAGTGAATGCATGGAGTAGCTTTACTATCTGTGTTGAGTTCTTGTTGGGAGAAAATCTGTTTTGCTTACTTTTAACTTAGAAATGGTTTTGTGTTTACTATTGTGTATTAGGTTTATGTGGCAAGGTTTTGGTAGCAGGGGGGCTACTGGGGTGGCTTCTGTGAGAAGATGCCGGAAGTTTCCCCTATGTTGGACGGAGCCAGTTCCAGCTTGCTCCAAGATGGCTCTGCCGCTGCCAAAGCTGAGCCCATCAGTGACGGTGGTAGTGCCTCTGTGATAACTTATATAAGAAGGAGTAAAAAATACTGCACAACAGCAGCCAGGAGAGAGGAGTGAGACTACATGAGAGAAACAGCCCTGCAGACACCAAGGTCAGTGAAGAAGGAGGGGGAGGAGGTGTTCCAAGTGCCTGAGCAGAGATTCCCCTGTACCCCATGATGAAGACCATGGTGAGGCAGGCTGTTCCCCTGCAGCCCATGGAGGTCCATGG
>NW_008824933.1:907608-921531 GCF_000699105.1 Pygoscelis adeliae | reverse complement strand
CCCCGTGGGAAGGACCCACGTTGGAGAAGTTAATGAAGGACTGTCTCCTGTGAGTGGGACCCCACACTGGAGCAGGGGAAGGGTGTGAGGAGGAAGGAGTGGTAGAGACAAAGTGTTATGAACTGACTGCAGCCCCCATTCCTTGTCACCCTGCACCGCTCAGGAGGCAGAGAAGCTGGGAGGAAAGTTGAGCCCAGAAAGAAGGGAGGGGTGGGAGGAAGGTGTTTTTAGATTTGTTCTTATTTCTTATTATCCTGCTCTGATTTGATTGGTAATAAATTAAATTAATTTCCCCAAGTCAAGTCTGTTTTGCCTGTGATGGTAATTGGTAAGTGATCTCCCTGTCCTTATCTCGACCCACAAGCTTTTTGTTGTACTTTCTCCCCCCATCTTGTTGAGGAGGGGGAGTGATAGAGTGGCTTGGTTGGCACCTGGCAGCCAGCCAAGGTCAACCCACCACATACCTGTATATTAAAATTTTAACAGCAATTTCTGAGTCTGGCACTATTTTTTATCTTGGTTACTGAAGAAAAAGGATCTTTTGACAATCTCTTTACAGCTTATTACCTGCATGTAGCACAGAAGAACAGAAGGAATTCCTAAAGCCTCTATGTGGTTTACAGTGGTTTGCATATCTCTATAGGAACCTGAAGTGACCAATTCAGTGATGTCCTCTATTGGGAATATACTATAGAATATAACCTGTGACAAACATTTCTGGAAGTGTGAGCTGTTACATATATGTCAAAGTAGGAGATGACTGTATCTCAAAATATGGCATAGGCCTTATCAACTGTACAGCATGTTGTATGGTGGCAGTTCCGTGAAACTCTTCTTAAAAAGTCCCTAGATTCACCCTTCCAGGACTCGTGTGTTGACCTCTGGTGTTCTTGCCATAGTGACAGTAGTTTCTTTGTCTTAGACTTGTTGTCATTACCTTATGGTGTTTCATATTTTCATCTCAGTTTGAGTCATCAGGCTGTCTGTCTATACAAGGAGAGCAGATAGATAGATGCCATAGGGAACTGAAATCCTTCAAAATGACAATGTGTCTATGATCTCCCATTATAACCCCAGATGTCAGCAACAAATATAGCATAAAGATACTCTGAAGAAGAAAAAGGAACTTGCAAGTGTTTCCTTTCATAGAAGTCTCACAAAAGCATGTCTCTGCAAGCCAAGCAACAGATGCTTTATTGGCAGGCTCCCATGTTGACAAACTGTCACTGAGTCTTGGTAGAAGATATTCCTCTGTGGTGTGCATTGTCTTGTTCATCTGTGCTTGCTCATAGGCCCAGTATGGATTGTCACATTAATTCTTATGTGTCATACACAAAGAACTTGGAGGAAGAAAAGTCTTACAGCAATGTGACTCTTCTGCATGTAGAATTTCAACACTTATAATGTCATAGCTTTTAAGTGTTTCCAAAGTAGTCCTTAATACTGCTGAATAGCCAATCTCAGGAACAGTTTATTAATATGCATTTTATGAAGTTAGGGTCTTATGGGACATCTATGCTAGAACTCCAGTTCAGATCAGGAGTGTGTTTTTGAAGTGAATCTCCAAGAAGTCCCTACTTTACCATGCTTTGGCTCACTCTGTGCAGTGGTTCTGATGCAGAAGAGGAACGTGCCCTCTAGGAGAAATCTGATGAGCTCCAGACAATTTGGGCTTTCAGATCATGGGTTTGTATGTGAACTAATCTGAAGTCAACCTCAGAACTTGGATAGTGTGGCTCAGCATCAACTATTTCACTCTACAAATCTGCTCTTATTGGCCGAAACTACTTGCAAATATTGTCAGGGTGCAGTGAGGGATAGTTGTGGGATGAGACTAGGATGGGAAGCAATGGGGGACCTTCCCCTGCGGCCCCATCCCACTGTGCCTAGAGGCAGCCAGCAGAGCCAGGCTGGGGACCGTGACTGGGCTCATCAGTCAAATACTAGGTGACAAGTGAGGTCCAGGATTAGTTTGGGAAGTCCAGTCAGCATGTCAGGACAGCAGGGAGAGGGCTGGGGATGTGCACATCTACAGTGTGGATCAGGGCAGCCCTGACAGGCCTGGGCTGAGCTGAATTGGTGTCCCAGGCCTGTGGGCAGGGGTGGGGGGAGGCCCCAAGGGAGGCTGGGCAGGTACAGTCAGGCACCTATTGGTGCCTCCAGGGCCTGACAAATACAGGTATACCCTTAGCTGTTTTTCTGCACCAAATTATAACAAAAAACTCAAAAAGTTTAAGTTAATGAATTGTGAATGAATATATTTGGAATTTCTTTGTCCGAAGGGTCCCAGATTTGCTCTGGAAGGCGGATGTTGTCATTCATTGATACAAATCAGTTTTCAAAAAAGATTCCCTATTCATGTGTATCTGAGCCTGAACATTAAACTCATGTCCTGGCATACTGGCGTCATTTAGGGAAAACCATTCATTTGTCCTTGGCATAAACAAATCATACCACTTTTTAATAAGAATAGAAATAGACAAATTTGCAGGTTGTGTATTAGTTCGTCTTAAGAATTCTTGTTCTCTGGACCAGACCTCCAAACGGTAACCCTTTCTGGCTTTTAGTCTCAAGAGGAACACAGAGACATCTGCCAAGGGAAGAAACGGAACTCCTGTTCAGGGTTGTTAGTTAGGACCTATGCTACAGTATATGGTCCAGAGCTGTTCATTAACTGCCAGGCACACTACTACTCTGGAGTGGTGAACACCCAGATTTAATGCACAACATGTAAACCTGGGCCAGTCATTGTATGCATGAAATTCATTCTGCCCTAGTGTAACCACCTACAACCTGTGTAAAAGTCTACACTGCACATGTGTAGTGGTAGATGAGACAATCCCATCACCTATGATTTTACTCTCGATTAGTGATTTCACTTTGGGAGTACAACGGTAGGACAACCGTAGCCTGAGACGTGTAGAAAACCTTACAATGGTTGGGCAATGGTAACTAGTCTTTTTTGGGAGCTACTTTTAAGAAATTGTTTCAAAATTTTTATCACTATTTTTATGTGAGCTCTAAAGATGTTTATATATTTGCAAAATAATAAAAATAGGTATGGCAGTACCTGGGAAAAAAATCTCAAACCGAAAAGCTCATTCAGTTGTAAATGAGGCTCAAATGACTTCATAATAATGAGCATGGTCTTATGTGTTAAACTTATGTCTGTGTTTATATATGTGTTTGTATATATGTGTATATGCATATGCATAATTCTGTGAGAGATGTTAAGGTGAGAAATTAACTTCACATCAAAGTAATATTATTCAAGTTTTTAGCTAGAATTCAAATGAAACTACACTACTACTGAGATCTGAAAAACAGAATGATCTATTCCTTTTCATTTATCTGAGCTTCACCTAACACACCCCTTGTTTCAGAGTTTTCCAAGAGATTATAATTATGTGAAAAGATCTGGAATTCCAGTGGCTGGCTGCTAGGATCTTCAAAGGATCCTGCAAGCCTGAGTATCTAACTCCCATTAGAGCCGGTATAATTCAGGTACTTATCTCTCTCTGTTTTCTTTGAATATTCCAGACACTTTGTTTCCTAACCCCTCACTGTTACACATCCCCCAGGATGCACACTTGTAAGAGCTGTGTAGAGAGCTGGGCCCCTAGAGATTGAAGCTTTTTTTTCAGATAAATGTTGACCAAGTAAGTTGTGATAACTAATTGATACAAACAAAGTCCAAACCAAACCTATTTGTTTCCCCCCCTCACAAACCTATAGGGTCTTTAAACCATTGGTATTGTTATGCAAAAAAATTTTATGCAAGACATAGCAAAGGACTTTGAAAGGACGAATGGAAAGATTCCTGTATGTTGTGTGTCTTTTTTACAGTGTTCAAATTCTTTCCTGGAAACAGCATCACATCTATAACACTTCAAAGAAACCCCGGGGAAAGGCCTATGGAGTCTCCTCCCCCTGAAGTCTTTGAAAGACTGAGAACTGTTTTCAAAAGAGAGACATATGATGTTGCAAAAAGAGATTTTAGGGGCCAGATTCTGATCTTAGTTTTATTAGTGTATATAGGTGGGTAGGTATTCACAGAGGCAATAGAGCATCTCTATAGTTACTCCGTGGTAACTAAGATCAGATTGTATGTATACTTACTTTCAAGCAGGCTATTTTTAAATTTGTAAATTTAAAAAACATTCAGTTTTTCTCTACTGCGACTAGCTCTCCCTCCAGTCACCAACAGAGAGAAAAACAGATCTCATGGCTGGAGTAAAATTTTAGAGTAACAATGTCAGTGCACACCAAATGATCAGGGTTATTGGTACCCTAAAGCTCTGTAATGCATGCTGTTCATTTTAAGCTAATTAAACTGAATAAAAAACATTAATACATTTGAAATGTCAATTTGTTTGTTAATGTTAATTTCTTTCCTAAACTGGATGTTGCTTAGTGATTCAAGCCTGTAAATCTGTTGTACTAACATGGAATTGTCATAATATTCAATGTCAATGTAAACATGTTTGTATAACAGATACTGAGTGTGGTTGTGTGGATTTCTTTTAGCTTTGGCTAATCAATTTCATAAGAGGCTGATGACTTGTCTTGTGCTCTAGGGACGGTTTTTCAGATGAGTTCTGACATAAAATATCACAGATGGGAATACAGAGTTGCCAAAGGGTCTGATCAGGTTAAAATAAAAGGGGGAGGAAGGGGAGTACCCACGCAGCATTCATTAGGATCTGTACTTAGCTCCCTAACTTAGGAGCCTTGAGTCATGGTCACTGGAGACAAAAAGGGAGTCTGTAGGATGACTCGTGACTCTTGTGTGGCAGTAGCTAGGTCTTACCTACATCTCTGAGACAGTTTCTGGAGAGGTTTGTTTCTCTCCATAGATATAGCTTTTGGGAATAGAGGCTACTAACTGAGGAACCTAAGACGTTTTTTGTTTAGACCCTTTCAAAAATCCTACTAATTTCCACTTTATACCTGTAGGGCTGAAGCTGAAAAGTTATTTATTTTGGTGCTTTTGTCACAAATTAGCAACCTAACACAAAAGAATTTGAGGCAGAGAATGATTTTGACCTCAAAGCCCAAATTGATTTACTTCTGGTGAAATCAAAAGCCAGCTCATTCACTTGTTCCTGGTCCTCCATGCCCTATAGAGGACGTAAAGTGTGTGAGTGGCTAGTGAGTGCTTAGTTGCTGGCTGGGGTCAACCCACCACGCTGGTCTAAACTGGACTGGAGGGGCAGAGGTAAAGATTGGTGTGAGGCTCTCTTCTTCATGAGCGTGCCATAAAATAGAACCTTTGGAATGGAAATTGCTATCCACATTCTATCCACCCCACTTAATGAAAAAATTTTAAATATTATGTCACTGAGTGATGTGATTCTGTCTCTGCAGCTATGTCACCCCTGAATTCCCCTGTGATCAGCAGATTCAGAGAAATGAATACTATGAAGAACTTGGAAGACAGCTATAAATCCTTATGAATGAATGTTACATATCTCACTTTTTATTATTGTTATGATATTGTTTATACAATTATATAAGAAAATATTAACAGGAATGGACAGTGTACTTGTCTGGGAGCATGCGGTTTAGTTTCATGTACAACCATTTGGTGGCTTTTCAAAGATGTCACTGGAAGGTGCTTTTTGGGAAAGTTCCCAGCTTGGAACCTCTCAAAATCTGCTGATTTGAGGTGGACCAAAATTCTTTGGAATAGATAAATAAGCTCTGAACTCTTGACTTTGAGGAAAAGATACTGGGATCCATGCTGTTGCTTTGTACCAGGAGTCTAGACTGCGGTAGCAACTCAAGCGTTTGAACAGAGTTTCAACCTATACAATATCCAAGAGATCTTCCTGCAGCTGCAAAAAAGAGATTTTTCCCTGTGTAAAAATATTGTGGCTGCAAATGTCTTCAAGTGTATGGTTTGTTTGCAGCCAATACACATACTGAGGGATTGATAGAACAAGCCATCTATCCAAAGTGCTTGTATCCCCCTGCCATTCCTTTATTGCTGACATAACAGAAGATAACTGAGTTCAGTGCGATTTGGAGAGAGACAAACTAGCGGAAAGCCATCTTGCTTCATGGAGCCCAGGGTACTATGTGCATTTCAACCAAATGCTTTACATGACATAACAAAGCAGATGACAAACAGGTCTGGTTCACCTTCAACTATTTCTCATATATTTGCTGCAAGACCTTTGCCCATTAGTAAAAATAATTTAAGATTATTTATAATCCTGTAGGCATTAGTCTGGTTTCTTCTGATTAGATCAAATATCAAAGCAAAGCAAGTCGTGTCTGCCACAGTGAGAAAGCAGTGATAGATTCCAGCATTTTTTATGCAGTCCTCAGGATGCCGTTGGCCTTCTTGGCCGCCTGGGCACACTGCCGGCTCATGTTCAGCCGGCTGTCGACCAACACCCCCAGGTCCTTTTCCGCCAGGCAAAGCAAGTCGTGTCTGCCACAGTGAGAAAGCAGTGATAGATTCCAGCATTTTTTATGCAGTCCTGAATGTACGAAATGTCCAGCTCCTCTGAACAAAGTAGAAAGCAAACATCAGGCAGCAATATCTTTTCTCAATGAAATTCCAGACAGTGTGCAAGCCAACAATTCCTAATTATTTTTTTCAGGGAGCATGACCCGCTCCCTGGACAACATTGCTGACTTACCTGTATATCCTTGCTGTGCTGCTGGTGCCTTTTTTCTGTGCACGCTGCAGTGCGTAAGCAGAGCTCAGTAACTTGTTTTTCATCTGTCTCTCAATACAGCTTTTCTGTATTTCAGCCCACCACATTCAAGACTGCAGGCCCATTTTGCATGTGCCAGAATTTCTGGGTGTTGTTTTCCATTATTTCATCTTTCTGTTCCACAGAGGGTCTGGATGGTTTCTCACAACAGTTCTGAATGAATGGCAACTGTCAGATCTGCCGTCGTCAGTGGGGTTCTGCATAAGCACTCCACATAATGACAGCTACAGGAGGGGAAGAAGGAAGGAAAAAGTTGGACTAGATTC
The DNA here is from genome assembly GCF_000699105.1 of Pygoscelis adeliae. Classification (NCBI taxonomy): domain Eukaryota; kingdom Metazoa; phylum Chordata; class Aves; order Sphenisciformes; family Spheniscidae; genus Pygoscelis; species Pygoscelis adeliae. The sequence goes on along the minus strand of NW_008824933.1, from coordinate 914,537 downwards.
AAATAATTGTCCAAACAATATCGTGTTAGGTTGTATAGTCATTTAAGAAGAGCAATTATCCGGACTATCTGCCCTTGTAAATACTCTGTATTAGTCAGCAGATGGCATTCATTGTACAATAACTATTCCACCAATATTACCACAAGTACTTTAAGACACAAAGCATATGGTTTCCTCAAAAAGACACATTATTTCCTCATTTGCAGTTCAGTGTTAACTGTGAACTATTTAGTGATAAACAAAGAGGGTAATTTTTCATCCCCATTTACTTTGAGTAACAGATTTAATAGAGTCTACCATTGTGCAAAATGTAAATAAGACACATGGTGGCAAAAGGGTTTTCAGGGTATACAAGCTAATAGAAGGTCACGCACTGGCTTTTGGCAGGAAACTCGAGAGCACTGCTGAAACATTTTGGATAAGACTGAGACGTTCCAGCAAAGTGCCAAAAGGGGAAAATATCTCTTTTCTCCCCTCATCATGAGTTCAGAAAGCCAAAAGCTCACTTAAAATGGCTTTGAAATACATTTTTGCATTTTCATTGTTAATGCAGGGCCAAATGGGGTGATGGCATAACCCAACCTCATAAAAGTGCTGATAATCTGCACAGACTGCCCTTTCAGTGTCTCTGGGGAGGAGTCTGGCCCTTCGACACAACTCTGATGCACACACTGTTCGCTGGCATGCCTTGCACCTATACTCAAACCCATCTGTCTAGATGGCATAATGCCTGCTCGTAAGGTGTCATATCAGTTTCAATAGGGCATAAATGCCAATTAAAGATTGCTTTGTAGCTAGAGTGTAGAATGTGAAGTGTCATTTTTGTTTACAAGGGGAATGTCCTAGTGGAAAATAAAGATAAGATGAAGGCCATGTGCTCCAGTCCTTGTGATTACAGTTACTAATATTATTTGAAGACACGAAAGGCAAAATTTGCACCACAGGAAATTTGCAAAAAGCTCATATATTTTCACTGATTTAATGAATGAATTTGTGATACTTTATAGTTTCATTTTTCAAAGATGTGTATGAATACAGAAATAATTTTAGAGGTGATAATTCAATATAGTAATACAAACCATTAAGCACACACACACATATGTGTGTATATATATATTTATATTTATATACACACTTGATTTATTTCCCTTTTTCCCAACCCCTGCTATTTCATTATGCAAATTCTAGTTTTAAATAGTCATAAACAACTTGAGCTTGTTCATGATGCAAAGTCGCAGACTGCACATGCTTCCAACACATTCACCAGATTCTGCACTCATGGAAATGGTTAAACTTGAACAAGCATTACCAGGAATGTATTCATTTAAAATAGGAGAATATGTATTCCAACAGCTTTCCCTCATCCTCATTTTTCTTCTTCTAATTGCTGTTTGGGAGCTTCCTTAGACAGAATTATAAATGCACCTGCTTAACAGAGGATAAACTCAGCTACTTTTTCATTTAACGCATCCCACATGGAACTCTGAAGTACAATAGGATTTAGTTATCACATGCTGTAATCCACTATTAGGCAGCTCAGTTTAACAATGAGGAGACAAAGAACTGTCCTAAATGGTAGTACACTATTAAACATGCCAGTAACTTATATCCACAGAGATGTCATTACAACATCTAGATGCCAAATACCCTGGGTTCTGGCATGATGCTCTTAGTATGCACGGGAGCCAGTTGGCTGTGTATTTGGGAGTCAAGCTTGACAAGTTTGGATAGTACACAGGTGGATGCTTTACTTTCATAACATTTTTTTCTCAGTGCAAACAGACTATGGTATTACATAGGAGAGCTCCTTCCTGCCCACCTTTCTCCATCCTGGTAACGGAGGACAGAGGTGAAGGAGCTCACACAAGCACAGAGGAGCACACATGAGGATTGCTATATTAATGATTTTCTCACAGGGAAAACTTTTTCTCTGCTGAACTTAATATTTAGCATCTGGGCAAAAGTGTCACTAAATCACGTGCTTTTTTTTTTAGAAAGTGGCAGTTCTTTAAGAGATAGCTTATTTAATAGTTATATGCTTGTCCTGTATTTCCAGAGAATTTTGCTAATGTCCATAACAAGCTTTTAATTTGTAATCGCAGAAAATGTTTTCTACACTGAGGGAAATACAGACAAATTTCAATGGGTGTATGTCTAAAGGGGGACTTCTTAACCTGTAGGAGGGAATCTCAGAGCTTTTACCATGACCTGTGCTATTTTTCTGAACTGAAATGGGAAAACTTTTAGCTATGTATACATGACATCTGGGATACATGTACCCCATGGTACTGACATATCCACAGCTTCTCTCCAGGTGAGGAGACACAGAATATGTCGTGTCACTGACTCAGATGTGTTTCAGACCTGTTCAGTGAGCCATGAAAACTCAGTCAGTGTCATCACCGGTTGTTGATGCCCCCTGTCATAAACAATATTTACAGTGGTGGTTACTCTGACCAGCAGGAAAATGCCATCCAAGTTAGAGGGAAGCACGTCCTCCAGGGATAATGCCACTGTGGTTTTATTTATGCAAGACTCCTTGTTCCAGCCTGAGCCTAAAGATTCAGGCTAGTCCTTTCTTTATTGTCATTCTACATTTGAAATTATTATCTATGTAAGTTGATTCCTCTCACACAGAGCATAAGGTGAGATGTGTCTTTATGGTCTGTAATTACTGGGGATAGGAAATGGAGCAAATAAAGCCAGAAGCATCAATGACTGTCAATTGAGACAGGGAGAATTTTTGTCTCCCAAGTCAGTTTTAGGATCTGCAGGTTCCAAGAACATAAGTTATGACAGAGAGAGGAAAAGGGCCATCTGGTCCAATTTGTTTGCATGTTTGTGCTGTTCTGAATCCCAGCTCTTAGTTTATTCTCCAAATTCCTTATTTTCTTTTCCTTCCACAGGTACCATTTGGTATTTATCGCAGACTGTACAACCATTTGCTTTCATCATTTTCCTAGGTGATTTTGAAATTGTACATGTGATCTCAGTGCCACATTCTCCTCTACTGTGTTCCACCTGTGTTTTGCTTTTTGTTCCTATTTTTTAGTTAACATTCTGCAAACCTTTCAGCATATTACTGGTGCAAACTACCTTAATACACATTATTGCTCAGTCTGTCCTAAGCTTTTGCAAGCTTCTATGACATGGTCTTTCAGCCTGATCTATTTTCTGTAGCTATAACTCAAAGGCCTGTGTTGGAACAGTACATTTTATTTGGTTATATTCTTTTTACTCCAGCTGGCTGTTATTATATTGCAGAGATCAGTACTGTGACATATATTCAGAAAGACCACTGTTGAAATGGAATGATGATTATCTCAATATTACTAGATAACAATGTGTTTACAACTATGTGGTCTCCACACCACTCACATTCCTCTCATTAACTCAGACACAAAATCCATTATTTCAGAAGCTCCAGATGAAAGCTTGGCTCTGGCACTATGATAGAAATGTCTGAACTTCTGAATTTCTGAACTTCTGAATTTCTGAAGCAGCCAGATTCCAAGACATCCTTGAAGGCAATCATACTGCAAACAGCTGAATGTTATAGGAAGCTTCCTATTAATATTAATTCAAGGTAAGGTGTTGGATGATTCATATCTTTTGAAATTAATGTTGCCAGCATGGGGTTCAGGTGCTGTGTATGACAAATATCACAGGGCTGAATTTCTGAGGTGAGGGCCTGCCTGTGGTAATGTTTTGCTTCTACCCCTTCTTTGCAGGTTCTCACCTTAAAGGGTTACATAAAGATCAGGCTTTGGCGAAGAAGTCAGTCAAGAGGCAGGAGTGGCAGTGGTGTCATTCTGGTGATTGGGCTGGAAGAGCAGCCACCATTAGAAAAGCAATCATAACTCAGGTTTGATGTAATTAACTTTTGAAACGCACCAGGAAGAGTGACTATTTTTCTTACTTTTGCTGGTGTTGAGCAAAAGACTTTCACGATGTGTGGACAAACACATTGAGCCAAGAGATGAGTAAGGGGCAAAAGTTAGCTAGCATCAGCAACATTTCAAATTTACCTGAACTGAGTTTTAAATGGGTAGCTTTCTTCTATATCTTTATGTTTACTAAAGTTTTGGATCATTAGAGGATGGATGAAACTCTGACTAGCTTGGTAGGTAAGACATTATGGGGAAAGCCAGAATACCAGGCTTCATTCCAGCTCCACCAGCAACTGAGTTATTCAGTGAATCACTTTCCTCCTCTATACCTCAGTTTTCAATCTGTGGAAAGAGAATGTGTACCATCTTTTCTGTTGCTCCTGTCTTGTTCTTTTTTCTCCCTGATACATGACCACCCTAGGAGTAGTGTCCTGACTGAACGTGCTGTTTAAGAGTTGCCAGGATTTTGTCCAACCTAAGGGAAGACAGCCACAGCATTTGTTAATAAAATTCTCAAATGAATTGCTCTGATTTTAGATTGCTAAGAACAGAGAGTGAGAGCCATGTCATATGTGTTTAAGGTAACTAACTGACTTTGCAGTGTACAAAAAATACTGCGGGTGGTGAGCCCAGATGAAGTTTAGGCAGCAGGGGTGAGCTGCCTGTTCCCTCAGGCTCTGGTGCTTGTTTCGATGGTTTGAAAGAGGTTGCTCTGCATCCAATCAGTTTTCTCTACAACAAAGTGTAATAAAGCTGGAAATCATTCCCTTGAGTCACAGACATTCAGGACAGAAGAAAAGAAAACAGATTTGCTCTGATTTGATTTGGTTTATTTCTCTGGTAATAGTGCCTTTACACGTGAAATTTCTTTTTGTAAAAGCAAATTAATGTTGCAAAATTATGGTTTTAAAAAGAGAGCACAGGCAGTTTCATCCCTTGTTGTGGCAATGAGGCTCTCTGCAGTCAACTCACTGAACTTTTTCTGCAAGAAGTGACCAGCAACATCAACATTAGAATCAAATATACTGATTTAATTCATAACAAAAAGAGTAAGTAAAGTGTAATTTGTTACTTAGAGACTTCTCCATATAGAGGGGGCTGAAGTTATTGATTCAGTGAAAATTTGCCATCACAATAATCCAATTACTGATGTCTGTGATCTGCTATAAAAGAAAAATGCTCTTGATGGCAGCAGAATTCTAATCATAGGCATGTAACCCATGTCAGCACTCCAATTAAGTGTTTTGTACCACGTCTCACATGTGGGAAGCTGAACAAGTTTCTGCAAGCTAAGTCTCAGCTGTAAGAGCTCTTGGACTGTTTCTTTATTTATTGAAAAAACCCACTGAGAACTAAAAAGTAACTGAGGTGGATGAAGTCACATCAAAATCCTGTTACTTTGATGATGGTGAAGAGGTTTTTATTGAAACTGATTTTTTAAAAAAAGTGTCCTTCTGTCACTTTGAACATTCTCTCATATAAGAATTTCTTCTAAACAACCTCAATGAAATGAATTGTATGATTCATTATCAAACATTTATTTTTGCTTTTGTTTAGGTTGGCAAAGTAAATAGAAGAAGAGTAAGCTTCATATGACTTCCCCTTTGCAGGAAGATGTCTTCCTTTTTTTTTCCTTTCTTTTTTTCTGTATATTTCTGGGTTTTTTTTGCTGTGGAATCAAGAACTAATTCCATACGAAATTCATGTTAGTGATGTGGAAGAGACTGTGTAAATAAATAAAGTGAGATAAAGACAATGAAGAAGTCAGATCCGTTATGAAACCAAAATATTATTAACACTTTCAAAAGCATTTCTCAGAAAAAAACTGTCAGAATATAAAACTTATTAGAATAAAAACAAGTTAGTGTCTGTTGGTTCATTCTAAAGCTGTCTCTGGACAGAATGAAACTTTATTCAGACAGTAGGTGTTTAGGAGTAAACCTGAAGAGCCAAAAGTCAATGGCAATTTAAAATGAAATTTTATCAGAAGCATTTAACTCACTCATCATTCTCAAGCGTCCTGCAGTTTCTAATTTATTACTCCTTATAATACACAACTATGAGGCTGGAAAATGCTCTCACCTCTGCTCTACAAATAAGTAATTGAAAACAAGCACTTGGAAAGTCTTGGTTTCATCAACTGGTGTCAGAGAAAAATAATTAAAGCTCAAGAATGGTCTTGCAGAAGAGAAAAAATTTATATATTTCAAGTAATATTTTCAGTAAACTAGAAAAAGACCTTGGAATAAATAACTAATAGATAACTATAATCTGAAAAATTGAAGTTGACTGGGCCTAGTCAAGGCTAGATGTATCAAACATATTCTACACCATTCTTTTTTGGAGGGGCACAAACATCCTAGAGTAATTGTCAGTCAAAACCTCTCTGAAGCAAAAGTATATGCATGGCCTGTGTACACAGGGAAGTGTCACTGGTAGTTTTGGGAAGGCTTGTGCATGAAAAGAGAGCTAGCAGAAGGACTATGGAAACCTTCAATGGAGTCCAAGAGCAGATAGTTAGTGCATATGTACCCCCTTCATAGGTATTGACATTCACATTCATCTGAATGTCATCTCCATTGATGATTTCATGTTTTTTTGAATCTCCCTAGTAGCTATGGGCAAGACTTCTGAAGCTGTTCCATTTTAGAAGGGTTCAGGGCTAAGCATGCTATGGATATGTTGTACACAGTTAAGACTCACATGGCAGCACTGTGCTTCTACCTTACCCTCATCTCTGGTAGCCAATGAGAACAGCTACTGGGATTCCAAGTGTGCCCTAATTATTCAACACACAGTAGCTGTTAATCAGCAACATCCCAGTGATGTTCCTTCGGTAGTGGATAGTTTTATGTTTTTCACTGAAGACTTCAGATCAACATTTATCTTCTTCATTCGTTCTACAGAAAACAAATTCCCCCCTCCTCCCTTCCTTTTTTTTTTTTTTTTTCAAAAATGTATTGCAGTAAATTCCCTCAGGACTGTCCCAAATGTAAACATGTGATAGAAAATAAAATTTTCCGAAAAGAAAGGAGAACA
>NW_008824933.1:878054-907578 GCF_000699105.1 Pygoscelis adeliae | reverse complement strand
GAGTACATGCTCAGGCATGAATTAGGAATTCAATAGCTGTGCTACTGACTGTGGCAATCTGACATTTAGACTATGGACAGATGTGTTGTCTTAGGTCTAGTTTTTGCCCCTGACTCTGACACAGTCTATGATGAATTCAGCTGGGCTCCCAAGTCAGAATGAATTGGGCTAGGTTAAACAGCTAGCCCTTGCAAAACTTGCTTATTTGAAATAAGATACTTTATGGAGTGCTAAAATATCAGCTGGGAATTGCAGGGAAGGGAGTCTTGGGTAGATCATGCTTCTGCCTCTGCTGCGGCTGCTCCACATGCCATCATCTCTCCCTCCAGCAATAGCACTGGAAGTCCAGGATTTCCAAGATTCTGGTACAGGCAATGGCCTATTGCAATCTGCCTGTTCCTTGTGGCCATTTACATATCCATGCTGTCAGACATTAGGGCAGCAATAATCTTTGTCAAAGGGACAATAATACGCACCTGGACTGTGGTGGAGGACATCCTTCCTTCAGCCAGCACAACAGTTTAGAGAACATATATCTATACCCTTATACAGCTGTCCCTTCTTGAAGCGCAATTAGTTTGTGTACAGTATTTCCAGAAACATCATGTCCGCTTTCCTAGGCAAACAGATTTTGTTTTCATTTCTGTCTCTTGGCCAATCTTATTTCAAGTGTTTTTTTTTCCAAAACTGACATATGCAGTTATTCTACTTCCCCACATAATATGGTTTCCTTTCATGCTGAAGCAGGATTAAAAATTACTATGTAGATAGCTTTCTCTATCCCACGCCTATGTATGAATATTCAAACCACATTAGCAATCTCTTCCTACTCCCACCTCACCCAGGGTTTTCCTTGTCTGAATCATTAACGTCATCCAAAACACTGTATGCTGTACCCACATACTCTTTTTTCTTCTCTTTATTTATTGATTTCTCATCTCACTTCTTGACTAAGAGTTTCTAAATTGTCACAGAATAATAAGAGGCCTTTAATAACATATTGTACAAGGAGTCAGCCATTTTTTCACTGAAGTACGTCTAGTCAACCAAATCCTCTGACTTCTGTCTGGTTTTAGCTAAAGCATCAACAAATACCTCTTAAACACTCCTGCCTTTCATTTATCTCTCCTAGGTCAGCAGTCTTTACGGTGTTGTGTGTCCTCACAATTAATTGCACTGCATTGCTGAAAATTTAAGATGCCTAGAGGAGCGTCACCAGATGAATGTAATTGGTGTCCTTGTGAGTGCTGGTTGCTAAACTGCCAGAAGAGCATTAGGAGAGGCTATGGCTCTGTGTGCCAGGTGTAGGTATTGGCGGCTGCTTTCAAATATAATACACTTTTACAGCAAGGGAGTCAGCCCAGCTGCCAGGGGTAACACCTGAAGAAGCAGGTATGGAAAGCAATTTCCACTGAGACCTTGATACAAACACAAGAACCCTTCAGAGAGGTGAAAGCTCTGAGAGATATTGCCAGAAATTAATTATTTTGTAGCTCTGTAGTATTTTTTGAGTAGAGGCATAAAAAACTCTGTTTAAGAAATTCTCTGCGAACATTTGTTCTATGTGTTATGTGATTTCCAAGGCATTAAGGTTGGAAAAAAAATCAACTATGGTGGGAACCTGAATAATATAGAAATGGCTGGAAAGGCTTTATTAGACACTGTTAGTTTTTGGAGACCAAAGCAGTTCATTGTGGAGTCCCTTAGTCCACAGAGGAGAGATCTGATCCTGGGTGAGTGGTTATGTACACCACAACTGGGAACTATAAATATACTTTGTTCACAGCTAATCAGTTCAGACAGATGTGTGTGGTACAAAGGTTTGGTCCAATTAACACAGCCCGTTGACTTTCTGTATAAAGGATTTAGCAAGGACTGTGATTAAGCTCACAAATACATGCCAATTGAATGCTTTCTCTGCCTCAGAAGAAAAAAGGCACAGGTGAACTTTGTTAATGGAGGAGGACAAATATTTGAAAACAAGTTCTACCATGCCTGTTGAGATGTGTACATGAGAAACAGGAACATTAGGGTTAGATGCTGTCATATCCAAATGACATTTTAAATTGGTCTGAGTATGGATGCATTCTTTGTATTGCAACACATTTTATATACTTCTGTTGCTGTATAGAAATATAATAAAAATTCGTGTGTTTACTGCTAAGGGACACATTATGATGTCTATACCAGGAAGAGGATGAAGATGCATATCCATCACTTTCATTTAGAATACTAGTAAATAATCATGTTAATAGTTCTGGAGTAATTTTAACTCTCTGTCTCTAAGAATCCTTCAGTTATAAATGGAATTCTAATATTATATGGAACCTGCTGTGTACCTATGTCATGTGAAACATTTTTCTGAAAATCTGTCATTTCACATGATACAGAGAAGCACTTGCACTTTAAATCCATGACTTCAAGGATGTTATATTTCTGTTTCTATCTCAGAGGGATAGAATGCCATAGGAGTTTCATAGCTAAGGCAGTACTTTTTTTCTCTTTCCAGAAACTTTGGAGCAAAATAACACTGAGTTTGTGGGAGCAGTGCTGGGTAAGAGGAGACAAAGTTATAGACCCATAAAGATTGGAGAAACTTTGTGGTGTTTATGAAGTGACCTTATGGAACTTCCCTTCTGGAAGGAGACAAAATGCCTAGTGTAAATTTGTAAGGAGGTGATAGATGAAGCAGAAAGGGAAGGGAAGGGGAGAAGCATGTTTCCATGGGGTGAGCAGTACTACCCTAATCTTTAGTGCAGACTCAGAACTAATAATTGACCCTGGGGTTTCTGGAAGAGGCCAAAGGACATTCACTTTGGGGAAAGTCAGTTTATGAGACTGATTGCGCCTGAAAGGTCAGCATAGTGTTGTCTAACCTTATTTCAAGTACGCATTCATCCTAAAATTCATGGTGTAATACTTTACCAGATATCCTAATGATACAGCTGATGATGTAGTTCTACACTAATCAGTTTTTCATGTTCATCCTTAATTATGTCAATGAAAACAGAAGTTCTTGGATCTCTATTTCTGTTTGTAAAATTATTCGGTCTCTTTTCTCATTATTCTTTTGTCATTTGCTGGCAACAGGCTAGGGAGTAAATATTTGGATATTTCTTAGATATGCTTGGGAAATCTTTTAATTTTACATGTGAAGGGCCTTAAGTACAGAGTCATGAGGTTTTTCTGAAGAGCTAAGATGCAGTTCTGTTTTGAGAACAAAGATAAATTTGTCCTCAGAACTATAGGTTCCTCAGTAGCTGTACAGACAGGCTTTATTATTGATCAGACATGAAGTCTACTTTGGTACCTAACAATATTCCTGATATTTCTTAAAGAAATCTATTTGCCAATGTAAATGTTCTCACAGTGATAATTAATGCTTGGGAAATATGTCAGCAAAACTTAATGTTTACTCTATGTAATTTTTCTCTTAATGAACTGTGTATGAACAGAGCACAATCTCAGCATATACGTTTTCATTATTCAGATTTATTTGTTGAAATGTGTTGTTAAGTTGACAGGGTTTGCTGCTTTTTTGTGATTAACTTGCTATACAAATTAGTTACCATTTCTAAAACAAGTTGTTCTGCGTCATCACAAAAAGCACATTGCCTGACTGTTCTTTAAATTTTTGAGAGCCATACTTAAGCTCAGGATCCCATGGAGACTCTTCAGCAAAGAAACATGAAGTAATTCACTGAATCAACCCGAATACATTTTTTGAATTTTATCATTATTGGCATGCTTATTTGCTAAAAAGTCCTTTGAAAAAATCTTATATGTCATTGCACAGTCATGGTGAGTTTGCTCAAAATTCTGAAAGCAATTTTTTTGAGAAATTTTTCAGTGAACACTCCAAAACCACTCATAAACAGCAAGAGAAGCAGGAATAGTTTGACAATTGCAGTTGCATGTGATGATATTCTAAGTGTCAAGTTGTGGTTGAGGAAGAAGGAAGTGTAGATGTGCTACACTGGGAACTTTTCTCTGGGTTTTTATGACCATAAGAAAAGATACAGAATGTTATCTGTTAAAATAAGAAAGTGAAAATCCTCATGGATTGAACAGCCCACTAGCTGCTTTATGAAAAATGACTGAATGTTCATTTTCAACTTTTAGGAATTAGAACATGAAGTGCATAGTTACCCTTAAAAAAAAAAAAAAATTAAAAAAATTGTGGTACCAGACTTGGTATGAAATCTTGAAGCATTTATCCTTGTTTTCCTCCATCAAACTGTAGCTATAAATAATGAAGTCTATCTTTTCCCATCATATGCTATGTCAGGATATATTTTGCCTCATATCAGAGTAATATGTATTATTTATTGTAAATCTTAGAGAATAATATGTTGTCAGTGCAATGATAACATAGAATAGATGATAGAATCATGAGTAATTTAGGTTGGAAGGGAAGCCTAGTCCAACTCCCCACCCAAAACAGGGCCTGAGTTTTGAGTATGTCCAAGGATGTAGCTTACATCTCCTCTCTGTGTACCTGTTCCATTGTTCTACCCCCCTTACTGTGAAGACCTTTTTCTTTTATGTCTTACTAAATTTCCCCTTGTTGCAATTTGTGTCTGTTACCTCTTGTCCTTTTGCTGTGCACTTTCAAAGTGCCTGGCTCTATATTCTTTACAGTCTCCCTTTAGTTTCTCCCTTACTGTACTCTTTTCCCTATTGAACAAACCCAGTTCTCTCATCTGTCCTTGTATGCCATCTACTCCAACATCCTGACCGGTGGACTGCCGCTGGACTCATCCCAGTATGTCCACATGTCTCTCTTGTACTGGGGAGCCCAACCCTGAACCCAGCACTCCAGATGTGTCTCACACAGGATTGAGAAGAGGGGAATGTCACCTCCCTTGACCCATTGTCTACTCTTTTGACAGTACAGCCCAGGATTTTCTTTCTTTGCTACTAGGGCACACTGCTGACTTGCATTTAGCTTGATATCCACTGGGACAACAGAGTCATCTTTTGCAAAGCTACTTTCCAGCCAGTCAGCCCCCAGTCTCTACCAGTTTTTTGGGTTAGTCCTCTGAGGTGCAGGACTTGGCATTTCTCTTGGTTGAGCTTGATAAGTTTCCTATCAACACATTTCTCCAGCCTGCCGAGGTCCTTCAGAACAGCAACCCTGCTGTTGGTTTGGTATCAGCCACACTCCCCCAGTTTGATATCATCCATAAACTTTCTCAGGGTGCATTGCATCTCATCATTCAGGTCATTAATAAAACAAAAAACCAGTGTTAGCCTCAGTGTTACCCTGAAAGCATTGCTAAATTTAAGGTAAATGACCTCCACAGTGATCCTCTTGTCCACAAAGCCAGTCATTTCTTCGTAGAAAACAATGACATCATGCATAGATGGAAAAGCCATGCTGGCTGTTTTCAGCCACAGCCTTATCTGTGTCTTTTGTCATTTGGTCTCTGGCCCCATTAAGCAGTGGCCCCACACTTTCTGTAGTCTTAATTCTGTTGGTGATGTATTCATAGAAGCCCCTGTTCTTGCCCTTCACATCCCTTGCTAGTTTCAGCTCCAACTGAGCTATGACTTTCCTAAATCCACCCCTGTAAGCTAGAGCAACCTCTCTATATTGATGCTAGGAATCCTGTCCTTGCTCCTTTCTCCTGAATACTTTTTTGCATTTGAGCTCAGTCATGAGTACCTTGTTCACCCATGCGGGCCTTTGACCACTCTTCCTTAACTTTCTGCACATTGTAATGGATTGTCCTTGTGCTTTGAGGACGTTGCCCTTGACCATCAGCTGTTCTGCACCACTTTGCCCTTCAGAGCTGCCTCCCATGGGATCCTGCCAGCCAGGTGCCTAAAACGAACACATACTGTCCTGAAGCCAGGACCGTGGTTCAATGATGATCATCAAAGCATTTCAAGAGAAGTTTAGTTCGCTCTTACAGTGTGTTTCTAGGGTTTGATACAGCCAAGTTGTACATGTCCTCACCCCAGTGGTCTGAGTCAAAGATGTATTATCATTCCACCTAACAGAAGATCTAATGACCTTGAAACACTAAAATCTCTGGCCTTCAAGATATTAAGGTACCTACATTGATTTAAATGGAAGTTAGGATATTCCTGCACAGATAGCTGGATATAGCCCTAAAATGCCTTGCATTTAGACGGTGTATTACGCTAATGTGTACTTGGCTCAAAGTTGAATGTCAGCAAAACTGCATGTCCAGGGAAATGAACCAAATTCACAGACATGAGAGTGAGCACACACCATCATGATGCACGGGTAGAAAGGAATAAACCAATCCAGATGCAGTCTGGGTAAGTGGAGACAGGAAATACTGGCAAAATCTTTCTCCACTTACAGTTGGCAAGTGGTATCTACAAGATGAGTGACAGGAACATCTCAAATTGCCTGTCAGTTTATTTTGACTATACAAAGTCATTCCTGGTAGCTATTAACAGAAAGCTAAACAGATTAGTTTAGGTCATTGGTACATTTGGATGACTACACAACTTTAAAGAGCTAAGATGAAAAAGTCTAACATGGATTTTATTCCTCTTCCCAAATTCAACTTTCCTAGGACAGAAAGAAAAAAACATATATATACTTTTTCTATACTTAGCCCAAAAGCAATAAGTGCTGCCAGACAAGAAGATTCAAGAAACCTTTGTGCCTTTGTTCTCCAGAAGGGCAGGTGACTGCTTTATTTGTGCTGTGTTAATGAAGCTACACAAAAGATTAAGCTAGAAGGTCAACAAAGTAACTAAGAGCTACTTGGCTATCTGTATTGCTGGCTGAAGGAACTCCAACATTTCCGATTTGGAAGCCAAGAGAGATGTGCGAAGACAATGAGAAGAGATGGAGATCCAGTTTGTTTACTGTGTGAACAATGTGAGATTTATGATGTCCTCACTATTATTTAGTTTAATTTGCATGGGTTGTGAGGAAAAAGCATGTTAGGTAAATGAACTGTCCTCAGAACAATCAGTGAAGTTCTGACACACATGCAACTCAGCACTGACCTGTACTTCAGTGGAGATCTCTCATGTCTTTTTCCTTGATCTTTTGTAATCTTTCTGGGTAGGATAAGAAACATTTTCATTAGAGAATTATCATTTTCATTCTTTCTCTTGTCAGAGGTTTTGAACTATCACTAGGGAAATGAATTTACCTTTTGTTATCTTAGTCATGCTAACTTTACAATTCCCCTAGGCCTTTGGTCTGTGCACTTTTATGTATTCTTAATTGAGTGGCATAATATATTACTTCCTCAGAAAAAGAATATGAAGTTTAAGACATCCAGATTTCTGCTGAGTCCATATTAAGAATGAGGAATCACATTGTATGACCTTTTTTGGTCAGCTTTCAACATCTACTGAGAAGGCAGCAGAGATGCTAAATCTTTTATTATCTAATTTTATTATGTATTGTTAATCTACCTTTCTTTCTGACTTGATGGCTTTGTACATGCCTTTCTGATGTCTGCTGTTGAAAAAGGCACGTATGGTATATATGATATCTCATTTTAATTGTATATCTAATATATCTTCTACAGCTTTATACTGATCTTGTCTCCAATAAAAAAAGCTACTTTAAGAATATTATTTATAATATTTTAATTTATTAATTCAAAAGAAGTCTGGAAGATTACATTGGATGACAAAAGTTAACATTATATAATGTTGTTTGAAGTATTTATATGTAAGAATCTTCTTACTCTATTAATAGGTGTCCTTAAAATCTATGTGTTTGAAAAACAAGTAACTCAGAAGGATGCTCAGAAGGATATTAACATTTTCTAGGCAATTTTAAGATCTTCTTTGGAACTGTTCGAAACAATTTTTGCGTCTAGAAGATAAGCAAGATATAAATCAAGATAGTGGGGGAAGGTATTATTCTAACTCATACTGATAGTCTAGTACTGGTTAATTCCCAAACCATCAAATGATAATCACAGAAAGCACAACACAGCATTAAAATGAGAGCTGTTAGTGAGATAGGTGTGATTTTGTGCCTGATTTCATTTGTTTATATATTTTGCTAATGAATCGTAATTAATTTAGTCAGATGGGTAAATATCTTGTTAAATTCTGTAATGAATTATATAGAAAGCACAGTAATGGATAACAAATCACACCTTGTCATTATGTTGACTTTGAAGGGTGAAAATAATTACCTCCACTGACGTTATAGTATGGTATACACACAGGTGTGTAGAAAATGGACTTTAGAAGGGCCTGAAAGCTCAGGTTATTAGTTTGTAAAGAATACCATAAAACCTCACCTCTCCAACAGGAAAGCCCACTGTAGGCTCCCAAAAGTTGAATACCCAAAGACCTACATTTACATTTACAAAGTAAGTAAATACTTAAACAAAATATTTACTATCTATTTCACCTCCCTTATCATACATCTAATGCTTTGCCACCTTAGTGGATGTGCCTTACACCAGCCGTGTGCCAAAAAGACTTGGTGTTATCCCACAGCCAGCAGAGGAACCTCAGGCTCTGCAGCCCACTGAGGCTGCCCGGCCTCTCAGCAGTGTGACTCAGCCTCCATGGCTGAAGTGCCACGGAGTGAGGCAGTTTTGTGCTAGCTCAGATGTCTCCTCACTCTCATGCTGTGACCTCTGTGTCTGTAGTGTGAAGGCGAGTAGCCTGAGAGGATGCACATTTTTGACAGAGGAGGGAGTGCATATAAGCGTTGGAAGGTGCACAGAAATGACTGCATCTCTCTTTTTCTCTGTGACTTTTATATACCCTTATTTTAAATGTGAGAAACCACACAATTGGTTTTCCTTTCTTTTTTCTGTTGGCATTCAGATTTTGTGTGCTCCTTTCTGTAACAGCTCTTCAAGGTTAGTTCCCCAATTATAAATGGGAATTAAAGAGACAAAATGTAGAATGAACATGCCTCTCAGACGTTGTCCGATCATTCTCCCTGTGTACTGAAATTCTTCACCTCTGTTCCCTGAGTTTTCTTTTCTTAGAGTTGCAAACACTGGGCAGGGGAGGGAAATGTTATTCTACCTATACAGTGACCAGGGGAGAATGAGAATGGGGGATTGCTCCCACTAATAAGGCAGTTAAAAAAAATGGGCTTTTTACAATGTTGGCAGCCCAAAGGCAGAACAAATATGCTGCTACTGCTGCTGATGTAGAGTGTATAATGGACTGGAAAGGACTCTCACAGGTGTGTTAGAGGACAGGCACCCATGGATTGAGAAGGCAGTTTGGAGGCTAAATGCTGCCCGAGTTCTCCTTTCACATAAACGTCTGACATATCAGATATATCTGACATACCACATCTGGTAATATTTTCATAAACTTAAGACTCATTTCCTTGAGAAACCCACCAAACTGATAATTAACAGAATGATGCATAGGGGATTTTATTTTATTTATTTTATTTATTTTATTTTATTTTATTTTATTTTATTTTATTTTATTTATTTTATTTTACTGTCACAAGTTAGCTCAGTTTTTCCTAAGAACAGTTCTAGCATGGTGGAGGTTGAGCACTTTTGACCCACAAGTAGGTCTTCAAACAAATGAGGAGCTTGGTGCCATTGCACGAATGTCTAAATTTAGTGGTCTGATGACCTGACTTTCTGTAACTGACTGTGAACCACATATATGTAATTCTGCAGTTTATATTAGTCCAGTTTTGGAAAGTGGATCAAATTTCTACTTCCCTAACATAATAAGTTTTCTTATAAGGTTGTTATTTTCCCTAAGGCTGATAGCTTGGTTTGTTTTCTTTCCAAGTAGACATGGAGAAAAAACAAACAATACAGCTAAAAAAGCTTTGTTTTATTGTCTTTAAGAGTTTCTTCTCTGGTGAAAAAATTAGACTGTAGCTATCTATAGAGACCATTGTGATGACAAACCTCTGATTTACAGGTCTTGAGGAAAATTTGATGGAGTGCCTGTGGGACAAAATGATGCATTAAAGTTCTAAAAATCTGCTTTTTCTGCAATTCAAGTTTCATTTGTCTGTTGAGTTTATACGTGCCTTGTGTGTTCCTCATTAGTGAAAAAAGCACAAAAAAGGTTTGCAGTGAAGAAAAAAAATCTGCCACATTTCAGAGGTATTTGTATTACTATGATGTTTAAAAAATATTTTTTTTCTTTCTCTGAACAGCCCTGGGATGCACTGAAGCAAACAGCAAAGCAATGATTCTGATCAGATCTGATCTCCTCCTGCCTCACTGTGCCCTGTGCATACTTCCTACGGCTCTGTTTTAATAAGATTCTTTGTTGAGAATTTGAGAGAGCAGACCTAGTTTCTCTTGCGCATTACAATCAAGGTTAATAAATGTGGGAAAACAGTATCTAAATAAAAGGGATTTTTATTTCATGCACTTCAGCTTTTTTTCCTCTTTGAATTATTGATTTCCCAGTCTCAGATTCTATGTGTTGGGAAATGACTTACAAATTCATGATATTCACAGAGGCAATACTGAAAACCTTTGTAACCCATGCGACTCTTTCCTGAAATTATTACTCATCAATATGAATTAGTCATCAGACATGACAAAACAGAATGATTTCTAGGAAGATCTGAAAAAGGGTAAGGCATTATTTAAAGACGAAAACTGAGAACACCTGGTTCGAACGAAAGGCAGAAACTTCTCAAATACTCCTCTTATAAGCTGCATACCGGCAAACAGTAAATGCCTCTCAGCCATCTTTCTTCTCTGACTTCTCTTCAGCCAGTTTTCCCTGGCTGCTCAGGCTGCTGAGAGGTTAAGCGGTAGCAGACATGATTTTCCTCCATGAAGCGCAGGAACTGGCTTTATCCTGTTCCTGGTTCACACCAGCTCAGCGACACAGGCTTCAGTTCACAATAAACAACCTGCCTACGTCCTCAGGGTGCCCTGTTTTGGCTTGTATACATTGTATAACTCTACTAGTCTGCATTAGTGAGGCTGAAGCTGCTATTGGTAAGTTGACCACATTGCACATCACAGATGCCCTCACTTTTTCCTTTGCTATTATTTTCTCATTCTGCTTCTTTAGCTTTTCCGTTTTTCACCCCTCCTGTTTCCTCCTGTACGGCCTCAATTCAGAAACTCTATTACACTACTAGACATCTTGGCTACCAACATGAGAGAAAAAAAAAGAATTTTTTTTTTTTTTTTGGTACAGCTGAATGGTTAGTTCTTAAAGGCAAACCGACAGTTAAAATCAAGGAAATGCCATCCTTCTTCTGGGTCACAAAGAAGTGCGATATGTAACATTGTTATTGTGGCTTAAGTGCCATTACAATGTTGACTTAACTGCTTTGCTGATGGGGCCCTATGTTTCATTGTTTACAGCTTCATTTAGTTTCTGAGCGTTCTATCTTTTGATTACTTTTCCATTGCATCTACAACTAAAAATTTATGCAATGTTATTGCTTGCTGTCATTTACTGATTTCAGTGTGAGTTTTGGTAAGAACCATCTGTAATGAATGGAAAAGGATGAGATTTTGGTCAAGAGAGAGTCGAAACTTGAGTTCCATTCATTCATGTTGTTCTGTATGTATGATCTGCGGCATGTCTCCCTGTATACGTTGCATAAAAGGGGAAATACAGTGAGGATTGCAGGAATTTGTTGTTATAGAATTGATAAGCCATAGAGTTTCTTAGTAGTAATATATAGATAATGAGTTAAGAGGAAAAAAAAAAAGGAAAAAAATGTTAGGAAAGGAAGGTAACAGCAGGTAAATCACTGTGCGAACATACACCTACAATACAGCAAGCTCCCCAACATTTTACTCCATGCAAGGGAGCTTTCCAAATTATGACAGACTACTGTAAGACACTGCTTTCTCAACAAACTCTCATGGTATGAGGCATAAAACAATCCCTGAGCTGTCTCTGGTGTCAGACAACATTACTCTAATAGCTGGAGTAATATCCTGGGGAACTAATAATCTTAGGGTGTCCTGCTGCCCTGATTTAGAAATTCTCCACAAGAAAGTGGGGAGGCATTGCTCACTGATAGCCATTTTCTCTGAAGTCATTATGAATTCATGCAAATAAGGTGTTTGTCTACAACATATAAAATGGACAATGGTACTTTGAGAGTTTGTTACAAGCCCTCCCAAACAAAAGAAAGCAAAACCCCCACAGTTCATCTACTTAGCCCTAAATTAAATCAGAACGACCCTGTCTCACTGTCTGGATGTAGAAGTTTCCTAACACTGCTTTTAGCAGGGTGCTACCCTTCCTCAATACATATGCCACAGTTTGCATCTCTTAATGAGACTCTCCTTGATGCCAGAAGCTGTTTGTGTTTATAGTTAACTTCCTTTTGTTACTTCTCCAGAGGGACCATACAAATTTGATCTTCTCCCTCAAAATTTCTTTCTTTCTATGCCTTCCCTCCCTTCTCTCCCTTCCTTTCCTTCCTTTCTTTCCCTTCCTTCCTTCCCTCCCTCCCTCCTTTCCTCCCTCCTTCCCTCTCTTCTTCCTCCCCTTGCCCCTCTTTTTTTTTCTTTTTGCCTGCCTTCTCTCCCAAAACACACTTACTTGTAATTTACTGAGGACATATTCTTGAGGTTTCTCAGACTGAAATATCATGTCACTTCCTTTGTCAGTTTAGGTACTATTTCCTGTACTTGATTTACTAATGAACAGCTCCTTCATTTAAAGAGTGGTAAGACTGTGTCCCAAACTCCCAACCCCCACCTTCCTCAATCCATTTTGGAGGCTCAATATGCACCTTTCAGCATGAAAAGTCTTCATCCACCGAACTGTGCATTCTTTGTCACTTTGCAGATTGCCTGAATAATTGATGCAAACACTTAAAAAGACTGAAAGCCTGACAGCTGCTTGATGCTGGACATGAGGTTATCAAATGTTTTCAGGTAAATACAAGGTTGGGATGACTGACAGGTGTCATGTTTTCTTCCAGGGATACCATAAAATAAATAGCAGAGAGTTCTGTCTAATGCAGAAAAAAAACCCCTTTGAATTTATTCAAAATTCTTAGACTTTATTTGTAGTCTAACTGGATTTGCTGAAGTTCATCATCCTAAGCTCACTCAAATAGGATGCATAATCAGACCCAACAATTCTCTATATAGTCACACATTATTCTTAGACAGACACTTAGCTAAATTTTACTTAATGTTTCTAAGTGAGCCAGCATTTACACTGCAGTACAAAAGGAATGGATTTAAAAAAAAAAAAACCAACCTATTTGAAAATCTGTTAAAACTTATAACTGCCTGGAGAATGGAGTAGAGATTTCCACTCACTTACAGTTAAAACAGTTGAAAAATGTCTAAATAACTGTGGATGAAGTCTCTAAAAGTAGCATTAACTCTGAGCTCCATCCCCTGCAGAAAGTGGAGAGAATGAGATCCCAGATGGTGAAAGGGGGAAATCAGTCTGTGTGGGTTTTCCAGGAGGTGTTTGTAAACTCAAAATGAAGAAGTAGTTTTAAGATATGGAAAAAGATGAAGTGATTTTTTGAGGAAATCTTAAATAAAACCCCTTTCCTCTAATTTGATTTCTATTTTAAAGACATCTTTTTAGAAACTTTACTCTTTGAAACACACATTTAAATTAATTTTCTAGCCACCAAGATCAACTACACAGTGCTCAAAAAAATTGGCAACCAAAGCAAGCACAAAACCTATCGAACCACTTACTAAGTTTATAATAGACTGAGTAATTCTACCTATGAGGTTTTTGAGAAAATCAGCTCAGCTAAGCGCAAGCCAGGTCTTATGTAAGAATGTATTTAATCATTTAGACTTCTAAAAATACAGTTTCTTCAAGATGAACCTATGAGGAAAGCGGTACAGGCATAAGTACTTTTCCTTTATTTGCTGATGAAAGAGTTTTGGATAAAAGAACTGTCTTATGCATATATAACTATTAAGAATGCATACTATGGTTGTACGGAAAACATACAGTTTGGAGATAGGGTAATCACACATGGGTGAAAAAAGCTGTGTTTACATGAACATATTTACAATCCTAAGATGGGTTCATAGTAATAAGATGCAGAGTTTCACTCAGTTGTCAGGTGTGTGATTGCAGAATTTTTGCATCACAAATATTCTGTTTTTCACACTGTACTGAAAGACGAACAACATTGCTTTGTACTTGTGACGAAAAGTTGACCTACTTTTTAAGCCTACTCCATGTTATAGTCACATATATTGAAAGAATTCAACTGTAACCTTTTATAATTAAGAATAATGCCTATGCATGAGATCCAGACTGCTCACAGGACTTAAAAATCAATTAATTTCTTATTAGTTGCACTGTACTGATTAAACATGTCCAACAGAAAACAAAATAAACTGCTGAACTGAGCTTTGTGAAATAGACCCAACCCGAGCTATTAATTTTACTCCTTTCTGTCTCTGATTTAATTAATCTTACCTGATGGTGGAATCAGGATAATGAAATATCTGCAGTAGTGTAAATCTGGCTAACAACATAAACTATACCTAAGTATATTATACTTTTTTAATTTATTTGTATATATGTATATAAAATACATCACAAGAATGCTAAATTTGTGATCTGAAAAAGTATCAAACTTGTATGGAAGTATAACTAAAAAATGCAATGCTGGGTTTGATCTTCTAAGTTACAAACCCCAATTGTCTTCATTAGAGATACCTTGCCACATAGTCACTTCCAGGAACTTACCAAACTTGGACTTAAAACAGTTTAGATTTGCTGCCTCCTCAGGTTTTGCTCATACAAAGTTATCGCACATGGGTGGAAAGAGACATGCTTACATGATCATCTGTGGGACACTAAGAAGTTCTCACACAAGGATGCACACTTTCACTACGGTTAGCAGCTCTGTGCTGTGGAACCTCACGGCTCCAGAGGCAGAAAAACTTGTGATTTCAGGCTAAGTGTAAACCCATGTTTATACACCCATTTCTTCATAAGCCGAAATAACATTTTTTTTTGTTTAAATATGTTTTCCTGGAATGATGTTTCTTTTCTTGATATATTTATGAAAAATTCATGTCCCCTTGAAACAACTAACCTGGATTGAAAAAGCTGAGCTTTCCTACTCTGTGACTGCCATTCACTAAGAACTCTTCTCTTCTTCTGTTAGTTTCAGTACATTTTTCCTGAGCATTGGTGGCCAGAGTTGTGTACCGAATTTTAGCTATGGTTTCATAGTTACCTTGTTCAATACCTCCATTGGCAACCTGTTTTCACTATTTCTTCCTTCATTTTTGTGTTTCCTAATGGAAAAACCTTTCTGCTTATGACCTAGGATCACAGTCACCATTTTCTAATTTGCTTTCCGGTGGAAGCTCAATGATCCACTGAGCTCTCTATACTCTTCCAGCCTCCCCAGATAATTGCAAAATGTTTAAATGCACAATCTTGTGTTTTCCCATTGAGTTTCATCCTTTTTCCTTTTATGTAAGTCCTAAAATCAACAAAGTCTGTCAGTATGGTATCTTGATCTTTCCTCGTATTGACATTAACTTTCAGTTTCATGTCACCAGGAAACGTCCTAGGCATACTCCTATGTTTTACTTCAAGGCTGTGAATAAAACACTGAGCAAGAATGGTTCTGTTAGTGATCCTGAAAAAAATTATGTATCCTTTTTGAGTAGGATATTTTCTCTCTCACTTCTGTTGGATTCCTCATTTTTGTCAGTCCCTTAAGCAGCATACATTTCCTTTAGGAACTTCCACCACTTGCAGATTTTTCAAGAACTTTTTACAAAACACACCGTCAAATGCTTCACTGAAAATCCTCACAGTGCATAGCTATCACATTTCCTTTGCTTAGAAAAATCACTTTTCTCATAACCCTACTTTTTCTCTTTTAAGCACATGTATTACAAGGCAATGGTAATTGCATGACCTCAGAATAGCACTGGTTCAGAAATCCTGCCTTTTTCTTTGCAGAGTAGACAGTATATGAACAATAAGGAAATAACTTCGTTTTAATGTAATTATGAAAAAAAAACCCAACCCTGCATACAGCATATCTTCTATGAATTTATGAACAGTTAAAAACCTTGTCTGCCTACATTCATTTACCAGACTGCATAATGGTAAAATTCAATTCAGAGTATAGTTCCTAACACGGACTGTGAACTGCTCCTACATTAGCCCTGGTGGTGCTGCTCATATGATTTGATCAAAGCTGAATCAGGGATTTGAAGTCTATTGTCTTACTTATTTTCACTGCATGTTGTTCAGACAGCATAGTGAGGAAATGGGTTCATAAAAGAGCTTGAGAATGCATTTAATTTTGGCTATAAGAGCTATTCTGTTTAAGTCACTGACTCTGTGCTAGTACTGCTATTGTTGCCGCGTGCCATTACATATTGCACTTTTTTACATTTATGTGCTGAAATGATCCAGTTCATTATTACATGGGCAGAATTAAACTAAACATTTCCAAATTTACACTGAGACCATTCTCTTAATTTAAACATTTGTAGGTAGGCAAATATATAGTTCAGTGGTCTACTTTTGAGCCTAAAGAAAATACCATACCTCAGTGCTTTGCTGGTATGGGATCTTAATGTGTCATAGTTCCAGAAGAATTAATAGCACTTGTTCAAATAATTAAAACCTTCTTATAATGCATATCCTCCCTTTCTCCCAAGTTGGAAAACTTAATATTTGATGTGCAATTTCAGCCTTGTGATTTCATATTACTGGGTGTTTTGTTTTATATTAAAACTTGTTTTGTTGGTGGCTGAGTTTGGAATTTCCTACGGTTATTTTGAAAAGAGCAACAAAACTTATCTAAGAAAGGTATCTAAGAGTTATTTTATGGAGTTACTTAGGATTTTCATCCTTATAGTTTGGCATTCAGAATGGTGGAACACAAACAATGCAATGAAATGGAAGGCGAGGGTGCTATCACATTGTGCTAGATGCAGCATGTCTCTTGACGTCTCCACCTTGTTCCAGTCATATAGAAAACAAACATTTAAATATGGAATGGAGGTGACAAAAATTATCACCTTACCTACCCTAAAGGACAAATATCCAGTTATGGGCAAAGATTTTTGTATATCCAGAAATCTTTCCTACTGTATGACATTAACATCTTCTGTGTATCTGCCTCCATTTTTTTACAACTTTAGGGTGGCTTTCATTTATATATACACCCAAGTATGTATGCATAAAGACATATAAATATTTGTATGCAGGGGGTGATATTCTTACATCTTAGAAATTGTTACTACTTTACTTTTACTTAAATGTGGTCATAGTGTCACATTTAGTTTATGTTGCCATTACATAGTGAAACCAGTCACTTCACTAAATGATTAAAATTTTCTGTCACTGCAAAATGACTTTTTCAGACAGTCACTTTGTGGAGTGACTCAAATTTGTAGGCATTTAGTGAAATAACTGGAATAACAAGCACTTTGTTACTTGATTGGACTGCTCCACTCAGTCATTGCATGAAATGCCTAAATGTTTTGAGTATTTCATAAACCCGTTCACATTATGAAATCCAGCATATTACAAAATGTAACATGTAGGATGTTCTGCTACAATACTGCTAGATAAAGTAAAATCTTCCATCAAAAAATGTACTCTCAGAAGCTTCTTATAATCAGGATATTAGTTAACAAATACAACTGTTGCATAAGAAACCCTTTATCACTTTGCTTCTCAGTTCTTTTCAGCTCTATTAGACTTAGGATGCTGCTTCTTTTAAGGAACATTCTTCAAATTTTTAGTCTTCCTTGGTCATTTCTTTTAGTCTTTTTATCAAACAGTTAAGGAAAATCTTCCATCTTCCTGGTGGGAGTCTCATCAGTTTGAAAGAACTTCAAGCTTCTGTGACACACAGCATCTAAACCATGGTCATGTTACTCCGGATACCTCGATCAATATTTTCTCTTTAGAAACACACTAATCTGTCAGTATGTGCACTCATGCCCATAGAAGAGACATGCAATATGAACTCTTGTTAAGCCTTAGGTGGTAAAATGGGTCCTCTATCAGTAACGTTTTAAAATTCAGATTTGTAGCAAACTGACAGGTCCAAGAATGTTAAGATAAAGTTTACAGATTCAGCCGTGGGTGGTCACAAAATTCTTGTTATAGCTCTCGCTCATCAGTAATTTTGGAGAATTTATCTTTTGTAAACTACTAACCACAGCTGAATTTAAAATGGAAAATGAAATATTTCAGCTATTTGACTTTAAAACACTCCTGAGTAATGAAGCAATTGCTATTATCCCAGGTGAATAACAATATATCATATCACACTGTTGATGTGGTTTCTGTGTGCTACATAGTATGCAAGAAGAGAAAACATGAAAGTATGTCAAACTTCTCTGAACAATATGTGACTCTCCACCTATAACATACATGTTCTATAGCTATTCCTTTATTTTATCAATCTTGGGCTAGAAGATGCATGGTATATAGTGTCTTTACAATAACCTCCTCTGAAAAAGGCTTCCTAAAAGACATGCTACATTTTTTGGGCCCCTTCAAACTATCTGGCAAACTATTCCACAGATCTTTACATTTAAGACTGTAAGACTGCTTTGCAGCAATATTGGTTCCTACTAGCAAAGTAAATCAACACAAGTGGCTTTTCAAGGTCTTGCAAGATCCTTTCAGAATACTACCAGCATTGTAAGGCTACTCATTTTATGTAACTTACTTTGCAAGTACCTGGATTTCACAGAGATTTTCTTTCATGATTCAGCTCACAATGAAAATGAGAATGATTCTGGCTAATTACTGATTCTCTTATCAAGATAGTTTAAAGAATGGCTTCTTTTGCCAGATTTAGCTTGATACTACTTTTCTACTTCAGTTCATTTGCAACACATTTCAAATTAGTTTGAGATTGTGTCTCCAGCCATATGCATTGTAGGAGAAGGTGGAAGTTGGGGTTTTGGTTTTCTAGAAGGGAGACTCATGACATCCACTGCTACTTTCTAAAAAGCAAGCATAGGTCCGTTAGGTCATTGATGGGCTTAGTATTTTAGGAAAAGGCAATGAACTGTTCTTAGCACAGTGCCTTTCCTTCTAAAATGAAAGCTCATTAATTGAACAGGGTTGTATTCTCACAGGAACATTAAGGAAAGTCCCCTTAGTTGGACATTTTGGGCATCTTGCCAAATATTTAAAAAACATTGCAAGGTTTTTTTTTTTTTTTAAATGTACATTTCTCTATAATAATCCACACCAATATTTTTACATATATTCTATAGTTCTTTCACCTTTCTGTTGCTTCGCAAGATCTACCAAATTGCACTGAATGAACTTATGCAAAGAAAAGTGGGGGCACACCTGATTGATAGTGAATGCTTTGTCTGTTGTGTGAGATCAAACCCCTTGGTATAAATATCAGTTCTTTGAACACAGAACCCAACCATTTCCTAATGGATGTTAGAAACACAGGGTTTTTCCAGCCAGTAAATCAAACGACATTTGCTTCACATTAAGAGTAATGTATACTAGGCAGAGTGGCTACATGTTATATCTAGGTGCCACTAGGTACTACCTGGAACACTACTACTTTAGAATGAGTAAAGAAATAATATATCTATTATATTCTAGAATATATGTATGTTCTAATGATTGCTCAACTGTTGAAAATCAGCTGCTATAGAGAGCAACAGTGAAAAAGGTTGCTTATTATGATGGTTTGTAAACAAAAAGAGTGTCCTTTTCTGGTGTTTTTATAGCTGAGTGTATCATATAGTGTTAATGTTTAAAACATGCTTCTAGCAGCTATTCAGAACTCAGAATTGTAATACAAAGTGACCATAAAATTCCTCCCCAAATTCTAGCTAATAAGTTAGTTTTCTTATTTCATTATGCCTGCACCAATAACATCATAAAATTGCCATTAAAAACATATTTCTGACTCCAGGGAAGTATGCTTAGAGAAACTGCTTAAGGCTGGAAGCAGAAATTTTGAATACCAAACCTTTTTGCAGGATATATATTTGTTCATTTATTTATTTTTTGCATACTCTAAACGTAGCACATACAGAGGAGGAAAATGAGGTCCCCTCACCTTGTGGAGAGCTTGAGAAAGGGAAAAGGAAGCAGATGTTTCTGAATTTTTAAAGGTTTTCCTTTTTCTGTAAACAGAACAGATTCAGTAGACAGCACAACTGTGGTTTTTTTGTTTCAGCTTTAAAAATAACTTTAAAAAATCAATTTTGAAAGAAAAAAGGCTGTTTCCCATATCTACAAGGGAAGAAATCAGAGAAGATCTGCACACAAACCTATTTTAAAGCAGCACTGTAACTTTTCTCTTTTTGATTGAAATCCCTTAAGGTTTGATGCTAGTCCTGGAATGAATCCCAGTACTGTATACACGTCACTTCATTTTGAAGGGTAGGTATGTCTTGCAGGTGTTATTTGGTTTAATTAAACGAGTAAATTTAATTAAAAAAAATCTTGTCTCTCATTTAATGCAATTGGATGACTTGATCTCTGGCATGCATTTTTCCCCTGATTATTTTAGCTAGACAATTTACTCTAAATTGGCCAATATTCACAATAAAACAAATCACAACAGAAATGAAATAAATAGGCAAAACTTCAGAGTTTCTATGGAAAAGTACCATGCAGAGCAAAAGGTTAGTAGGAATTTGGTTTGGTTTCAATTAATGTTGCAAAGCCTGAAAACAGGTCAGAACATTGCTGAAAATATACTCTGTCTTTTCTGGTGGGATTCATGTAAGCAAATAAAGACCTTTTAGCAAAGATCCCACAAATTGACCTCTGAAAAACATGCTTACTGCTTTCTTCAAAAAGCTAAAGACGGCTGTTACTGATGTAGTCTTCCTCACTTTGGCTATCTCAAGCCAGGTGAGATAAATCCCACATTTAATATGTGCAGTGTAAATGCACAACACTCAACTGAACGTATGCCCAAGGTCTTAAAAAACATAGGTGTTTTAAATATGTGTTTTATCATGCTTAGATAGGTGTTTTACAATGATATCTCACATTTCATAAATGCAAAGCCATTTCGCTGAACCAGTAACAGTCTGCTTAACTGTTCATAAGTTCACCAGGAAATAGATAATTACAGTTAGAATAACTCACTTGCAAGGAGTGTGTTTTAGAGTGGTAACAGGGACAAACAATAATTTATATACTCTGCTGGGGTTTATCATCTAAAGAAATGAAGCAAGAGAATCTTTCTAAAACAGTTTGAGAGCCTACAGGAATTCCCTTCAGATATATATTGATCTTATAAACCCACAGATTTCACAAACTGCTGCTATAAGAGTGCTTTTTTTTTTTGAGAACTGTTTGGTGGCAAGCATAGGTCACTTTACATCAGACATGTTGCTCTTAAACTAAGAATCTAGAAGGTGAGTGTTAATAGCTTACAGCTGTGCCATCCTCTATTATTACCTCAAGGAAATTGGTTCCCTGTTTATATTTCTGTTTGAGCATGGATAGCTCCTTATAAGAATATTTTCAAAGGTGTGCAATAAAAGTCTGTAGACATAGGACAATTAACTCACTTTATGATGTATATTGAACTATGAAGTTTAGTGAGTAAGAATGTCTTTTTGTCTATTCCCCAAAGCTGAAATTAAATCCCAAGGTATGGTTCACACCAGCTAATACATATGTTTTCTGAAGGACTGGTAAAAAAAGAACTACTTTTTTTGTTCTAGGGATTAGTTCTGTAAAGGCCTGATGACCATCAGGAGAGGGTATTTCCAGTCCGCTGGCCTCCCTAAGTTACAGCGCTTGAGGTCTCTCTGATATTACTACTTAAAAGCTATAAGTATCACATACTGAGGGAGGCTGAATTGGTTCTTGATGAAGTGGTTCTACTAAATAAATAGGCTAGGGCATAAGACACAAGTAGCATGTCACGGGTTGTACGCACCCCACTCCTCCCCTACCCCTGAATAGGGGACTGCATACAGCTGCCAGCAGGGAATGGTCCTTGACTACACTAGTGCCCCAACAGCACCTGGGTGTTGGTTTGGGGACTAGCAGGTGGCCCAGCTGAAAAAAGTGCAAGGGATCCCTCTGGAAATCTATAGGGATGGCCATGTGCCAATGCTTGGGCCTGCATGTGCCCTGACCTCTTTTGGGTTGCCAGCACAGATATAACTAAAGATATTCTGATCACTGTTCCTGGTTTGCATTGAGGGCTGTAGAAAAAGGATGAGAAGATGTGTTCAAGGGACACAAACTAGAGAGGTTATGTGCTGTGGAGCAGGGGTAGCCGTTTCTGCCTCGTGGATCTCTAGCTGCGAGGGGATGTGCCAGGGCACGCTATGGTAAAGGTGGTCACTGCTGATGTACCCTGGCTGGGGTGGATGGACCAGCACAACGGCATGGACAAACCCCATCCTGGTTTATATATGCCCTCAGCTGCTCCTACATTTACAGCAGTGGAAAAATCATAGAAATACATTCAGATCTTCTCAATGTGTCTCAAGTCCTTGTGCTGCTCAGAAAAAATGCTTACGGCTGCGTGTTTTCCCATTGCCTTGTATCACCATTACCTGTTCATTTTCTACCACATTGGTTAGTCTCAAGTGGGTGTAGGCATATATTACAATATCTGTGATATCTCTTGATCAGACTACATTTCAATCGTCCTTCTGAAATGCACACTCACATTTTTACTAATTAGGAATTTACACACAATATCAGTTTTAAATTCACAAATTCTATGAACATTCCTTCTAATAAACATGTTCAGTAAATTATTAGAGGAAAATGATATGGTATTACCAAAAACATGGTATTGCTTTTGTTGCATTAATCCACAATAATCCAACTGCCAAAATAATTTTGTATTTTGTATTTTGTATATGTATTATGTATGCATAATACACACACATAGAAAACCATACATAAAGTATTTTGGTTAAATATTGTTTTCTGAGATGAAACATATTGGTATTTCTAATAATGCCTGAACTCTGAATATTTACTTTCTGCTCCGAAGGAACACTTAATGGGTTTTTTAGTTACCCATTTTGTACAAATGTTCTCTTCTGTCTGACGATGAAGCCAGAAAACATGACGATTCAAATTCATGGGGGCTCCTACTAAGATGGCTTCAGCCTGATTGTCCACAAAGCAGAAGCAGCCTTAGTCTTAGTGTTTGTCTTATCTGTATTTATTCTGAGCTATCACTGTAGCTCTCAGTTAAGAGATTTTAAATTATTAGTTTAACCAGGCTATTCTGACTACACATTTTTGAGGATTTAGCAGTGTGATGAAACTTGTAATTTATACCTCAGTAGCACAAGAGGAACTAACATTTTTTCTTACATGCTTGTTGAACGGAGTTTAGTTTCCTTGTCGTTGCATTTTACACAGTTTTATTTTGTCATCAGTCAAAGCTTGTTCTTTATGTCATTCTGTTTTCTTGCCAAATTCAAAGCGTTAAAAGAATATAAGTGGGTAACTCATGCTCTTTTTCTCTGTAGCAAGCTTTACTAGCTAAATTTACCAGTGATGAAAATGCTATAATTTAAGATACTCCTTCCTGAGAATGAGGCTAGAGCATGTATAAAATAGAGAAAAATATGAATAATAATTAACCACTTAGTCAAGAAGAATTGTGGGGAAAGCTTTTTACAATTGCTTCAAATCAGATTGCAATGTGCAAATAACAAATTACTGAGTGGAACGGTATAAAACCAGAACCCAAGACATATAAAAACATGGCACCAATGCAATGTCTTTCTATATAGCTGCCAGGCAAAACATCTTAGCCTTTCATATAGATATTATCTTTGTTACCAATTATGGAAGAGAAGATGAGGTTGCCCTCACCAATAGACTCTGCTCTCATTTGCAGTAACTTGTACCAGTTTTTACACAGGAAGTTAGGAGAACAGTTGAGGATAAAACACTGAGGTAACACTAGATCTGAGGCTTTCTACTGGACAGCACTGATGGATCAGGACAAGTTAATCTGAAATTGTTTGTCTGGATTATTTCAGACAAAATTACTCACATCCAGGTTCTTGAGAAAAAACTTTGTAAATATGGATAGCATGGTTTCCCATCAAGGCTGGGAAATGCATTTCATGTATTAGGTTAATTATTTACCTTTTCTCCTGATTTTTGCCTTTAGTCTCAAATATTTTCTTGTCCAGGTGATAAAGGAGGTAACACCTGGAACCTCAAGTGAAAGTCAAGTTTTCTGTTGGATATCATCTAGTTTAGGTTTTTCTTGTGTTTTTTCCTGCCAAATTTCCATGAATGATTGCAATTTTAATGAAGTGACATCTTCTAAAGTTTTCTCTGATTTTCACAATAATTCATTATTAACATCCATTGCTCCAACAGCATGCCTGATAGATAAAAAACAAATAAATTACATTAATGTTGCATCCAGCCTACTCACAAACCACCAAAAGTTTCACATAGAATCTGTCTCTTCTTCACATCCATCATTTGCCTTATGCAACCAAGCAAGACATGAAAAATTTAAGATCCTGACACTCCTGATCTGACTATACCAAGGTCCCTTAGAGTAAAATATATCTTCCCCTTTAGAGGTTCTGACTAAAGGCTGTAAATTGAAATTCCACAGCTGACATAGTGTCCAGTATGGAGAATGAGGCTCCATACTTGTTAACTAAATTGAAAGACAGCAAAGATTTTGAAGAGTCACTATAATATTGATCCTATGAAAATTTCCACTAAAATTCACAGTTAGTGATTTTACGCAACACATGAAATTTCCTTCTAATGTGTTAGCACAGTCCTGTATATAGTAATGTGTCATAACTCAGAGAGGAGGGAACAAAGTCTTGAATTACTGCAAAAAGGTTTTTAAGCAATAAGTAAAGTCACAGATGGTAGAAAGAGCTGCTACAGGCAACTAGTCAACTTTTGCACTGACAAAAGGTATATGAATTCCCTCAAGCACAGAAACTGGTGAGAACTTTTACTCTGATTGCTTCTTCTACGTTTGTAAGATAATTAAAGAAAACCAAGATGTGGAGTTTGCTGTCATCGATGTATCTTCTAACCCTATGCTATGTCCACGTGGCTCCGGGACTTGTGCTCAAATACAGATATGTCTACTGCCTGTGTACAGCCTAACGTCACTGCTGTACCCAGTTCTCTGTTGCTGCTACTCTTAAAGGGTTTGGCACACCTCTGATTGCTTTCTAGTATCTTCATCCTTGTACAAGTGGAATTCCATGATTTTTCCCTCCTTAGGTCTTGAACGCTAATCTATGTACCCTCCCAGAAACTCAACACATCTCTCTGGATCAGTCCAGTAAACATTTTCTTTGGGCTTATGGTCAGTGTTAAAAGCAGAGACCCAAAATCTTCTTCAGATCCCGGCATTAGGAATGCAATAAGGCATTAGGTAACACCTCACCCTATATAAATACACCAGCAAACTATACATATCTTTGTTTTATTAAAGTGTGCCACATCTGAAAGCTTAGGAAGATCTTAAGGTTTCAGATGATTTCTTGAGGCCTGTGTTTCAATCACAGTGTTCCTTGACAGATGATCGGTCTTCTTGCTGGCAACTGAGCTATGGATGTCATCTATCTGGACTTCTGCAAGGCCTTTGACATGGTCCCCCACAACATCCTTCTCTCTAAATTGGCGAGATATGCATTTGAAGAATGGACTATTTGGTGGATAAGGAAGTGGCTGGATGGTCTCATCCAGAGAGTAGTGGTCAATGGCTCAAAGTCCGGACGGAGATCAGTGATGAGTGGTGTCCCTCAGGGGTCCTTACTGGGACCCGTACTGTTTAATATCTTCATCAACGACATAGACAATGGGATCGAGTGCACCCTCAGCAACTTTGCAGATGACACCAAGCTGAGTGGTGTGGTCAACATGCCAGAGGGACGGGATGCTGTTCAGAGGGACCTGGACAAGCTGGAGAAGTGGGCCCGTGTGAACCTCATGAGGTTCAACAAGGCCAAGTGCAAGGTCCTGCACCTGGGTCGGGGCAACCCCTGGTATCAATCCAGGCTGGGGGAATGAAGGGATTGAGAGAAGCTCTGCCGAGAAGGACTGGGGGATACTGGTGGATGAAAAGCTGGACATGAGCCAGCAATGTGCGCTGGCAGCCCAGAAGGTCAATCATATCCTGAGCTGCATCAAAAGAAGTGTGGCCAGCAGGTTGAGGGAGGTGATTCTGCCCCTCTACTCCTCTCCGGTGAGACCCTACCTGGAGTACTGCGTCCAGCTTTGGAGCCCTCAGCACAGGAAAGACATGGACCTGTTGGAGGTGTGGCCTCCAGAGGAGGGCCACAGAAATGATCAGGGGGATGGAACACCTCTCCTCTGAAGAAAGGCTGAGAGAGTTGGGGTTGTTCAGCCTGGAGAAGAGAAGGCTCCGGGAAGACCTTATTGCAGCCTATCAGTACTTAAAGGGGGGTTATAAAAAAGGATAAGAGGTAATGGTTTTGAACTAAAGGAGGGCAGATTTAGACTAGATATAAGGAAGAAATTTTTTACGCTGAGGGTGATAAGACACTGGAAGAGGTTGCCCAGAGAGGTGGTGGATGCCCCATCCCTGGAAACATTCCAGGTCAGGCTGGACGGGGCTCTGAGCAACCTGATCTAGCTGAAGATGTCCCTGTTTATTGCAAGGGAGTTGGACTAGATGACCTTTAAAGGTCCCTTCCAACCCAAACCATTCAATGATTCTGTGATTCTGTGATTCTAAGAACTCACTTAGAAGTAAGGTTCTTTTCATATGTTCATTTTCCAGAATGGAAAAACCAGCCATGTGGCTTGGAAGTACCTGCTTTGCGGCTAAATAACAGCATTATTTTTGTCCCTATTGGAAAGTTTCTTATCAAAAGACATTGTGTTGTTTTTCTGCTATTTCCTGAAGCAGTTTTTCTATTGGAATACATCAACATATACCTATAGCAGGCATTTTAATAATCTAGTCTTGCTATGCAGCAACAGTTTTAACAAGGAGGGCATAAGCAGTATTCAAATTATTCTAATTATTTCAGGTCAGCATACCTGCCTTCTCTCTCACCCTTTCCCAACCACAGTGATGCAGAAAAGGTAGGACTGAATAAAATGTTAGTGGGAAAAAGTAAATTTAATTAACTGTCTCTTAGAACTATGAGACGAGGTGAAGTACAACTCAAATTTCAGATCATGATTTTCACCTAAATCTTTTTGTATCAGTGTCTATTAAATAATTTGGAGCAAATTACTCAAGTATTTTCTCCTTTCTTTGGCTTTTAGCTCATAGTATATGCTATATTTAATTTTGACTCCAGATTTAGAGCCGTAGTAATGACTGGAAGATTTCTTCATCCTTGTCACTACTATAAGGCAATTTCACACTTTCCTGACTCTCTAAGAGATGTAATACTTGGAAGAGTTAATTGACCAAATCATCAGTAAGAGGGAGAGAAAAAAGGGACCATGAAATATAATTCTGCTCAAGAGTTTGACTTGGAAATGTAGGAATGGTCATTACACAACAGATATTCAGAGGGAAAAAACCTTAAGCTCCTTTCCATTTCAATAAACTACTTTAAACTCTCAAATGGACTGCTTAGATTGAACAATAAATATACCAGCATTCTGTTGAAGATTACACATACACCAAGGAAGCTGGTTGGGCCAGACACTGACCTTAATTTGAAGATAAGCCTTCCTTCTCTCATCCAAATGCTTGGTTAAGGAAAGTCAGACATGGCTGTGAATACTGAATAGAAGGTTTTTTCAGGTGTCAGGAAACTGCTACAGTTACTCTGCCTGTAAAAATCCCTGACCTTTTTCTGGATTTGTCAAACATTGGCTTCCATCTTTGTTCTTGATGCTGGGGGAAGCTGAAGATGCCCAGCCTTAGGCAGGTATATACTAGTTCACAGAAACAAGATCTTATTGAGGCATATATTTTGAAAAATAAATTAAAATTAAAAAAAAAAAAGAGAATTTACTGTCTCAGATTTGAAACAGGCTGCAAAAATAAAGGTCAAATTCTTAGCTGGTGTCAGCTGATAGTCAGCCCAGAAGTATCCTGGGATACTTTATGGTGTATGTTGCTAAGTTAATGGGAATTATTAGCTCTACTTTATGGGATTATGATTGGTCCAGATAGTTCTTTGATTAATTTTTTCATTTGTAAAACTCACCACGAGGCAGGAAAATCTGCCTGTCCTGTTAGCAGAGACAGATTGCCAACATTATTGGTGGATTTACTCCATATCACAATCCTCAATGTGGTTTTCATTGTTTAAGGGTGTGGAGGGAATACATATCTTAATCATGACTGACTTTCTTTCCAGGATGCCAGAAGATCCCCTTCACAGACAGATGAAGTGAATCCTTTTTTCCAGTGAATTCTGCGTGGATCTCAGAGGACAAGGTAATGGAGCAGCAAAAGGGACACTCTGTTTAAATAGACAGCTTGGGGCTCTTCCTATTGAATTAGACAAGTCTCTTTCTCATCACTACTGTAGAAAAGAAAAAAGGTTATTATTCACTCTGTTTAAAAGCAAACATAAATCCCAATTCTTGTCCTTTTCACAATAATCTTCACCTTCCTCACTCGGTGAAGATAAGAAAAACAGAGACCAACAGTGATGTTAACTTCTTCCTAGCAACAAGGTTGGAAATGAGAGTTATTCTTCATTCTACATGTAGTATCAGAACTTTAGGTGCATGAAGATGGGGAGAAAGAAAACAGAAAAAACAGCCAAAATCAATCCCCAATTCTTCTCTTAAAACATGTGTTTGAATACTTCTTTCTTCTAATTCTTACAGAATTGCCAGGAACTACACAGGGCAACAAATACCTGGGCATGAGTGGTCTTAGTAACAACAGTGCTTACAGAAAACTAGCCCCTTCTATGTTGTCTTATAGGTGATCCACAGTGTTTTTTTTTTAAAATGTCTAAAAGTACCTAGACTTTGGAGAAAAAAGAGAGAGTGGAACAATTAATATCACAGAACTAAGCTTGAATAAAATTTGCATTTTACATTTGGCTCCTGAGCTGAATCACAGTGATTTGCATTCTTCCCTGCCTTCCCTCCTGAAAATGTAAAATAATACTTCAAAACTTAAAAATGTATCTCCCATAACTTTAAATGGCACTTAATACCACTTCCTCTTGTCATAATAAACCAGGCTCATACTCCAGTGGGGGCTACACAGTAATTTTGACTAGAACAGTGGAATTATGATGGATTATTTTTAGCTTTGGTTCCAGCTCTTTGAGTTTCATTCTGACCTGCTTGATTGAATTGATGGGAAAATTAAAAGCAAAACTTAGCTGAAGCAACTGTTTTTAGGGGAAAACTAGCCAAGGAAGCTGATAAAACTCTTTTCCAGGTCCTGTTAAATGTATAAAGGGCTCAGTCCAGGCATGTTCTGACACAGCTCAGGTTCCTTGTAAAGAAAAAATGTAAGAGCTGAAGTCAGATATCAAACATAAGGACAGACTTGGAAAGTTTCTAATGTTTTTTTATTTAGTTGGAGGTAGGGGAGCAGAGTTGAGCTTAAAATCAGTTATGTAGCTCATCCTTTTCTTGCTGGAAAGTCCTACCCACAAAAATACATTTAATCTAATAAGATCTTTGGCACCTTTATGCATCTAATGGT
>NW_008824933.1:867219-878022 GCF_000699105.1 Pygoscelis adeliae | reverse complement strand
AGTGTAAAAAAAGAGAAGAAAAAGATGAAAGAATATAAATAAGGAAAAGAAACAGAATCAGAGAAAACTCAATAATGAACAGAGGAAAGATAACACTGAGACAGGAATACATGCTCAGGTAGTACCGATTCTTTTCCCTCCACCCCTTAAACTGTATGAAACTCATTTCATACCTAAACATACTTAATTGGGGGCAGAAAACAAATTCTAATTCAGAGGTTATGACAAAAATGATCGTTTAAAGTGATAATCATTCTTCATTCAATCTTTTACATGGATAGTTTACTTTAAAACACAATGAGGACCTGTAATTGTACAGACAATGAATTTTTCTGATCTTTTTTTCTATTATCTTGTCTATTTTGTCATTGTCATCATGTTGTGCCTTCCACCACATCATGGGCACACCTTTTTTAAAAAATATCTTTAGAAAATCTAAACCCTTTCAGAGGGGAATAGCCATGTGTTTCCCTCCTGGAGAATCCTGGAATAGTGTGGTGTTAATACTGACTGTCTCTCTTTCCTCTTACTGTGGTAGAAACATTATAATAAATGCAATGAATGAGAAAACCAAAATATTAGAAAAAGAATCTGAAGAAGAAAAGAGGCAAAATAAATAATAAGGTTTTCTTTTTTGTTTGTTTGGTTTTTTTTAATTAAAGAATTGTTTGAGCAGAGTATTTGAACAGCACCTGGGTTGATGATCATTCTTTCTTCTGCTTCTTACATTTTCTTCCTTCCCTGTTTTCATTCCTTTTTTGGCAGTTGTACCTTCAGCTGCTCCTATCATCAGACATTGTGTCTGCTGGGGTCAAAACACTTAGCCAGTTCTGCCCTTCAGGGTTGGGTTAAGAAGTAAAATGCATCCATCTGTTGCTAGCCATTTAAAAGAGTCCATCTGAGGCTTAAATATAATCAGGCAAATAAAATTGTTTGTGGTTAATTATTCTGTTTTTATTGGCTTCTCTGGCTGGAGATTAGCAAGAGAAAAACATTTCTGAGTTGGTTTAATATAATTACTTGATGGAACAGGGTTTCAGGGTCTAAAGATTGGAAGATTAACACAAGTAATTTTACTCTCATAATTAGTTTTGGGTTACAGTCTGTCTCTAATACAAAGAAATTGAAGTGGTTTTGCTTCATATCCTAGATCAGCTTAATGTGAATTTGAGTAGCTTTTTTGAAAAGGATGGCTATCAGATTCAAATGCACCTATGATCTTGCATAGCTGTCAATGCTTTTAGCATCTCTTTAATTTATGGTCTACGTCTTCT
Organism: Pygoscelis adeliae; assembly: GCF_000699105.1. Classification (NCBI taxonomy): domain Eukaryota; kingdom Metazoa; phylum Chordata; class Aves; order Sphenisciformes; family Spheniscidae; genus Pygoscelis; species Pygoscelis adeliae. The sequence continues at coordinate 876,748 of NW_008824933.1, read as the reverse complement.
GTTATGTCAACATGTCATCCCTCCCTTCCAGATAAGAGTAATATAGGGTTAACTAATAATACGCAAAAGGATTATTAGAAATAATAATTCAGTGCATGAAAATTCAGCCCTGCATAGGTAGATTATATATTAGCAGTGCACCAATGCATAATTCATAATTGTCTTTGACAGCCCAATGAAAGTAAACGTTTTAAATTGGCAGTCAGGAACATGTCTGTGTTTCTGGATAAAATAAGAGAAGAATCAAAATAGACAACACATTTTAATGTTAACATCCATCAAAATAGGTGAAATATTTTTTTACAGAATATTTTAAATTTTGAATTACTACAGGCAGCTACCCAGTTTCTGAACACTTTTTGGGGACCTATACAACCATCACCAGCTCTACCATATGCTCTAAGGACTGTAGACAACAACCAGACAAATAAGGCTGGTAGCTCATTGCATTTTAGGTTTTGTAAAAGTGCTCACAGCCTCACATGCACCAGATTCAGTACTTCTACTTGCTCTGGGGCAATTGCTTATGGTTGCTATGCCTAAAATTTTAAAACATCATGACACCAAATGGAAGAAATAAAATAAAGCTCTACAGTCAAGCAGGGGAGTGAGGATGAGTGACGGAGTGAGGAAGAGAAAAATAATAGATGTCATTTTCTAGAGGACAGGGACAGGCCAGTAAGGAAATAATTGCTCTTAGGAGTTCTTTTAGGGCCAGGGGCAGAGAAAATATCATATGTGAACCATAAATACAAAACTGATAAGATTGGGAAAATTGCAAACATACCATTATGAAAACTACCTTCCACTTATTCCAATTAAAAAAAAAACAACCAACTTGTGCCATATAGCCAGTAAGAGAGTATTAGGCATTCTAGGATATGATTCATGCTGAGTTGATGTAGACAACAAGAAAAGGTCAGATGAATCCCAACCTATAAATATGTACTCCTTAATTCATTAAATGACTTCTCTTCAGCCAGACATCCAAAGCTTTCCCCTTATATTGCCCACTACTGTCTTCTTCATCCATGGAAGTCAATTTATTGGATAGAAACATATCTGGGACCTTAGAGTGAAATGAAGAAGCCTTTCTTAAAGTTTTGCAAGATAGGACTCAAAAAAAGTATTTAATTTACAGAATTGCAGATGCCCAGAATGGCCGAGTCAGGAAGACACCTCTAGAGATTGTCTAGTCCAACAGGTTAAGCGAGAACTGGTTGCCTAGGGCTGTGTCCGGTTGGGTTTTGAGTATTTCCAAGGCTGGAGACTCTACAACCTTCCTGGGCAACCTGTTCCAGTGTTTGATCATCCTCACGCTAAGAAAGTTCTTTCTTACCTTTACATGGAATTTCCTGTGTTTCAGTTTGTGCCTTTAGCCTCTCATCCTGTCACTAGGCACCACTGAGAAGTGTCTGGCTCTGCCTTCTTTACTTCCCCGCATCAGGGATAAGGTCCCCTTGAGCCTTCTCTTCTCCAGGCTGAGCAGACCCCACTCTCTCAGCCTCTCCTCGTATGACAGATCCAATTCCTAAATCATCTTCATGGCCCTGCACTGGATGTGCTCCAGTATGTCCATGTCTCTCTCATTCTCAGGAATCCAGAACTGGACCCAGCATTCCAGGTGTGTGTCACCAGTGCTGAGCAGGGGGGAAGGATCATCTCCCTTGACCTGTTGGCAACACTTTGCCTGATGCAGCCCAGAGTACCATTGGCCTTCTTTGCCACAAGGGCACATTTGTGGCTGTTGTCAATCTTAGTGTCCACCATTACCTCCAAGTCCTTTTCTGTCAAACTTCTTTTCAGGCAGTTGGCCCTCAGGCTGTACTGGTGCCTGGGTTTATTTCTTCCTAGGGTCAGGACTTGACATTTCCTTTGTTGAGCTTCATAAGTTTTCCGTCATTCTGTTTCTCTGGCCTGTTGAGGTCCCTCTAATCGGCTGCACACCCATCTGTTGTATCAGCCCCTCCTCCCTGTTTTGTATTGTCAATCCACCTCACTTTCCACTTAGCTAGACTGTACTACATCAGCTTGTCTGTGGGGATGATATGGGAGACAGTGTCAAAAGCCTTATCAAAGTAAAGACAAACAGCATCCACTGCTCTCTCTTCATCCACCAGTCATCTAATTGTAGAAGGCTATCAAGTTGGTCAAGCATGATTTCCCCTTCATAAATCCATGCTGACTGCTCCCAATCACCTTATTGTCCTTCATATATCTGGAAAAGCTTTACAGGAGGATTTTCTCATTGCCTTCTCAGGGACCGAGGTGTGGTTGACCAGCCTGTAGACCCCCAGGTATTCCTTCTCTCTTCTTGAAAATAGGAGTGTCATTTGTTTTCTTTCAGTCCTCACAAACCTCCCCCAATCACCATGACATTTCAAAGATAGTCAAGAGTGACCTTGTAGTGACATTGGCCAGCTTCCTCCGTACTCGTGGACGCATCCCATCAAGTCCCACGGACTTGTGTCTGTCTATTCTGTTTAAATGTTCCCTAACCTGATCCTGCTCTGCTAAGGGCAAATCTTTACCTTCGATCTCGGGGACCTGGGATTGCTGAAAGCCAAAGGCAGAGAAGATATTCAGTACCTTGGTCTTTTCTCTGTCTTTTGTCACCAGGTCTCCTGACCCTTTTAGCTGCAGGCCCACATTTTCTCTTGTATGCCTTTTGCTGCCTGTATATCTGCTGAAGTCCTTCTTGTTGCTCTTCACATGCCTCACCAGATTCAACTCCACATAGGCTTGGCCTTCTTAACTGTGTTCCTGAACCCTCAGACAGTGCCTCTATATTCCTCCTGGGTCACCTGTCCCAGCTTTTGCCTCTTGCACACTTCCCCTTTACGTTTGAGCTTTGCCAGGAGTTCTTTGTTCATCCATGCAGGGCTCCTGCCACTCTTGCTTGACTTCCTGCTCATTGGGATGGACCTTTCTTGGAAAGTGACACATTTCAGTGTCAATTTCACAATTAAGCATACCTACCTTTTGTTCTACTTTGGTGGCTCAAGCCTTAGACTTATTGAGTCTACTTTAATTGCGACTTTAATTTTACTAGTGCATTGTTCCATCCCTAACTAGCTAAATAAAACTGTAATACTTTAGCTTGGTAATTAGCCTTCTTAAATGAATATTTTCTTGCTCATCTATTTTAATAAAATCAATGAAGGGTATGCAGATTTGGGTTGCTCTAACAAATTATAATATGGTTCAAGAACTATGAGGGCATTGCTAGCCTCAAAGATGCCATTTCTAAACCATTCAGATCATCTTCCAAATTAATATTTAAGTCATTTTTGACTATTACCCTTAGACCAGGCTATGTGAGTTAAGAAGATCTCCCTTGACTTCACTGAAATGCAGCAACAATGGCTCAGGCCAAAAGCTGCCACAGAGCTGTAATGAACGTGATCTATGAGATGGCAGAGCACCTTGCTCTCTATTCTTTCTGTATGTTAGGCAGAATCACCTCTGCTTCTGTATGACAATGGGTATCTGACCACTGGGACTGGCCAGAAGATCACTGTGGTCATAAACCATTCTTCTTCACTATGCCATTGAGACTTTTTGAAAAGTATGGTGAGAAAACTATGGAATATACACATTTCTATTGGTCAGACTCAGTTTGTCAGGCACTCTTCTTTTGGACTAATTTTTTTGTCTTCTAGTGTATCGTACAGCAATAAACTAATTCTTTGGAAAGTGAGATTAGGAAGTGTAATGAAGAACTCTTGGCCATCGCATAGTCCACTGTGTACTTAACACCAAGGCTTGTGTATGTGTACACCTAAATACCCTACTGGAAAGCTTGCCACAGTGGCTGCTGTTCACAAAACATTACCAGTGGGATTTTCAAAATGAATTAGCAATCCCAGAACTCATGCACTATCAGAATCAATGGACGAACTTGAAATTATACCAGTATACAATATGTTTGGAAATCCTTGCCCACATGCTAAGGTGCAGCTGATCAGGATATGTTATCTACATTTTTTGTCAAGATGTCAGAAAATAAATAAATACCTCAGTCCTGGCTTAATCAAATAATAAATGCTCAGAATATATTCTGGGAGCAGACAAATGGAGAAGAAATCAAGGTAACAAATCGCCTTCATTCACAAGCATCTCACTGCTCCTTTCATGAAGTAGTAAAATACCTAAACTGCCTCAACTCAGGTTAGGACATTAATCTGGCATAAAGCCCAGGTTCTGGACCCTGACATTTCTCTGCATAGCTTACTGCAGTTTTTAATGAATACAGCATTGGTTGTTGAATATAGAAACACAATGTCAGTAAAAAACACTGAACATTTTAATCACAAATGAGCTATAACAAGCCGTTTGAGCAGCTGCATTGAATGGCTCTGAGGGCCATTTTCTGAAGCTGAATTGATGGGTGACATTTAGTTTACAGAGTGGGTAATATAAAAGGTAAAGTAATTTTGAAATATAATTGCTAATAAAGAGAATAAATAATGTCTTATAAATATGTTAACAAGCCATTCTAGTGAAATTTGATACAGGCACACTTAAAAGCAGTTAATAATCAGATATTCACATTTAACAGTGTTACTGTTTAATGGTGTTTCACTGCTAGATCCCTGAAATTATGTCTCTAAATAATGTTAACAACTGTAATCGTTACTGTGCTATCGATTCATATTTGAAATTGTCCTTGATGGCAAGAAAAAGGCACACATAAAATACTTGCATAATCAAAATCTGTATTAATGGGAAATTACCATGTGGAAAAGAAAAAAGGATATTCAAGGAGTGGAAAAGAGAGAGTGCAGCAACCTTGTAGCAGTGGTGCCAACTAGTCTAACTAGCAGGAAGATCAGGTAGTTTTCACGTATGCCTATTTCCCTCTTTCTACTTACTTTTGCTCTCTTTCTCTTTCAGAGACTACTGAGGCTGAAGATCAGAAGTTCCTATTACAGGAACCTGTAGTATTTTTGTGCAGGGAGAATTGTCCTATGTCCTCAAAATTTCTGAAATTGTATAATGAGTGTCTGAAACAGATACGCTTAAGGTTCTGGTTCGCCTGCTCTTATTCGTGGTTGCCTTTCCCTTGAGTTCAGAGTTCTTGAGTTCTTTGCTTTTGACAGTTAAGATCCTGTGTGTGACCTTCTGGCTTCTGTACAGAATTCTTTCACCGTGGAGTGCTTTTATGCTACCAGCATGGAATAAATACACGGTGTATCCAGAGCTGTTAGATGCATTAGGTGAGAGAGCTTAGAAATACGAGTTGTCTTTAAAAGAAGAAGGTTACCTCACCTAAGAATCATTTAGCCAAGGGAGAGGCATAATGGGGATCATTTATTGCTATTTAATGTCAACAACAAAATTCCTAAGTAATGACAAAATATGTTATGACAAGTAAAGCACGAATGTGAATCTTTGTCTGCAATTTGTACGGCTTTTCTGACATATGAGCCAAGTGCAGCTACAATCTGTCAGTATCATTTAAACTGTTGCTGTATTTGCCAACCTGGTATCAGCAGTATGATGGAAGAAGGCAGGCAAAGACTAATTCCTGAACAATACCATGCCACATTGTTGTAAGTACAGTGTAGATTAAGCAGTTAGTATGAAATAGGCTGTATCTGTGTATGTGTATTCAAAGTCCATGGAAATCAATGGGAAGGAACCGAAAAATTTCAAGGTTCCTGGAGGAGGGATAGCGTCTACAGCAGTGGTTAAGTCCTACTTACTTCTACCAAAGACTGGAGAGTGCTTTAGAAGATTTTATACAGTCCTTAAAGCTTCCTTTTCTTCCCTTGATTTCAATTGCACTTTGGCTTTAGAAGATTTAATCTCATTTAAAAATAAGATTTTCTAATATCACTTGCTTTTAACTCTGTAGTTGATGTTTTAGCTCTGCTAATTTTCTCTCTCACAGCCTTTTGTCTTTCTTTTCACATAAATGCTTACATTTTAAGGGTTTTTCACACAAGGTGATTGCAGCAACTTAACAAAGTGGCCTATAAATCTCTCACTTCAGATAACCTGACTTTTATAAAGCTGATTTGATACTTTAGAATCCTTGAATTACAGAAGTGTTGGGTTGGGAAGGGATCTCAGGAGGTCCCTAGTCCAACTGCCTGCTCAACACTGAAGTCAGCTCAGGGTTTTCTACAGTCAGGTCTTGGAAACCTCCAAGGACAGAGATCCCACCACATTCATGGGCATAATTTCTAGTGCTTAATTACTTTCCTAGGAAAAGTTTTCCCTTTATGTCCTTTCCTTATATATCTGTCACATAATCCTTTGTAGGAAAAGAATGAGAGGTTGCACAAATAAGACGATGAAGTTAATGCAACTAAGATATCAGGTGGCTGTCCCACAAATATTTGCAATAGTAGGAAGAGAACTTAAGTAGTAGAATTAAAAAAGAAAAAAAAACCTATGACCATAACTTTGTGTGCCTGTGTGTGTCTGCACTGATTCCCCGTCTTCTATTGCATCTGGAACCTTTGTACTTTATTCCTCTCCGAACATTAATTTTCACATGCTGTTTTTTTACCAGCAAAGCTTTTATTGATTTTTTATATTTTATTGCAAGTGACCTCAAGGTTTGTCCCCACTTACATTTAAAATAGAGGAATGTATAAAAATCCACTTTTGTACTGCTCCCTAAAATCCACCTGTGCCAGGATATCTTCAAACCGCTGAAGACAAATACTGGTTTAATCAGTCTTTGTGCCATGATTTCTGATTATCACATGAATCTCTTTCTGGGTGTTCTTCTCCTCATCTTTGTGTCCATCTATTCTGTCTTAATTTTGAATTAGAAGCTTTTTGGGGTGTTGGGGATCTTCTCTTTAAATGTCTAGACATTATGGAAAATAAGCCTCTGGGCCATGATTTGGTTCTTTAAAGGTCAAATAAATAGTACGGAAACATTTTGGAGAGTTAATTTGATATATTAGTGTACAAATGAACATTTTAAACCCAAATGAGAGGTTTCATAAATCTAATCCATGACAATGTCAATGCATAAAGATTTTTTTTTTTTTTAATATTTTGCAACCAGAAAAATAATACTTTGGTCTTACACCTAAAAGATTAGATTTTTTTTACTATCAGTAAGCTTACATTGTGAAACTATAGTTACTGATTATAAGAATTCCTTAAGATTATCTTTGGAGTTATAGGGAAATGTTATTTGGAAGAAGCAGAGGATGGCACTGTTGGACTGCAATTATGAGGCAATACAACCTGCAAATCTTGAATTACAACATTGCACAACCTTACAGAAATTATATCAGATGTCTTACAAGAAGCACAAGCAGGAAAAAGGTTTACACTGGTTTTTGATTATCAAAATTTTGTTTGAAGTCTAGCAGTCAGATAGGAAAAATGGTTCTTTTTTTGATGGGATATGTCTGTAAAGTGGAGTAATGGAGAAAAGGTAGGTGAAGAAAAACAAAACCATTGTCATATATTTTGGGAAATAAATTAGTACTAAAACTGTGAAGGGCCTTTCTGGCACTGAGTCCTTAGCTGTGAAGCATCGGAGGTACTGAGTATTTGCAAAGGCGTTGGCTCTCTATTGTAGGCATTATGGTGTCCACAGGCTGTTCAGATGGATTCTCCCACAAAGGTTGTAATTCAAATAGAACAGAGGATAGATTTGCAAACAGGTAAACCACTTCAGAAAAAATGGACTTTCTTCTCAGAGATATGTCTCTATTCTGTATTTGTGTAGGATGTTGCTAGCCTGTTCTTCCAGATTTCACAGGAAAACCTTTATCTTAAAAAGCTATTTAATATGGTGAAAGGGGGAAGGATCACATTCCAGGAATGTTAATATAAGTGTTTAAAAATGTTGTGCAATTAAATAATTCAGTTTTGTTATGCAAGATGCCATCAGCTGTGCAAGCCTCCAAATTTTGCTTGCCACGTGTCGTCAGTGAAACCAGCGTTCACTTTATTTGTTTCTCTGTCATCCTAGTTAAGCTTATGAAAACAAAGCACAGTGGCACAGTTTGGTTAAAGAAATGAATTTCACCTCTAATATGACCGCTGCAGTGGGCTTACCCACTGGTCTAGGGAACTTTGGGAGACAAGTCCGTTTTGTGTGAATGGTGTGAGCTACACAGCAATGTAGAATGTATTGGATACATACAAGCCATCTTGCAGTTCAACAAGATTTGTTTTCCAGGATTGCTTATGCTGCCAAGTATGTTGGAGCAACATGCTAGACTGCCAGTGTAATTTGCAAGTAACTATCTCTTAAAAAGCGCAATTGTCAAAAATAAAATTAAAATAGAAGTAGAATTTAGTTGAGGCCATGACTTTAGTTCTGAGAAGTTGGCATGATCAGTTTACTGCAATTAGTTTGGCACTCAGAACCCAAACCAGTCCAAACTGCTCTTATAATTTTGCATTATAATGACAAACCCCAATGAAATTCCATGTTTACTTGAGAGCTTTAGAAATCCATGTGTACTTTTCATTAAATCTCAGCTCAGTTTCATTGCAATGAAAACTCAGATCAAGTTGCCTTTGCAGGTGCCCTTGCAGAACGACCAGTCCAAACTGCTCTTATAATTTTGCATTATAATGACAAACCCCAATGAAATTCCATGTTTACTTGAGAGCTTTAGAAATCCATGTGTACTTTTCATTAAATCTCAGCTCAGTTTCATTGCAATGAAAACTCAGATCAAGTTGCCTTTGCAGGTGCCCTTGCAGAACGGTTTCACCGCTCTGCAGGCTGAAGAGGAAAGTCCTGTCACACCAGGAGAAGCGCTGGAGCTGAGTAATGCAGCCCGATCTGCCCCCCATATAACAACCAGCGCAACTAAGGAAAGGCGACAGGTGATAGTAGTAGGGGACTCTCTTCTGAGAGGTACAGAGGCACCCATTTGCCGACCGGACGCACTCTCTAGAGAGGAGCATTGCTTACCGGGGGTTCGCATCAGGGATGTCACAGAGAGGCTACCAAGCCTCGTAGAGTCCACTGACTATTATCCACTGCTGCTGTTTCACATGAGCACATGTGACACAGCAGGAGCAGTCTGAAGACTATCAAGACTATCAAGAAGGACTACAGAGCCCTGGGAGCGGCGGTAAGGGACTCAGGAGCGCGGGAAGTTTTTTCATCAATCCTGCTCCTGCTGGTCAGAGGGAAGGGGTTTGAAAGGGCCAGTTGAATCTGGCGAGTCAACAAATGGTTATGGGACCGGTGCCACAGCCAGGGGTTCGGTTACTTAGACCATAGGACTCGCTTTGAGAAACCTGGTCTACTGGGGGCTGACGGGGTCCATCTGTCAGAGGAGGGGAAGAGCATCTCCGGTCATAGGCTTGCCAAGCTGGTGAAGAGGGCTTTAAACTAGAGATGCCGCGGGAGGGGAACCTCAGTCCATCCCACTCCTACCAGTTTGATGCCAGGGCCAGCAATAAGTGCCCAGAGCCTGGAGAAGGATCACAGGTCAGCAGGAGAGCGCCTGAAGAGCAGCACAAAGGAACTCCAGCCAGTGAGACAGCTTCATCAGGGGCCCAACTTAAATGCCTCTATGCAAACACA